>NC_092793.1:85703662-86017653 GCF_918797505.1 Bemisia tabaci
CGAGTAATTCTCTTCAGGCTCTCGAGTAGAAAAGCAGTCTGTTCGTTATGTCGATGTTCGGGATGGAATAATAAGTCACAAAATCCGTCAGACCGATCTCGCAAGGACCGAACAACTCGAGAGGTCTAGGCAGTGCAAACTCGAGTACGTTGCTCCTCCCCGTCAACATGAACGTGTGACATCTTTTCTGAGCTTCCATATTTGGTTTCGAGAATACTATATATTCCTGGTTTGTACGAGCCATTCTAAACATCGTTTCCCGTAGACGCTCGGGTTGAAATTTTGTTCGCTATCATAATTATATCCTATTGTCGTCGTTGAGCTACCGCGTGAGCGTAAAATGTATCGCGTAATTTCAACGGGTGGTGGTAGATCACCGAAGCTGTCGTAGTACAATGCGTTACCGCTCTTTAAATCCGGTATGCTGTCCAATGTGTACCGGCTCCATCGCTTCGGTCCAGATTGATGATACCACACTCGGGGCGTTGGGTTTCTTGCTCGCGCCAATTCATCGATCATGAACACACCGCGGAAATGCGGGATTCGTAATTGTTCCGTCGCAGCGATCCTCAACTCAACATTCGTCATCGCTCGGCGCGGTAGCTCACGGATCAGTTTAAATTATTTCGGTAAGGTCTCAAGAAAGTCCGTAACCTTTACGGTACGGTCGCAAGTACAATCCTTCACCGAGGTGTACATTCTCCTTCAAAGATCCGTCGATGACCGTCTTGATCATTTTCGCTACCGGTGTGATTGTTCGCGCGGCCAGACCGATACTCGTCAGAGATTCTTGACTCCGGCACCCGTCTTCGGGATAGCCAAGATTCGCTCCGCCGGTTTTTTTCTTCTTCTTCGTTTTCGACGCCCCGGCACCCATCTTTGGGAGAGCCAAGATTCGTTTCGATCGACCGCTCACCGGTTTCGTCTTCTTCTTCGACGCTCTCTTCTTCTTAGGTTTCGGTTTTTTCGCTGCCACCGTCTTGTTTAGTCCCATTCCGAGTTTGGCTTTGAGTTTCATAGCGTTCGTTACGGCGTATGCTGCCGCTCTTTCACCCAACGATGAGTCGGACGCTTTCACACGTTCCAAGCTCTGTCCGCAAGTATGAGATCGGCTTTGTTCCTCTCGGTGGTGTCTTTGGTCTTATGTAAGCGATGTCGTGGGACTTGCAAGCTTCGTCGAGCGGAATCATACCCGGATCTCCGCGTTTCAATCGTTCTGCGAGCGAGTGCCCGGTCCGCAGTACCTGTAGTCGCCCGGTAAGTGTAGTTCGAACGGTAGTGAATTTATCAACGAGTTTAACAGTCCACATCCTCGATGGTTTTTGCTGCAAGTTGATAATCTTCTCGGTGACATACTCTGACGAAAATGTCCAACTATTTATACGGAGAAGTAAAAAAAATAACTGTCCGATAAAATAGGGAATGAATACGATGCGACTCGTCAAGCAAAGAAAGTCATTGCGAGTCCCGAACCTCGACAAACGAAGAAGCAAAATGAAAACCGACGACAACGACGACGACGACACAGTGAACTGTTACCGGATAGTATCCGTTGCATTGTCGCCGGACCGTCCAACTGCGGTAAAACAAACATGATGGTTTGCTTGCTACAACATCCGAACGGATTGAAGTTCCGCAACGTGTACTTGTACTCCAAGACACCGTTCCAACCCAAGTGCGAAGAACTGCGTCAGATATTCGACGGAATCGACGGTCTCGGATACAACGTCTATTCGGACACGGCCGAGATTGTTCCACCAAACGATGCCGCATCGGACTCGGTCTTCATTTTCGATGATGTCGCCTGTGACAAACAAAATGCGATGCGGAATTATTTTAGTATGGGAAGGCATAGCTCGGTCGATAGTTTCTACTTGTGTCAAACTTATTCTCGCATACCGAAACAATTGATTCGCGATAACGCTAACCTGCTCGTAGTTTTCAAACAGGACGATACAAACTTGCGACACATCTACGACGATCTGTCAACACAGATTTCACGTTCGAAGATTTCAGACATATCTGCTCGGTGTGCTGGCAGGACGAGTACGGGTTTTTAGTCATCGATGAAGATAGTAATAAGAACGAGGGAAGGTACCGGAAAGGCTTCGATACTTTTATTGAACAAGATGGATAACTTATCGTTGTCGACGATCGCTCAGAAATACGGTAGTATCGATAAAATCCGTCAAGATATCAAACGGAAGTTAAATACCATTCGCACCGGAGAGGCGGACGCTCAGGTGACGTTGAAGAAAGTTTTTCAAACCGTTGACAGATCCGCTCGCAGCGTTGCAGAAAACTGTCTCGTTATCAACACCCGCACTTGTTGCTGCTCCTCAGGAAAAGAAAACCAAGATCGAACCTTCAAAATCGAAACGAAAGATAAAACAATGTTTGTTGATAGTTTATTTGCTTCGTTCGGATCACCGAAAAATATGAACAATGATGATGATGATGATGAGATGATAAGGACTCAAAGGAGGATGATGAGATGATGATGAATCGTTCCAAGACGCAACGGATAAAGAACAAACAACGGTCGCCACGGAAGACGACGACGTCGATTCTCGAGACAATCACTCACTGCCCCGAACGTACAATTCTACTTGGACTATCTGGAAAAACATCCGAAACAATCCGATCCCGCGTATGGTGTGCGAAAAGCGATCAACGGAAACTTTCTCATCGGAAACCGAACCATAAGTTTCGATTCGAACGGACGACTAATCTTGGACGGTAGCGATGAGGTGTTCGAATCGACACCCGGGTTCTTGGAGCTCCTTTTTAAGAAACATCCGCGTAATTACACAGCAGATGATTGCGCAAAATTCCAACGAGTAGTTACGCTCACCAATGCGCATCGGAGGGATCTTCATCCACACGGTAGACCCAACTCGAACCGCAGTCAAAAATACCGCGATCTCATCAAACCTTTGTTCGCTACATCGACTCCGAGATCAACGAGGAAGTCATCGCGTAAAAAACTGAAGAAAGGCTCCGGTATCAAAATTCATCGTGCGAAACGGGAACTCGTCTATTGGACGATCCGAACGAATTGGTCCAACGTCTCGTTTTACTTGTAGCTTCGAAACAAGCTGGTCACACCGATCACGATCGTGAAATTCTGAGTATCGTCGAGGAGCTTCGCGAAGCGGATTACATCCACTAAATATAGGATCCGCACAAAAATGAGTCACACCGACCGGTTTGGAAGATCGAAAGGGACTTACGTTCGCAACACGAAGCAAGGTCTCAAAGGAGACGGTTTCTTACTGGATCCCGACGGGAATTATCTTGTATCCAACAAACGGATCAGACAACTGCAAGATCCCGAAGAGGATACCGACGCCGTGAACAAACAATGGACAGACTCGAGGTGGACGGAAGCTATGAATTCGACACAGCTTTGTTTGGAGAAAATGGAAGAATACAAAAGTATCGCGCAACGACTCGAGACGAAATTATCACGACTGGAAAATAGGATCAGTCAACTAGAGGTTGTGAATTGAATGAAAGAAAATAGTGTTGAGATGAGTCACACGGACGGTTTTGGCCGATCGAAATTCCGCCGCGGTCCAAAAGGTGACGGATTCTCACTGGATTCCGACGGAAATTATATCGTATCGAACAAACGGATTCGTCAAGTGCAAGATCCCGAAAACGATGAGGATGCGGTGAACAAACAATGGTCCGAACGGAAGTGGAAGGAAGCTATGAAATTAGGTCAACACTGTCTGGAGCGTATCCACCAACTTTAACAATCTTACAATCGTCTGGTTAAAATAGTAGCATCGAAATAGCATTTGAATCGAGAGAGCGGACGACGACGACGTTGACGGTAATTATCATGTCGGCAGAAAAACGTGGATTGTCGAGGAGCTACATAAACCTGCACGACGAAACTATCCGCGTCGTAAAGTACGGATTCTCGGATTGTTCGATTTATGGCAAGCCGATCTCGTTGAGATGCAACCGTACGCCTCGGTCAACAAAGGATACAGATATCTCCTCACCGTCATCGACGCGTGCTCGAAAAAGGCGTGGGCCGAACCGCTCAAATCGAAAACGGCCACGGATGTCACTTATGCTCTGCAACGCGTTCTCAAAGCAGCCGGAAAGTCACCGAAACATTTACAAGTCGACATGGGCTCGGAATTCTACAACTCCAAATGTCAAGCATTGATGAAGCGTCACAAGATCAATATGTACAGCTCGTACTCGACAACCAAAGCCTCTATTGTAGAGCGATTCAACCGAACGCTCAAAACGAAGATGTGGAAAGAGTTCAGCGCGCAAGGATCGTACAAGTGGGTAGATCTATTACCGAAACTCATCCGTGAATATAACGGGAGCGTTCATCGCACCATCGGGATGAAACCGATTGATGTCACCGAAAAGGATGTACCGATGATCCTGCAAAAGCTTCGTGGGCCGCCGCTGAGTAAAATTGAAAAGAGACGTTGGTCAGACGAAAACTGAATGTCGGTGATCACGTCCGGATCTCAAGACTCAAAGCCATGTTCGAGAAAGGATACACACCGAATTGGAGCACGGAAATTTTCAAGATTGTCAGCGTCAATCCGACCGTTCCGATCACGTACGATCTGAAAGACGCGCACGATACGATCATCAAAGGAAAATTCTACCGCGAAGAACTCCAACCCACCAACTATAAGGATACGTTCCTGGTGGAGAAAGGTCTGCGTCGCAAGAAAAACCAGGCCTTTGTCAAATGGTTGGGTCTGGACGCGAGTCACAACAGTTGGATCGATAGTAAGGATTTCGTATAAATAGTATGCAACGCGAACTGTTTTAAACTGTAACTGTAAATACCCCCCCCCCCCAAAAAAAATTTTTGATTCATCAATCTGAGCATTGCAATACCCAATCCCAGTCGCTCATCGCAAAACATAAGGTTCCGATACGCATCTCCAAGCGCTAAAAAATGTAAATTACCGAATCAGACCCTAATCTCCAGTCTCCGAATACCAGCCCCATACTGTAAAATACGGTCTTTCGAAGCCGAAAATTATACAAGTCAGAAATCTCGGAAACGAAAAGTCGTATTAAAATTCGGTCAGTACAGTTTTCCGATCTTCGAAAGTGGAAAAGAATCGCATCGATCCGCAACGGATCGGACGAGGGTGATTTTCCGAAAATTTTCAATTTCCCGAATCAGACCCTAATCTACAGTATCCGATACCAGGCCCATACTGTTAGATACGGTCTTCCGAAACCGAAAATTTTTACAAGTCCGAAGATCCGAATTTTTTGCACAATCTGGCAACACTGTATCAAAAAATTAACTAATTTCTCGCCCCATCTGGCAACACTGTAAAATGTGATGTTGCAAAATTTCACCAATAAATAAATCATTTATTTAAGTGCACCGTCCGGCAACGCTGCTGCGCCATCTTGAAAAATACACCATTGCATAAACCGCAGATTGAAGGGGCTACATTACACGATTGCATAACCCGATTATTGAAGGGGCAACATGCAATACTTTCTTCCTTACAGCGTTGCCATATTGAATAATAATCCCTACACAACACTGTACTTTAATTCGTATTTTTCTGCACCATCATGCAACGCTGTTGGATTTTTTATCGAGTCAAGTCGCCATTTTCACACTACTGAAGTACAGGGTGTCCAGAAGTTAACGTGCTTATTTTTCAGGATCGATTTTTCGGCTTAAAATATAACTATTTTTTCCTATACACATATGCCCAAAAACGCTTCATAAGTGAGCTATGCGCTTCCTAAGTAGCCATTTTTTTTCTTTCAAATTGATGTAACTCCTCGTTATTTTGTCGTAAGTAACTGAAACTTGGTGGGGGGGGGGGTGTATTTTTTTCCATACTGTTCATTTATCGTGTTTTCGAGGACGCACGTCTGCGGACAATGGCGTCACGAGCGTTCCCGAATTTTAAAATTGCGATAACTTTTTTGGTGGATGATATTCGGAAAAACGGATTACACCACGTGAAAGAGCACGAAAACTCAGGGCCTGAAAGTACTGCACAAAGTTATCCAGAAACGTGTCATTTCGACGCAACAGAGCTTCGAAAAAGTTTCAGATTTTCGAAGCTTCTTGCTAAGTAGGCAACTTTTACTGCAGGGACCGTTAGAAAATTGCCTACCGAGCAAGGGGCTTCAGACTCTGAAAGATGAATCCGTCGCGATAGCTTCGGGATTTTCAAAGCCCCTTGCTCCATAGGCAATTTTCTAACGGTTCCTGCAGTAAAAATTGCGTACTCAGCAAGGAGCTTCGAAAATCTGAAACTTTTTCGACGCTCTGTTGCGTCGAAATGACACGTTTCTGGAAAATTTTGTGCAGTACTTTCAGGCCCTGAGTTTTCGTGCTCTTTCACGTGGTGTAATCCGTTTTTCCGAATATCATCCACCAAAAAAGTTATCGCAATTTTAAAATTCGGGAATGCTCGTTACGTCATATCCGGAAAACGTACGTCCTTGAAAACACGAAAAACGAACCGTGCGCTAAAAAATACCCCCCCCCCCCCCACACCAAGTTTCAGCTACTTACGACAAAATGACGAGGAGTTACATCAATTTGAAAGAAAAAAATGGCAACTTCGGAAGCGCATAGCTCACTTATGAAGCATTTTCGGGCACATGTGTATAGGAAAAAATAGTCACATTTTGAGCCGAAAAGTCGATCCTGAAAGTTAACGTACTTAACTTTCAGGATCGGTTTTTCAGCTAAAAGTATGACGTTTTTTTCCTACACACATATGCCCAAAAACGCTTCATGAGTGAGCTTTGCCCTTCGAACTTTGCCATTTTTTCCTTTCAAATTGATGTAATTCGTCTTTATTTAGTCGTAAGTACCTAAAACTTTGAACACAGAAGTATTATTTAGCATGCTGCTCATTTATTGTGTTTTCAAGGACGTGCGTCTACGGACAATGGCGTCACGAGCGTTCCCGAATTTTAAAATTGCGATAACTTTTTTGGTAGATGATATTTGGAAAAACGGATTACGGTAAGGGAGGGAGCGCGATTAATCAAGGCCACCAGGTACTGCACAAAATTGTCCAGAAACGCGTCTTTTTGACAGTACAGCGCTTTGAAAAAGTTCCAGATTTTCAAAGCTGCTTGCTGAATAGGCAATTTTTACTGCAGAGACTGTAAGAAATATTGCCTACGGAGCAAGATGCTTCCAAAATCACGAGGCTGTCGCCGAGGCGCGGCGCTTCCTTGCTCCTTGCTCATTAGGCAATTTTTCGCGAGTCCTTGCAGAAAAAATTGCCTAAGAAGGAGCCTCAAAAATCTGGAACTTTTTCGAAGCTCTGTCGCGTCGAAATGACGCGTTTCTGGACAATTTTGTGCAGTATCTAGTGGCCTTGATTTTCCGCACTCTCTCCCTTACCGTAATCCGTTTTTCCAAGTATCATCTACCAAAAAAGTTATCGCAATTTTAAAATTCGGGAACGCTCGCGACGCCATTGTCCGCAGACGTGCGTCCTTGAAAACACGATAAATGAACAGTATGCGAAAAGATAGACCCCCCCCCCCCCCCCAGATTGTACATGTACAAGATTTCAGGTACTTACGATTAAATAACGAGGAGTTACATCAATTCGAAAGAAAAAAATTTACAACTTTGGAAGCGTAAAGCTCACTTATGAAGCGTCATCGGGCATATGTGTATGGGATAAAAGTCATATATAAAGCCGAAAAGCCAATCCTGAAAGTTAAGTACGCTAGCTCTCAGGCACCTCGTATTATATAAAAAAAATGATATTATATGCTGTTATTGCGCCAAAAAATATTTTCGTTGATGGTAGTTAGTAAAAAGGATTCTAATCGCGCAAAATTAATGCAGAATGAACGAGCAGTCACTATCAGTGATACTCGCGGACCGAAAACAACGTTACCGCCTTGAAAGACGCATGAAAGGTCTTCAGGCGTGTAAAATCAAATTATGGGCTGTTATTGCGCCCAACAATAATTTTTGTTGAAGTTAGTGAGTAAAAATCATTTAAATCGCACAAAATTAACGGGCAGTCACTATCAGTGATACTCGCGAACCGAAAACAACGTTACCGAGATGATGGACGCATGAAAGGCCTTCACGAGTATAGGCTGTTATTCCACCTAGTACCTAACTAAGTTCTACCTCTACCACAGGGTACTGAGAATCCGAAAAGTCGACGGGGGCAATAATGACCTATACGCGTATTGAACGTTATTAGTGATGGGTCCTCTATTGTCCGAAATTTAAAGTTCCCGTTCGGAGGCTGTCGGCCACGGCGCGCGGCGGTGGCACCAATTACGATTATCCGATCTGACTGGAATTTTATGTACGTTCATTTCACACCAGAAGACAACTTTCTTCTTTTTTTTTTTGGGGGGGGGGGTTGTCAGACATTTGATTATCGAAAAGTCCAGTGAAGAAAATAAGAACCACCCTACAGCACCATTTAAATTAAAATTTTCAAGCACAATTTGGCATAGAATACGCGAAGTTCCATTTTCATCGTACTGCCACTACTGTAGATAATTATTCCCAGCTTAATCTAATTAATTCTAAAGTCATTGAGAGTTTCTCGCAACCAGTATGTATTTATCTCACCTAGAATTTTCAGACAACTCATACTCATTGAAACCATCATTGTAATCAATGAACTCTGAAAAGATCCTGGAACGAGCTGGTATGGCGGGGCTTGCCAGTTCTCCAGGTCCACCGGGCGCTCCCCCTGAAAAAAAGAACTGTCAAAAATTTACAAGTTTACAAACACAGTTTACAGGTTACAAAAGATGACAGAAGTAATTTCTTACACAAATTCCGAGCTTCACTCTACTGAATTTCATCAGATGGGTTATATTGGGTTTCTGGCTCAGTTATGAGCTCCAGGTTGTATACAGCACATGCGCCTTCCGTGACTTCGAGTCACCTTAGACGGCTTCAACTTCTACCTTCCATAGCTTGCATCAATCTTTTGGCTTTCTGCACACAGTGAGAAGTTCTCTCTAAAATGAGAGAGGTTTTAGTCTTACTTCCACCACCTCAAGTCACATCATGCGGCTTAAATCTTCAGCTTCTGTGGCTCATGGTAACCGCTTCCTGCACACAGGAAGCAATTTCAGGTGTACCGCAGTTTTTAGCCAGAAAATGAAGTTTCTAGCTCTGAGGATGTGAGTGCAGAATTAATATGAAATTAAATTCAAATGAATAGAAAAATACACGTGGCACCAACATGTTATTCGAAGCGCCGCAGTTCGTGCATTTACTTGTAATGAGTTCGAAAGACATAGATCAGTTAGAAAGTTAAAGTTCTAAAATCTGACAATCCATTGACAAGGCTAGGTTCATCGTTACTAACGCCTTTAATAAACTTTGTAGCCACCTACGATCTAAAAGACACGCACCATAGTATCACCAAAAAATTCTATCGAGGAAAGCTCCAACTCATTAATTAAAAGGACACGTTCTGAGCTGCGACAAGAACCGAGCTGCCGTTAAGTAGCTCGGTATAGACGAGGCCGGAGATCATGATCGACTCGACACGTTCCCTTCCGTCTATCATCTTTTAGATGGTATCGGATGGATCGGATCTCTTCCGTCTATTCATCTTTTATCGTCTATCAGACTTTTGCGGCGATGGCGACGGTTGTAAACTTAAATGACTCAAATATCACGGTATATCCGATCAATTCGAAAACCAAATGGGCATCCTCTTCCGTGACGGATGTCACTCGACTCACCTTGAATATGTTAGGGGTGCTACACCTCTATTCCAATTACCGTTTTCCCAACTACAAATTCAGTTTCATCAGATCGATCTGCGACGATAACACTCGCGAAGTCGATATCGTAAGGATCAATGTTAAGATCGGAGAAAAAGAGAGAAGTGATGTATAAGTGTTCATTCTTTTGGAACGAACCGGAACGGAGACGGTAATAGAAATGGGAATTAAAATAATAATAGAAACCATCAAGGTGACGGAAACGGTGACAGAAACGGTAACGTTACGATTGAAGTAAAAATGAAAAAAAAAAAAAACTTTCTTTACGGATCGAACCCTAATATCCTAGTATCCAGTGAAAAAGTCTTTGTACAATCAAGTGCCCATTGCGAAAATCGAATACAAATGTCTACTGTTTGGTGCCAAAATCCACAGTTCGATACCAAACCGACTGTCCGCTGCCGAAACCCCTTCTTCTGATAAGCGTTCTTACGCCAAAAATGTACTGCCCTATTAGAATAGACATTTTCTGTACACCATCTGGCAACTGTATACACTGGAGTTAGGTTCTGTTACTTGGAGCTACTCGACTTAGCTAAGGTTGGGCTGAGATATTTGGAGCCATTGGAATTATGTTAAGTTACTTGAGAACACTCGACTTAGGTTAGTTTCGGTAACTTAGAGCTACTTTACTTAAAATCGGTTTGTATCTGCTGATCGTGCTGCTGCTGAGGATGCTGATCGTGCTCCCGTTCCTGCTGCTGCTATCAAAGGCCTTGCTAATTCTCTTCCTCCTGCTACTCCTGTTGTTGCAACTGCTGAGGATGTTGATCGTACTCCTATTGAAGCTACTGTTGTTGTTGCTGTTAATAATGCTGCTGCTGCTAATCATGCTGCTGCTGCTGTTCCAAAATCCCCATCTTCACCCTCCAGAAATATTTTCGAGAAGATATGATGCAGCAGGAAATTATACAGTGAATTAAAGAGGGGATTCAGAATCGAAAGGATATGATGTAGCCTATACGACCTGAGATAAAGTTTGTGATGTCTTTCATGGCAAAATGATTTCCCTGGTTTTCATTACGCTGACTCCGCTACATTAAAGTACGAGTAGAAAAGAAAGAATCTTTCATTGAAAAGTTTATTTTAGTAAATAAAGTTAACGAAAATAATTATTTAACAATTTTGGCAGTTTGTGTTTGAGGAGAAATAAGTCGAAAATCTGAGACAGTTGAAGCCAAAAAGCGGCAAATCCCCGAAAGATGAAGTTTCCACCTGTGGCCAAGAGGTCAGTGGAGAGTCTTTCTTTGTTTCTGGGAATCTCAGAGGCCGCGCACTTCGGTGAGCGTGGATACCTACGAGTTTGAAAACGCGACAAAGAGAAGCCGAGGCGAAGAAAAGGAGCGTGGACATTGAAGTACGTAGCCGTTGGTGCGAGTTGAGAGGAAGGGCGTGGTGTGGTGACTGAAAGAGAAAAAGGAAGGGATGCACGTAACTATCGAGTGAAGACGAACAAAAACTAAGAAGAAGAAAAATCGAGAAATGGAGCGTAACGATTGACGGAAACCGATATGTCGAGGGAGTGGGGACGATTAGACGAATTGACACAGGTTTAGACTCAAACAGCATGCTCAACAGCACAGTGCGCCGGGGGAGCGCATTTGCCGTTGAGGCGGCTTAACCTGGTGAAGCCGACACCCGGCATGACTTTTTAATCAGTTTGAAGTGATATCTGTGAATTTTACTTGAAAGTGCTTACAATTTGGTAAATTTTCCCGTTTTATTTTTGTCTTTACGATAATTTGAACTGGAGTTGTGATTTTTTGAAACTTTGACCTATCATAACTCGGTCAAAAATTAAGATATTGATCTGCGGTTTGCGCCAAAATTCTTAGTTTTTTATGTTCTTTCGAATGAGGTATCACAAGATAGGGGTTGCCATTTGAAAAAAAGTTGGGGGCCCCCCGCGCCCCCCCAGGGGGGACCAAAATTTGGACCCCCCCCAAAAGACGGTTCCCTTTGAGATAGGAACATTCCCGAAGTTTCATTACCCTAGCTCAATTCGTTCAAAAGTTAGCAGGGGTGGGACGGACTTTTGGTACACCTCGTATACACACACACTCAAAATTTATGTGCATTACATATATACCATGGTTCCAGCCTCGTTTTTTTGTTCAATTGCAACGTTTCGGCTACGCATCGGAGCCATCTTCAGGCGATTTCACTTTTACTACTGACTAATTCCTACACTTACGAACTAAGAAAAAACAACCCTGGTAAAGGGGGATATTTTGAAACCAGATATACGACTTTAATGTTTGAAAAATAAATCATTCAAAATGACTTTTAAGAGGCTTGAGGAACGTTCCCAAGACCTTCCTCGTTAGTTCCGCGGAACTATCCTGTTTCCATTTCCGGTACTTGACTTTCGCATGAAACTTTGATCCCAGGGGGGAGGGGTAGAGCGTGGACAGCAATAATTCCTTGAAATGGTGATACTAGTGAGGGAAGGCAAAGTAAAATACTCACTGAAAGGCGTGGGCCTTGCACCGAAATGTGGAGGTTCTTGAAGAAGAGGTCCTCTCGAGGGCACTGTATCTATAAAAGAGAGGACAAACAACCTAGTCATGACTTGTAAATCACTCACAGGTGACAGTTGAAGACGTATATGCAAAACGATAACGCTAAAAGTACTTGTAAAGAGAAATGTAAGAAAAAAAGTTGATTGTGCGCAGTGTTTTGAAATGTTTCAAAATTTCCAGAAATGGTTCATCTTTTAAACTTCGGATAACCGGGAAAATCTTCCTGAAAAATTTACTGAGTTAAGTAGGTTATAAAACATACATTTTAACTTTCCTTCTGAAAGCTTGCTTCGTTCCTGACTGTCCATCGAGCCAAAGCTTACATTCATCTCCTAAAAATACTTCAAAACTTTAAAGAGCTTGATGCAAAAACGGCTTTTTTCGCCCCCCCTCTGGAAGTTCTTCAGACTTTGTCTATTGATTACTCATACTTGAGCGCTTCTTTTCCCAAATTTTCAGACCCCCAAAAAATTTTGGGGGGGAGCTAGGGGGGGGGGGTGGAAGTCAAAACCTGTGAACCTCGATATCTCTTGAACAAAGAAAGATATCGAGGTCCAGTTTGGACGAAAAATCGCCTAAAATTGCATACTTTAAGATTCCAAAAGTCGAAATCCCGATATCACATTTTTTAGTCAACATATGTGCTTTTTTCCAGTTTTTAGGTCAAGAAAATTTCTTTTAAACAAAAAATTTACAAAGATCTCAATTTTTTATTTGAACCAAAACCAGTTTTTTAAATTGTTCGTCTTTTTCCGCATCCAACGAGTGGTCCATTAAGCTGGGGAACCAAACGGTTCCGGAGTTATGATCGATTGAAGTTTCCGCTCAACGCGCGCCGACCGATTTTCGCGCGCAAAAAAGTCGGATTTGACTGTTATTAGATCAGATTGAATGTTCAAACTGAGCAAAATGCTTTATTAGGGACTCTTAAGGGTCGCTGAGTTCAGAAATTACAGATACTTCCAAAAAATTCACGATTTTAAAATTGCAGCATCGGACAGGACCACTGAGCGGCCGGTCGGCGCTCAGTGGGCCTCTAAAATAGCGCTGCGGAGCTGTAATTTTAAAAACGTAAATTATTTGGAAGTATCTGTAATTTCTGAACTCAGCGACCCTTAAGAGTCCCTAATAAAGCATTTTGCTCAGTTTGAACATTCAATCTGATCTAATAACAGTCAAATCCGACTTTTTTGCGCGCGAAAATCGGTCGGCGCGCGTTGAGCGGAAACTTCAATCGATCATAACTCCGGAACCGTTTGGTTCCCCAGCTTAATGGACCACTCGTTGGATGCGGAAAAAGACAAAAAATTTAAAAAAACTGGTTTTGGGTCAAATAAAAAATTGAGATCTTTGTAAATTTTTGTTTAAAAGAAATTTTCTAGACCTAAAAACTGGAAAAAAAGCACATATGTTGACTTAAAAATGTGATATCGGGATTTCGACCTTTAGAATCTTAAAGTATGTAGTTTTGGACGATTTTTCGTCCAAACCGAACATTGATATCATTCTTCGTTCGATAGATATTGAGGTTCACAGGTTTTGACTTCCACCCCCCCTAGCTCCCCCCCGAAATTTTTCGGGGGTCTGAAAATTTGGGAAAAGAAGCGCTCAAGTATGAGTAATCAATAGACAAAGTCTGAAGAACTTCCAGAGGGGGGCGAAAAAAGCCGTTTTTGCATCAAGCTCTTTACAATAACATTTTCCCAGCAAGTTTTCTCAAGAAGATGTGGAGCTTAAAGATGAAGAAAATGTCTAAATGTAAGTAGTTCAGCACTACAGGCACTTGGGTGCGTTAGGCTGCTTTGGTACTTACTTAGCTTCTCAGGAAACTTAAGCACTTAATAGTAGGAACGAATCCCGAAATGGTCATGGTGTAACGTGTAAGGAAAATTTGGACTTCGATATTGGTGAGTCGTAAAAAATAATGGAGTGAACTACTAAGTTTCGACTTAACGACTAAAGTTATATAGCACTGGATTTAATGTTATAAAACCTTTCAAACGTCAACCGATGCCATCATGAAAAAGATGTCAAAAGTATTCTTTCCAATATTTTAAATGTGTACACGAAATTGTCTAAAATTTACTTTAAAAATAGTATCCAAATATTAAAACATAATTTATAAATATCTTGACATCACTTTTTAATAATATTTTTAAGTTTCATCTAATCACATCATACTGTATAATATAAATCATACGTGTAACGCTTTACAACCTAACGCTGGGCGTGTCCGCTACCCCTCCAACTGCATAACCGATCCTTGCTCTTTCTGCGCCCACTTAATCCGCCACCTTTCCTTGTACAGAGCTCTTACTTCAGCCCAAATTTCTTTTCCGGCTTTTTGCCGGTCATTCAGTTTTCCGACCAGTTTAAGTCAGTTGCCTCTGCTACTATGCGGTACACTCTGTTGTGTTTTGTATTGCGTGGTTTATCTTGGGTTTTTTTTTCACTTACTCACGTGAATCTAGTGATTTTCTCAGTAAGTCGTGAAGTAACTCTTATTAAATTGTTTTCCTTCTCACGGTAAAGTATCATTATATTTGACTCTCTCGATGATCCTGCCCATACTGTTCGTCGTTAGTCACTCTTCGTAAGAATGTTTTTTTCATTTATTTATTTTTATTGTTGGTAAAGTATCATAACTATTGAAATTCCTCAATATTTCTCAGGATATATTATTAATTATTTTTTTTATTTCATCTCCTTTCATAGTAAAGAAAATCGCTTTCAGCCATCTGGATATAGTCCCTACTTGAGCCCAGTCTATTTACATTTACCACAGAAGGTCCGCTGTGGACCTTAAAGAGGGTGAAGCGTATTCGGCGGTTCGCGTCGCGTAGCGGCCAGTGGGCGTACCCGCGTGCCACCTAGTAATAATTAAAAACATTTAGAAAGAAAACTCACTTTCTTAACAAAGCGGTCACGGATAGTTAATAGTATAAACTTGGCGATACTAAACATGAAATGCTGCTTTAATTAATTGTTGTACGAAACAGTTTTCTGGGGTACGTGGGAGGCTCCTTCGCAGTAAATCAGAAATCTTGCGATGACACGTCGTTCATTAATTCAAGTTCCCTCATGATTAAGGGATTGATCGGAAGCAAAACGAGCCGAAAAATTGAGTCGATCAGTCGACTTTTAAAAGTCGACCCCAGTTAGGAATGGTCCGTGAAACGTAATGCAAGGAATACCCGTATGCACCATCTGGCATCGCTGTTGCATGACCTATAAATTGGAGGGGCAACATACACTATTGCATATCCCGGAGATTGAAGGGGTAGCATGTGATACTCAATGTTATTTCAATTGCATAACCCGGAGATAGAAGGGACAGTATCCAAAGGCGTACGCACATTCCAGTAGCCCAAAATTTCCTTAAAAATTCTTATAGCCTGTTTCGGGTCGAATATTTCGTCGACCGTTTTCTACCAAATATTACAACAATAAATTAGGTAGTGAACTATATACTTACTCGTTGTTCCACGAGGCGGCTCTGTATAATCCCAACTGTCCATGTCATTTTTGTACACGTTTAGTTTTGTTGGCTGAAACATAGAGCGGAAATACCTACGGATCAAGGGAAAGTTAATTCTGAAACTAAGCCTCCCTCACTTTAGCCCCTCAAGGTAAAAAGACTAATTCATGTATTCCAAATGTTTGGTCAAAATTTGGAAGTACTCTGAGAGAGCTAAAATTCCTCCCGGTTTCGTTTGAAGAAGTTCAAAATTTACTGCCATGCAAAGCACTGAAAACTAAGGAAATCACTCGGGGAGAAATACACACATACATACATGACACATCTTCTAGAGTTTTCAACAAGATTGTACATTGCACTCCTGACATAAAAAACCCTCTATTATCCATATTTCCCTAAGCAACTGGGCTGTCATGTGCTGACCAAGTTAATTTGACCTGGCGGTGCACAGGACACAATCCTTCTCTCATCAATTTTGAATGAAAAAACCCCCAACCACCATCGACTTACCACTCTTGTAATGATCTTCTCCCGGTCTGTTGTGTTCTACAGGGTGATCCAAAAGTCCCTTCCACCCCCTCTAACTTTTTACCTAATTGAGGTAAGATTTGAAACTTGGGGAATGTTCCTAGCTCAAAGGGAGCTACTTTTTGGCCCCCCTAAAATTTTCAGAGGGGCTCCCCTTGGGGGGCAACGGACCTAACCTTTTTATTTCGAACTAGAGAGTCCGCCCCCTAGCCGCTCCGCGGCCCAGCCTCCTCGTAGATTCTGTCAATTCATGATGAGAACCACACTTCATTTTTTTTAAATACATTATTGTTGTAATTTTCATTAATACTACTAAAGTTCTTTTAGATGCGTATCCGTTCAAATCATTCATCATCAATTTTCAGTAATAGCAAAAATTCTCAACTTTAGTGATGTCGTAGGTATGTTTTCGATTGATTTAATTAGAGAAAGGATGTGCATATTTGTTATGCTAATGACTCATTCTTCCACAAATTTAATTTATTCGAAATTTAATCAATTTAAAATCAAATTAATTGTTACTTCAAGGATGAATCTAACCGAATTAGGATGCACTTAGATTAAACGGGATTAATGCAGTTGCATCTATCAAACTACAGTATAGGTTGATTATCGATCTTTGATAAGTCGTTCTATAGATAGCAGGATTGACTGGGATGAAAATGGATGTATTGGTATTCACCGGGTAAAATGATTGTAGGAATTTTGAGAAAAGGGGAATAATCTTCCTGGCAAGCAAGGAGCTCAACCTCTCGGGACTGCCCTACCTGGCACCCAAGGGGCCGTGGTGTGTTGGATTTGTTTCGTGTGTTGATTTGTGGGGTGTGTTTGATGTGTTTAGTGTGTTTGATTTATTCGGTGTGTTCCATGGTTATGTTCTGTTTGATGAGTACGGTGTGTTTGATGTGTTTATTCTGCTTGTTGTGTTTGATGTATTTGTTGTGTTTGATGTGTTTGAAGTGTTTGGTGTGTTTAAAGTGTTTGGTCTGTTTTGTGTATTCTGTGTGTTTGATGTGTTTTTTGTGTTTGGTGAGTTTGATATGTTTGGTGTGTTTGATGTGTTTGGTGTGTATGGTCTGTTTGATGAGTTCGGTGAGTTTGATGTGTTTAGTGTGTTCGATGTGTGTGGTGTGTTTTGTGTGAAGCCCTCAAAGTGTTTGGTGTGTTTGATGTGTTTTGTGTGTTCCATGTGTTTGGTGTGTTTCTTGTGTTTGGTGTGTTTGATGTGTTTGGTGTGTTCCATGTGTTTGGTGTGTTTCTTGTGTTTGGTGTGTTTGGCGTTAAGCCCCAAAGTGTTTGGTGTGTTTGTGGGAAGTTTTTCAGCCCCTTGGTGGTTAGGCTCCTTGGGTGCCACGTGAGGCAGTCCAGAAAGGTCGGGCTCCTTGGTTGCTAAGAGGATTATTCCCCTTTTCTCAAAATTCCACCATTTAACTCGACTAATCATGGTCCATCCTGTTTCACACTGATTATTGCACTTTTCATAAAATTCCTGCATTTGATCCTGGTTAATATCAATACATCCCATCCAATCCCTTCTATCCTGCTTTATATCGAGCCATATATCGAATATCGATATAGAATACCTTATTTTATCCCTATCTATCCTGTTTAATCCTTATCAATCCCGTTTCACGCTAATTATTGCTATTTCCTCAAAATTCCTACATTTTATCCCGGTTAATATCAATACATCCAGTTTTATCCTTGTCTATCATGCTCTACATTGAACGATACATGGAGGAAAAATAAACAAAGGTCAATATATCGAAGGGTGGGATATATTCAGTTTTATCCCTATCCATCCTATTTTATCCCTATTCATCCTGTTTTATACATATATATCCCGTTTCACACTGATAGTTCCCCTTTTCTTAAAATTCCTCCCTTTAACCCCGACTGTTTTATTTCGAACGATATATCGATGATAGATAAACAAAGATCAATATATCGAAGGGTGGGATGTATTCAGTTTTATCCCTATCTATCCTATTTTATCCCTTCTATCCTATTTGTTCCCTATCCATCCTGTTTTATCTCTCCTGTTATATGAATATGTATCTCGTTTCACACTGATTATTCCCCTATTTCTAAAATTCCTCCCTTTTATCCCGGTTAATATCAATTAATGCCATTTTTATCTGTGTTTATTCTGTCTAATATCGAATGACATTTGGAAAATTACATTTAAATTTCCGGGGATTTTTATTGACGTTTTCTGATTGGTTAATGAAAGGACCGATGAGAACGCAAATCGACACGGACGTGCACACAAAAAAGGCCTTAGCTTTATTTAATAAAAAACTAGAGGGCTACGCCCCCTGGCCGCTCCGCGGCCCAACCCCCTCTTAGATTCTGTTAATTAATGATGAAAATATCACATAATTTTTTTTTATACATCATTGTTTGTAGGGGTTGATATGTTCGATTTAATGACGCGCCTTATAAACACATTGTGTTGGAGTTCACTGCTTGTTTTAAGTTATATTCATAATAAAAAATGTTTTGTTCATAGTAACAAAATTAATTGTTTTGAAGATAATAATTACATACTGCATTCCTCAATTTTAACAGTAGAAAATAAACAAAGTTATTGCAGAACTTCTTGATACACAATGTTCATTGCTGTGTTTTTATTTTTGTTGTCATCAAAATTAATGATTTTTATTTTTAAACCTTCTTTAGTCCTACATCTAGACAATGCTACATACAGTTGCCCGTGAGCGAACATTGGTCTTCATTTATCTATAAAAATTCCCACTCTGTCAAACGATTGCCCTTGGCTTTTACTAATAGTCATAGCAAGTGCTACTCTAACGGGGAATTGTTTCCTATTCAAAACAAAAGGTAGGTTTGTTTCTTCTTTTGTGTTAAGTGTAATTTTTGGTAGTGCAACTATTTTTCCTTTATTTTCTCCTGTTAAAACTGAGCGATGCAAAATGCATTTGTTTATTTTTAAGACAATTAATCTTGTCCCATTGCACAATCCATCCTCAATACAAATGTTGCGTAGTAACATAACCACTGCTCCTTCTTTTAACTTTAAATTTTGACTTGGCATTCCTGAAGGGTTCAATGAAACATGCGATTATCGATACATGCGATTATCAGTTTGATGTATTTGATTTGTTTGATTGTGTTTCATGATGTGTTTGTTGTGTTTGATTGTGTTTCATGATGTGTTTGTTGTGTTTGATTGTGTTTCACGATGTGTTTGTTGTGTTTGATTGTGTTTCATGATGTGTTTGCAGTGTTTCATGATGTGTTTGTTGTGTTTGATGTGTTTGATTGTGTTTCATGATGTGCTAGGGTGTTTCATGATGTGTTTGCTGTGTTTCATGATGTGTTTGCTGTGTTTCGAGATGTGTTTGTTGTGTTTGAAGTGTTTCATGATGTGTTTGATGTGTTTGCTGTGTTTCATGATGCATTTGATGTGTTTTATCCCGGCTTCTTAACATAGTTACATCCAGTTTTATCCATGACTATCCTGTATAGATAAAATCCCTCCCTTTTATCCCGGTTATTATGAAAAAATCCCGTTTTATCCCAGTCAATACTGCTTTAGAACAAACGATGTATCGAAGATCGATACACAAAGATCGATATCCTTCCTGTTATCCCGGTTTATTAATATAGGTACCTACATCCCGTTTTTCCAGGACTATCCTGTATAGGTAATATTCCTCCCTTTTATCCTGGCTAATTAGAAGAAATCCATCCCATTTTTATACGTGTCTACCTATCATTAACTCCTTTAACGATAACGATAACGATAACGATAACGATTAACGACAAATCGAATATCGACATATGAAGATCGATATCCTTCCTGTTATCCCGGTTTCTTAATATAGTCACATCCCGCTTTATCCATGACTATCCTGTATAGGTAAAATCCCTCCCTTTTATCCCGGTTATTATGAAGAAATCCAGTTTTATCTCAGTCAATACTGCTTTAGAACAAACGATGTATCGAAGATCGATACACAAATATCGATATCCGTCCTGTTATCCCGGTTTATTAATATAGGTACATCCCGTTTTTCCAGGACTATCCTGTATAGGTAATATTCCTCCCTTTTATCCTGGTTAATTAGAAGAAATCCATCCCATTTTTATACGTGTCTACCTATCATTAATTCCTTTAACGATAACGATTAACGATATATCGAATATCGATATATAAAGATCGATATCCTTCCTGTTATCCCGGTTTCTTAATATAGTTACATCCCGCTTTATCCATGACGATCCTTAATAGGTAAAATCCCTCCCTTTTATCCCGGTTATTGTGAAGAAATCCTGTTTTATCCCAGTCAATACTGCATTAGAACAAACGACGTGTCGAATATCGATATATAAAGATCGATATCCTTCCTGCTATCCCGGTTTATTAATATAGGTACATCCCGTTTTTCCAGGACTATCCTGTATAGGTAATATTCCTCCTTTTTATCCTGGTTAATTAGAAGAAATACATCCCATTTTTATACGTGTCTACCTATCATTAATTCCTTTACGGAAGAATACATTTAAATTTCCCGGGGATTTTCAATGAAGTTTTCTGATTGGTTAATGAAAGACCAATGAGCATGCGAAATGACACGGACGTGCACACAAAAAAGGCCTTATATTTTTTTACTAGAGTACCTATATTAAGAGAGTATGGCCACTGGGCCCCATGGAGAGGCTTAGGACCCAAAAATGGCGGTGCTTTGTTTTGGTTTTTGGGGATGGGAGGGGGTCACTGCCAACTTTTGACGGTTACCACCAACCGTACTTGCTGCCAACCTTACTACATTCAAGATAATTTTTCTCAAAAATTGCACACGATTAGTCTTAAAAATATGTAAAGAAGTCGCAAGAGTGCATTTGAGTAAATTTCTCGTTACGATAAGCAAAGAAAACTACATTTTGAGTCATTTTGCATTACATTAATTTATGGCGTCCGCCATTTTTGGGTCCTAAGGGCTCCATTCAGCCTAAGATGGCTGAGCCAATCAGAGGTGGTAACCCCAGTGGCCATACTCTCTCAATATAGGTACTCTATTTTTTACTATAGTAAGAAAGATAAGAAATAAGATAGAATAACCCTCTTTGTGATAGCTAGTTCAAAAGAGCATGAAACGAGAAAACTTTTCGCGCAAACCCGAAGTCTATGTCTCGAACCGTTTCAAAATGGCGGCCGGTGAAAGTTCAAAATGACCGAAAATTGTTTTTTTTAGAAATCTAAGTTAAAATGTGAAAATATTATGCCAAAATACCCTCAAGATCCAAGGTTTAGGCAAATTCATCAGCAAAAAACCGAGGTGGCAATTTTCGGCTATTTTGAACTTTAACCGGCGGCCATTTTGGAAATTTCGGTTTTTTTTTTAAATCCAACGTCAAATTCGTTTTTCTCGTGTCAAAATACCCCCGGAAACCAATTTCGCGCAAATCCATCGAGAAATAACCGGTGTGAAGCTCCGGTCATTTTGAACTTTAACCGGCCACCATTTTGAAACGGTTTGAGATATTGACTTCGGATTTGCGCGGAAAGTTTTCTTGCTTTATGCTCTGTTGAACGAGCTATCACAAAGGAGGACTTATTATCTGAAAAAAATTGGGTTCGTTGCCCCCCAAGGGAGCCCCCTGAAAATTTTAGGGGGGCAAAAAAGTAGCTCCCTTTGACCTAGGAACATTCCCCAAGTTTCAAATCTTTACCTTGATTAGGTAAAAAGTTAGGGGGGTGGAGGGGACTTTTGGATCACCCTGTATAATTCTGTATAAATTATCAACAGTTGAGATCCCAAATTTTCCCGCCTCTTCCTAATCTCAACCATACTACCAACATATTTTCACAGAACCTCTTCATTTTTTAAAGAAACTAACCTCCAAATTCGACTTATTCATTCCTTGTTTTTTACATGTTTTACAAATCCAACATTTTTCAAACCCAATTCTATTTCTTTGTCTGACTCCCCATTCCGCTTTTATTTTACTAAACTTTTTACTCAAGGTCGTCTATAAATTACGCGGGCAACACCATTTTTCGGATTTTTTTTTGCACCGCATCGCAAATGTAACGGTGGTTCTAGACACCCCCAGACTAATTATGTAACAGTTGCCTCAACGCTCTCTCTCTTTTTCACATAAAAATCTGAAGGAAATCTCCTCACTGCAGAAATGGTAGGGGCAAAGCTTCTGTTAGTAGAAGGCTCTGCGTTTCAAGAAACAAGAAAAACAAGAAAGAATACAACCAACCAACTCGCACATAAAGCTTTACAAACAGGGGAGAAAGAGGAAGAAAAACAGTTGAAATCCAATGCACTTGTTTGCGTTGAAGCCTGTAACTTCGTAAATGTATTCAATGACTAAGAGGCTATGCCCCTTGGCTGCTACGGGCGCTACGCAGTCCCAGCCACTCCAAGACCCACTTCGCGGATCCTTGTAACATAGTCTAAATGCAGGGGATTTCCTACGGACTGTCTCTAATTTGTGACTGTAAGAATCATGAAAGTCGACCCAGTTGCTCTTCCGACCAAGATGTTACCAAAACATGAACATTTACGTTGTTTAAATGGGAGAATTCGCAGTTCTATCACCCACGGTGGACCGGAGTAATAAGCGAGGCAAGGGTTAACAAAAAAGTACCCTATTGCCAAGGTAAAAATATATAATATAATATAAACCATGGCGAGAAATTTGAAACCTGCGAAAGATTGGACCGATGAGAAGACAAATATGAAAATGCCAATTCTCATGCCATTGGTCCAATAATAATATTGCCTTTTGGCGGGGAGCGATTGGACCAAGAATCATCAAATTGAAAATAAGCATTTTAATTCAAACTTCCCGCCAAGAATGAAACGAAACGAATGGAGCGAAAGCGTTTCGTCGCTTTTGGATGGTCTGTAGTAAAGGAGCATACCTTCATTTCCCTCACCTTGCCCTCCTGCCGTTCCGGGCTGTCAGTTCCAAAATCGAATTAGGTGGTGGAACTTACAAACAAAATAAGATTCAACATTTCTAGTTCAGTTAAATTTTCTGACGAAGGACGACGGTCCATTCCTATGGGAAAAGTGGGCCTGGTTAAATCGGCTGGTTTTTGATATATTGCAGGTGATCAACCTACTGATCAAGAGTGTCAAAAGGCGTTTCTTCCTATCTCGAAGTACCCCCCTATTTTGGGGGTCAAAGTTCCCAATTCAGCGTATAATTGGTAGTTTTAACACCGGGGTTCAATGGTTCCATTTAAGATTCTCAAATGGTTTCTTGAGTCTATTCTATCCTCTGAATACGCTAGAGATCATCTGAATTCAAAAGGTGAATCATGCTCCCTTATGGTAGGAGGGGGGGGGGGGGGTTGGGTTGACGCCATCGATTCCAGCGCGAGTCACGTTAAAGGGAACGGCAACCTTAAAGACAAGTTTGGCTAAATTGACGAAGAAAAGTGTGCAATGAACGATGCCGAAATCCGTTTGCGAACATCTTGAGCCGCTATCGCGAAAAAACAGCGCGTGACGCCATGAGCTCCGTCTAGCATTTCG
This sequence comes from Bemisia tabaci, assembly GCF_918797505.1. Classification (NCBI taxonomy): domain Eukaryota; kingdom Metazoa; phylum Arthropoda; class Insecta; order Hemiptera; family Aleyrodidae; genus Bemisia; species Bemisia tabaci. Next base: position 85,727,494 of record NC_092793.1, read on the forward strand.
CAGTCTGCACTCTGCATTTCGCAGTCTGCACTCGGCATTTCGCAGTCTGCACTCTGCAATCTGTCTCTGGTGTCAAGTGGCCGATGTGTGTTCGCGACAAGTTAGTAGTTCACCCCGAGTTCGCTCGTTCCTGGCCGGCTCTTTCATTCTTTGCTTAGGTGTGACTAATAAGAAGACTTCGCGGCGCCACACAGCGAAATCGCCAGACTTCGAGTTGTGTGCGTGTGAACCGCATGACGTCACCGGTTAGACTTACAATCTTTCATATCTCTGCCGATTTTGCGCATTTTTCATTCGAGACAGAGCCATTTTGCTTCTTGTACCATCCCGCTTCAATTTTTAATACTACCTCATTTTCGATTTTAGGGTTGCCGTCCCCTTTAAGCCGATTCGTTCGTCATGTTTTGAAGACTCTTTTTTGCGAATTATTTCGACTCAGAATGCATCAATGCTCGATGCATCTGAGAATACTAGGGGGCTACGCCCCCTGGCCGCTACGCGGCCCAACCCCCCGAAGGCGCTCCGCGCCATCAATGGGCCGCTTCGCGGCCCTATTTTTACCCTCCTATCAGTTTTAGTTTTATTTTCCCCCTAAAAAATTACGATATGAGATATACTTTAATTTTAAACTTCACCTAAAATTACTTTAAAATTAAAAGGGCGCGTTTTGGAATGACTGCTGGATGAAATATTGCAGTAAAACAATGAACAATGATAAGGGGTAATAATTTAGGATCCATAAGTCGGGGATCGACCCCATACCGAGTTAGGAATGGTCACCTTCGACGTCTTAGACGACTCGGCCACCGCTCAACGTTAGGTTTCAGGTGCGAATCTTGTGTAGATAAGTGTAGAGTTGATGCGCAGGCGACACATCCACTGCGCAACCTCTTCGACCACTGCGCATCCTCCCGCGCATAGCGGTAGCAGTCCCGGAGCATTCTGTAAATTTACTCACTTTTATAACGTGATTTTAAAAAAACCTGGGTCCTATTTCCATAATCTAACTAAAGCGGGCTCATCTAGGGCCAATTACCTGACGATCTACGCAAAAATCATGGAAATCGGCCCGGTAGAACGCTCAAACGAACTATGACAAAAAGTATAAATTTACATTGTTTAAATGGGAGAATTCGCAACTTTACCACGTAATATAAAAAAACCTGGGCCATATTTTGAAAATCTGGAAAGAGTTGGCTTATTTAGAGACAATTGCCCGTCGATTGCCGCAAAAATCATGACAATCGGCCCGGTAGAAGGCTGGAACTAAGCGTCACCAGTTACGCAAAATTAGGAGGTCTCGGAGCTTATAGTATAGAATACCCCTGGTGGGAGGGGGGAGGCGACCGAACTCGAGCAGCGCAACGGGCTAGTGCGAGTCGCATCAAACCGATGTCTTTACCAGGTTTTGGAGACTTTGTTTATTCAAATGCTTCCGACTGAATCTTGAAAGGTCGACCGACATCCTTTCTACTGGCGCTCCATAAGTAATCGATCAAATCCTGGAATCTCTCATCGGATTAAGAGAGGCGAGCTCGCAGTGATTTTTCACGTAATCAGAAAAATTAAGGAAAATAATGGTGAATTTTTTTGTCTTTTTAAAACTTTGTCACGGGAACGGAGTTCTTTGTTGACAAGCCTTACATTGAGGCAACCATATTATGGTTGAGCGAAATAGTATAACGCTCTCTTCTCGATATCCCAGCAGACCTTCGCCAAAAGTCCATCTCAGTTGCCCTAAGCATGTCTTCAGTTCTTTTCTTCAGTTGCCAGATCTCCCTCCCGTAAGTTACGATACTCTTCACGATGACGTCGTAAATTTTTCTTTTGGTCTCCTTGGAGATACTCTTTTTTTTTTTTTTTTTTTTTTTTTTTTTTTTACTACTTCAAATAGCCCACAAGGGCTAATCCCACGCTTTAAGTCCCATCCCCCCTCCGTCCCTACTGAACCAGTCCCAGGCAACCATTGTTTGAGACCATCAAACTCGGGTCGCCTGGCCGGGAGTCGAACCTGGGACCTCCCGATCGTAGAGCAAGCGCTACAACCACTACACCATAGGAGGCCGACTCTGGTCCCAGAGAACCCCATTTAGCATCGCGATAGTTCTCCTGCCTGGAAATATCTTTACACAAATGTAAAATTCCGAGTGTCCAAAAATACACAAGAATCAATCAACAAAAAGTTTCGGGAAATTTTCCCCAAGTGGCCCTATCTTACTCCCGATTGCCGGACTAGAGCCCAAAAACGACACTCATGCGCTAACTTTGATAGGCTTGAGCATCGGATTAAAATCGTCACACAATATGCGGATCAAGTTTAAAGTTGTTTTTTAGGAAGAAGTCATCGATTGACGGGCGGACCAAATCGAATTTTGGACTTTCAAAAATAAGCCGCACCCTAATGGGAGCTGGTCATTCCCCAAATTTGATCCAATAGTTATAGTGTCATTATCTTAGTTTTAATACTAGCCAGGGAGCTTCGCTTTTTTCAAGACTTGACCTGATGACTTCTTGACCGCTAACAGGAAAACTTCATACCGCTAAGGTGCCTCTACCGGATGATTTTTGACAGCTAACCGGAAAATTTCCCGACGCTGGGGTCCCTTCACCGGATGAGGAAGCGAACGCCATCTACTTTGATCTATTGGTAATATCTCGCTGCGACCTTTGAAACAAGAAACTCAAATCTTTGGAGAAGGCAAAAGGTAACCTCGTGTTGTGTTCAGGCTGAGGGACTGCGAGAAAATTTTGAGACTATTTCAGTGACCGATCGATTAAAAGAGCATTTTTGCCGGTCGGCATGCTTTGGTCTTTCATTTCATTTCAATTTTTTCGTGGAACGTATCGGTTTTGAAATTTTTTCGGAGCCACTCTGCCTCAATAATAAGGTTACCTTTTGGGTTCTTCAAAGATTTGAGAAGCTATTCCCGAGGGTTGCAGCCAGATAATACCAATAGATCGCCGTAGATGGCGTTTGCTCGCTCATCCGGTGGAGGTAGCTTAGCGGTAGGAAGTTTGCCGGTTAGCGGTTAAAGTCATCCGGTAAGGGAACGTTAGCGGTATTTAGACAATTATCAAAGAAGGATAGGAAACGCCGAATAACGCTTTATTTGACGGTACATCGTACCGCAGCATAACATTTTATTCGACGGTACCGTACTGCCGAATGACTACTTTGTTAAATTAATCACTGATTTTGGAGCCAGGTTTTAGCAGCGCTACATGGTGTTTTTTTGGGAATAAACGCTGAAGTTTCACCTTAATGCCTTTAAAGAATTTGTGGGATTTTGAGCTGGGCTTACTGACTAATTGAGAGCGTGAACCGCTAGAGAGGTCAAAAAAGACCCGAACCGGTAGAGGTCTCTCGGCGAGACCCCGACTTCGTATTTTAATGCGTTTGTCTGAGCTGACCACAGGGCAGCCCCCCCCCTCCTCCTCCTCTCCTTTAGTATTACACTGATAGTCATTGAGGGTTAATTTTGTTACATCCAATTCCAATTTGTATTTTCTTGCCTTGATTTTACCGCAGAATAATCTGGACCCAGCACTTCCCTACAGTCCTGTTAGAAATGGTAGCGTGATACAGAGTGTCGTCATGAAAGGTAATAGGACGAAAGACAACAAAACAAAAACCGCGAACACCGTCTTTTTCGAGGATTGCTATTTTAAGGGTGAGTATCTTACGTCAGCATCGTTAGAGGGAACAACACTTTATAAGAATTCTCAAGTGTTTCTTAGAATGGTGGAAAACCCCCAAATATACCAAATTTGGGCTAAGTCGGAGGGGGTTAGGTTCCGGACCTGGTGGAGAGGTGGCAACCTCTCCCTTTATCATTTTCCGTTTGTAAAATGATTCGACAACCGAATCATTAGTCCAAAGAGGAACGAAAAAGAGTAGGCTCTTTTCTTTAATTTTCCCTCGATCTGCTAGTTTTCTTTTATTATTTGATGATCTAATTCAGTGAGAAAAAAAAAAAAAAACACTTAAAATGCAAGAAAAGAACACCCTTCCCCCACCTCTCAACGTTGCACGGCAGAATGACCTAGAAAATGCAACATTCGTTGCAGAAAACGATTTAGCGAAGTTAAGGGAAATAAACAGGTTTAAATACGGCCACAGCGCACAAAAAATAATAAATACAACGCTACAAATATTTATCGTATTTCAGTAACCCATATTAGGTAAGGGAAGTTCTTAGGGATCATTTGGGATTACATTTACCATTGCTACCACTATTTAAGACCTGAATGATCATTGCGCTGCTTCGTAAATGTAGGTGAGAGAAGCGTAGGTCAAGAATTTGATCCGAAAGAGAAAAGCTATATTCTACCGCAGAAATCGGTCAAAGAAGGTGCCTAAGAGGCGGTATTATGGAGGAAATGAAAAGGAATTCACAGAATTTCAAAGAGCGGGGAACGGGAAGGATGGGGGTAAAGAGCACGTAGCCCTAGCCCCTTACACAGTGTACAAATTGAAATGACTGCAGCTCAGGGCAGAATGACTAAGATGGGAGAAACTCGTAAGCAGGTGAGGATGGACAACTTTACCGATTGACGCTTATGACGGGGAGGGGAGGGAGGGGACGAAAGGGGCGCCCAGATGCTGTTTATAGTACGGAATTTGCTGCTTACATACGCAGCAGTTTGGCTGCGAGCCACTCGTTGTTTGCAGAGCTGCCGATTTGAATGTTTTGCTAAAAGTACTGGACTTAGGCCTGCTGTGTGAAATACATAACGACGGTGTAAGCCGGCAATCACATATTTCAATTTTTGGCGGTTTTGAGTTAGCTGCAGAAATGGAGTGTAGTAGATGCCTTTTACCTGCTATCAAAATATTTCAGTCGAAAAAAATCTGGAAGTCACCTAAAATCATAGAACTCGAAACACATAACTCGGCGTTAATTCCAATAACACACATTTCTCGGCGTTAATACCAAGAATACATAACTCGTGCCGTCGCGCCGCATTTTAACACAACGTGCGCTCTCCCGAGATGAATCGTGAACAGTTTAGGAGGGAAAATTAAGAGTTAGTACGTCCCGGAATCTTCAAACAACAACAAAAACATTGTTGTTGTTGTAACATCTAACATCTAATCCGACGGATAACTGAGTGCCTAATCGTCCGCTTATTTTTACCTTCATTTCATTTTAATTCGTAATTGTTTTCCGGGGTCATTCTAGAGATTCGCTACCAATTAAAGTTTGTTAAAAGGAACGTTAGGCTACTTTTAAAGTTAGAGGATACTTAAAGTGGCTATCAAAACTTAGACACCCAGTCATGCCTCCTCCAGTAAAAAAAAAATGGACTAGAGTCACATTGTTTTTCACGGGCGGTATGACAGTCGCTGTTAGATGAAAGGGACACTTTTGGTATCAGTGTTGCATACGTGCTTATTTGAAGGCGCTTGATCTATGAGGGAGCATTCGCATTTCTTGGCCGAAATGTGCAAAATTTATATTTTGGATGATTCATTTTTGAATGTGCAAGTTCAAAGGAAAAAAAATCCAGTGGAAAATTTTTTAACTGAAAAGATAATACACTTCATCAGAATCGATAATGTTAAATCATTATTAAAACAAAAATTGAAAATTATCAAATTAAAAATCGTTCTCACGTAACAGTCAAAAAACCAGTTACGGTAAGCCAACTTCACGCCCAAAAACAGTTTTCTTCACTTTTCCGGAGAACTATATCGATGAAAACAGGAGTGCTTTGCGGCTAATATTTCATGGCTTAATGGTTCCTTCAATACATCCGAGGAGATTTTCCAAATCCTTTGATCCGTTCTCTTGCCACACCCAAAAAATCGAGTTTGGAGCTAAAGCGGCATAAAGAGAACTTTTTTTTTTTATTTGTCGGAAACAATTGTGTTTTGCGTCTAATATTTAGTGCTGCAATGGAGATGTTGCATGTGCGAGGGATTTGCGATTTGATTGTTGTTTCTTGGTAAAAGTTTGCGAGAAACACGATGGTGCCACTGGTTTTCTCTGAAATCATCTACCAAGCTCAAAAAAAGCTCTCAAAGTGAGGCCAAAATGGAGGGGATATCCCGCCCTACCGTGAGAGTCCACCTCTACATCAAAACAAACTCTCCATGCAAAGATAGGGAGCAAGTACATTAGCAGGGTTGCCGTGTTTTCAGTCTTAGAGTCCTCAAATGAAGTGGCAACCCTGCTAATGTACTTGCTCCCTATCTTTGCATGGAGAGTTTGTTTTGATGTAGAGGTGGACTCTCAGGGTAGGGCGGGATATCCCTTCATTTTGGCCTCACTTTGAGAGCTTTTTTTTGAGCTTGGGAGATGATTTCAGAGAAAACCAGTGGCACCATCGTGTTTCTCGCGAACTTTTACATAAGAAACAACAGTCAAATCGCAAATCTCTCGCACATGCAACATCTCCATTCTTCTTCCGATATCCGAAGAGATTTTTGAAGTCCGTCGATCCGTTCCTTCGTCAGAGCCAAAATACCGGCCCCCGAGCGCGCTGATCCGGCGCCGGTTTGAAGATCCCGCGCAAAAATTCCGGATCTTTAGTAACGGCTATCTGTGACTGCGGAAGATTAGAGTTCCGGCCGCGCATGAATTGGATTTTCTTCCCGGATTTCTTTTTTGAACAGTACATTTCAGTACTAAGCTAGTACTATTAAAATGAGTACAGAAATATCCTGATTTAAGCACATAGGACATAGAAACGGCATGTTCGATATTGCCAAAGGCAGGGGTACCGTGCGTGGGGACCCCCTCCCCCCGTGGGGGGACCTTAGGGTAAAAAACGGCGGTTTTTTCGACGGTACATTTCGGTGCGAAACTCTTAGTATACATTCCACAGAATGTATACTGAGAGATGTAAGGTTTTCGAGTTCGTAAGTCCGTTTTTTCGAAAATATTTCTCCAGCCCCCCCCCCCCACTTTTGACCCCCTCCCCCAGTAGCTCCCCTATCGTGAGGGTACAAAACTTCTTTTGAGCGGTACGTTTTGGTACTAAACTAATACTATTAACAGGAGTTAACCCTACTACTGGGGTTACTATTTAACAGGAGGAGATTTAAGAAACATTCTGATTTGATCAATCGGGTCACAGAAACAGTCCGTTCGATACTACCTCGGGCAGGGGGCTATGGCTGGGGGAACCCCCGTGGGGGAGGCCTTACGGTAAAAGAAAGTGTGATTTATCAACGTTACATTTCGGTGCAAAACTCTTTGTATACATTCTGAGGGTTTTCGAGTACGTAAGTCCGTTTTTTTTAAATTTTTCTCCAGCCCCCCTCCCCTCACTTTTGACCTCCCTCCCGGTAGCTCCCCTATCGTGAGGGTACAAAACTAGTATAAAACTTTGTCAATAAAAAAGAGTAAAATTTTAGAAGTGGGGGGGGGGGCTTAATTTCTTCAGCCCCCCTCCTGCGTTTTAAATTTACGTACTTTACATGATGGGTACAAAACTTTTTCTTTGCGGTACATTTGGGTATAAAACTAGTACAAAATTTTGACAATCTTGAATTTGAATTTCGGAAGTTGGGGGGTCTGGAGAAATCGACCTCTCTACGCGTCTGCCACCGATCCTGTTGCCCCCTCCCCCCTCCCTGAATGCAAATTAACATTCTACTACCTAGCTTTCGTATGTATATGCGTTATAGGCACATGAAAGTTTTAGCAAGTTCATGATTTCCAGTGGAATTATTCCCCCCCCCCCCCACCCGGCCACTGTGCTCGGAATACTATGCGGAAAAGAAATATCTACATTTTCTTGTCACATACCTTTTGTTTAAGTAAGTAAGTAAGTAAGTATAAGTTTCAAGTTGATAAGGATACCTATTTGTTGACCGTCTTTTCTACATATGGACTTTCATTAAAATCTTTTTTTTTTCTTGAGGGCTAAAATAATTTCATAGCATAAGTCGCAAACCGAGTGCAAAGTTTTCATTTTTATGAATATGGACGAGGGTTCTTCAGAAGCAGTTAAAGGTACTTTCTGTTTTTGCAAAATGGGAGCAAGAACTGTTGACCCATGCTCGCATGCACTTTCTTTAATTTGGTATCTTTTTTTACGGAAGGCACAAAAAATCCGTGAAATATCCATCTGAATTTTTCAATAAATCATTCCCACAAATGGAGACAACGTTTTGCAACAATGATTGTTCAGAAGATCATGTGTAGGGCGGGTTGTGCCAGATACATCGGAAACAAAAATTTACAGTGATGTTTGTAAGTGTAACTGTTTTCAATTCACATATTAAATTACTTTTTTTATACTTATTCTGTTCATTTTAACGCGAATTCTAGAAAACAAATACCTCCAGTTAGGCTCAAACAAAAACTTTTATGACGTATAGGCAGTAGGCAGGCACACTTCAGGACCAGTGGCCGGGTTGGGGGAGGGGGGCGAAATAAAGCATCAATTCCACTGGAAATCATGAACTTGCTAAAACTTTCATGTGCCTATAACGCAAATACATACGAAAGCTAGGTGGTAGAATGTTAATTTGCATTCTGGGAGAAGAGGGGGAGGGGGGGGGGGCAACGGGATCGGTGACAGACGCGTAGAGGATATGCGAACAGCGCAAGGGCCCTTGCGATCTAAACGTTTCCCCAAGATGCGGTTTCGTAGGTTCTTGTAGGAAATTGAGTGTATAATCAAAAACCCTGGTTTTTAATTTATTTGAGTCATTGCGCGGTGCCGAAACATGACGAAATTTAATATTTTGCCCCCCAAAAATGGAAAAAATGCTAAAAATTGGGATTAAATTTTATTTTTTTCACTTTTTCTGACATGTGCAGATAGATCTTTCTGAGATCTTTCATTTAAAAAAAAGTTCAACTCAATCCGATTTTTTGCTCAAAAGTTATAGGCAGTTAAAGGTTTCGCCTTTGACCCCCCCCCCTCTCTGGGGGGAGCCTAAGTCAAATGACCTCCATATTTGAACGTCTCGCATGCTACTGTATCACCCCTGAAAAGATGGATCTTATTTGATAGGGGGCAAAATCTAATGGTGGATGGAGCAGCGTCTTTGCGTATCTGGTAACGCTTAGTTCCAGCGTTCTACCGGGCCGATTTTAATGATTTTTGCGGCTTTCGACAGACAATTGTCTCTAAATGGGCCCGCTTTATTCAGATTTGAAAATATGACCCAGGTTTTTTTTCATATTACGTGTAAATGTTGCGAATTCTCTCATTTAAACATTGTAAATTTTTATTTTTTGTCATAGTTCGTTTGAGCGTTCTACTGAGCCGATTTCCATGATCTTTGCGGTTATCGATAGGTGATAGTCCCTAGCTGAGCCCGCTGTTATCAGAATTTGAAAATAGGACCCCGGTTTTTTTTTATATTAGAGGAGATAAGAAAGCTTAGAAAGAGGGGGAAAATTGAAGTAAGCGGGAAATTTTGTACCTTGGTCTGTTAGTGGGGTAAGTGAATCGAAGGTATGCTCCTTTGCTACAGACTTTCCAAAAGCGACGAAACGCTTTGTTCCGGTTCGTTCCAGTCTTGGCGTAAAGTTTGAAGTTTTTCTAAACTTTAAAAAGCTTGATGCAAAAACGGCTTTTTTCGCCCCCCCCGGAATTTTTTCAAACTTTGTCCATTAATTACTCATACTTGAGCGCTTGTTTTCCCAAATTTTCAGACCTCCAAACAATTTTAAATGGGCGCTTGGGGGGAGGAAGTCAAAACCTGTGAACCTCGATATCTATCGAACGAAGAGTGATATCAAGATCCGGTTTGGACGAAAAATCGTCTAAAATTGCATACTTTAAGATTCTAAAGGTCAAAATTCCAATACCACATTTTCAAGTTAACATACGTGCTTTGTTTCGGTTTTTGAGTCGAGAAAATTTCTTTTAAACAAAAAATTCAGAAGGTACTAAGTTTCCGCTCAACGCGCGCCGACCGATTTTCGCGCGCCAGAATATGGTTCCAAAGCCGGATTTGGGTGTTAATGAATCAGATTATAAGTTCAAACCGTGCAAAAGACATTCTTAGGGATTCTTGAGGGTCGCTGAGTTCACATATTAAAAATACTTCCGAAGATTCACTTTTTTCCCGTAGCGCTACATGACAGGCCCACCGAGTGCCGACCGACCGGCCGCTCAGTGAGTCTGTCATGTAGCGCAACGGGAAAAAAGTGAATTTTTGGAAGTATCTGTAATTTTTGAACTCAGCGACCCTCAAGAATCCCTAAGAATGTTTTTTGCACGGTTTGAAAATATAATCTGATTCATTAGCACCCAAATCCGGCTTTGGAACCATATTTTGGCGCGCGAAAATCGGTCGGCGTGTGTTGAGCGGAAACTTTAATAGCTCATAACTTCGGAACCGTTCATTTTCCCAGGCTTATGGACCACTCGTTGGGTGCGGAAAAAGACGAATAATTTAAAATACTGGTTTTGATTCAAATAAAAAAATTAGTACCTTGTGAATTTTTTGTTTAAAAGACATTTTCTCGACTCAAAAACCGAAATAAAGCAAGTATGTTAACTTGGAAATGTGATATTGGGATTTTGACCTTTAGAATCTTAAAGTATGTAGTTTTGGACGATTTTTCGTCCAAACCGAACATTGATATCATTCTTCGTTCGATAGATATCGAGGTTCACAGGTTTTGACTTCCACCCCCCTAGCGTCTCCTTGAAATTGTTTGAGGGTCTGAAAATTTGGGAAAAGAAGCGCTCAAGTATGAGTAATCAATAGACAAAGTTTGAAGAAATTCCAGGGGGGAGGGCGAAAAAAGCCGTTTTTGCATCAAGCTCCTCCATAGACTTGGGGGGGGGGGGGGGGTGTGATTCGAAATCGAACGATTGGACCTTATACTTATTTTTGAAAAGCAGATTTTTTAAACATTATTCAATTATAGTTTTCTTTTTCATTTCACTACTTTTAGTTGGGGTGAATGAATCATTCAATTCATTTACAGGAATAATATTAACGTTTATCTTCAGATCTTAGGTTTTACTTTCATCGAGACACCCTCCTCAATAAACTATTTTCCTTGTAGACTCTCTTGAATTCAAACTGTCGTTCATTTGAAATCTCGCTAATGCCAACAAAAGCCTCCTTTTTTTATAGTCGTGTAATCACTCTGACTACACACCAAAAAATGAATTATCAATTCGTCTTAAATTTTTTTTTTTTTTTCGATCTCTCGGAATGAAATCGTTAGGAAATGTCCATAAAATATATTAAAATCATTTTAAAAAACAATCGGAGCAGTTAAAAACCCCATTTGTCACAACTCTAAAGAACTGGAATATAGTAATTATTGTTATTATAAAAATATATTTTGAAGATATTTGTATAAAACCCTTTAGAATTATTATTAAAAGAGTAGGAAATGGCTTTTAACTCCAAATAATTTTCCAGGACTTTAAATCTTTAGAGAGCGAGTTTATAAGAAGATCTTTTCAGAATCATTGTGCTATCAAAGCGCGAGACGATCGAATGGATAATTCGGTGAGCCATTCCGCAGTTAGAGCACCGGCAACGTCGATTGGGGTCATAAGATGCGAGCATGTTCAAGTAACCATAACGCGCCGCGGAATCGCATTTTTCGTTATAATTAACGATTATTTTGGTCTGCACTCCTCTCTGCGGCAACCATTGTGTTAACGTCTCGTTGCATTCAAAAGGAGAAGCTTCAGGGTCTAAGTGCATATTTCCTTCTGACGCATGAAAAGCTCACAATGTGAGACCCCTTGACCCGCGATTGCCGAGCCGGCCAAGCACGGTGAGAGATCGATCACTATCAAGAAAAATTGTACTCCTCTCGAGAGTTGTGTGATAATGGAAAAGCCCGTATTAGAGTGTCGTCATTTCAACAAATATCATTTCTCTCGTCATGGTGATAATTTTTTGTTGTGACACGATACAGAGATCTTGAGATAATTTTGCCGTGGTAATGATTGTGGTCATGGTGAATTCCAAAGTCATTCTTCTCTTTTGTGACAAAGACGATTCTCCCTGTGATACTCATTCATTTTCCTTTGTGAGGTTTTACTGGACTTTCCTGCACCACTGTGTTACCGACTTACCGAGAAGAGCGGTGGCGAAGCAATTTTAGAAATTGCGTTTCCTTCGAAATTGGACTATTGTAAGACAAAATGGCTGACTTGGCTAAAACAACAAATTTTGTAGATCTTGTCGTCCTTCTTGCCGACCGTCAATTATGGAGCATTTAGACAAAAGCACCATTTAAACGCTTGAATTGGTAGATGCAAAAAATTGGATCGTGTAAAATTCCTGTACCCTAATAGTTAGGCTGGAAAACGTTCGCTTCTGCCAATTACAAACTTCTGTAATTCGAGGGGCCAGTGGACCCTTCGACTATCACGGACGTTTTAGAAGATCATACATTATCAGGTAAGCTGTTGATTGCTTCACAAGAAAACATTGACGAAACGAAAGTATGAAGGGCGGTGGAAAAGGTGGGGGAAAATCAAATTAGCTTACATACTATCGGAGAGAAAAAATTACCCCATTTTTCAAATTACTTATCAATTTATGTTTCCTCACCCAATGCTCCCTAATTAAGATAACTCGATAAGTATCTAAAATAGAATAATACAAACCACAAAGTAATGATTTACTTCTGCGTTGAAATTCAACTGCTGATAGTAGATCATGCACAAAGATGGCTAATCCAATCAGTCGGTTAATAAACAATTATTTTGCCCACTTCGAGTAATTTCCTTATGACTTTTCCTTGTACTACGTTAGTGGGTACTCTTAATTGTCTTCTTTTCCTTCTCTTTTTTATTCTGCTTCATTCGTGGAATTCATCTGCTCAGAATCATCTTGTGACGAAGACGATGTAGCACGGTAATATATCAGAGAGAAAATAATACTTTCCCTCTGGCTTTCTAGTAGTTTCGCCAGAGAGCGCCACTTCCCCAGTGGTTCTGGGCGGCGCATCTCTGATTGGTTGCAGTGCCGAATGATTATGGATCGACCAATCAGAGACGGCGTGCCCTGAGCCGCTGGAGAGTCAGTTGTAGTTTGACTGAGGTCGAAAAGGCTGGACTTTTCCACGATGTGAGTATTGCCTTTGAAAGGGTGGGGGACGTGTCTCCCAACCCTATTTAAAACCTTTTTAGTAGTGTGTGTGTGTTTCCTGCCGTGCTTCTGATCGTTCATACGATTTATTTAGTAGTTATTTCTTCCAGAACATCGTTCTGTTTCATGTGCTAGGCCCAGAGCCGGGTAGCCTAGTCACAACGAAAATCACTCTCCATCATTTAAAATATTTTACATTCGCAAGTACAAAAATTGAATTTAGTATTACATCATTTTTTTTTTAAAAAAAAAAAAAAAAGTTCCCCTCCAAATTTTGAAATCATTCAATCAAATTCAGAAAATTGGAAGATTCTATCACAGATCGATACTAAAGAATCCAAAATCGGCTACTGTTCGAAATACTGCCCCTTAAAGGAGGGAAATAGGGCCCGCAAGGGCCCTCCCTCCCAAAATTCAATGCCAATAAACCAACGAAGAGAATCAGAAAGCAAAAGTTTGCCTTGGTAACCGATGCCCTATTTGACCCGGCAGTCTCCGGTTTAATCCAGCCTAAAATAACCGAGAAAAACGCCTGATGCTGGTGGGCTGAAAGAACCTGTGAGGCCACTGGAGGAAATACTTCTGATTGGCTCATTCATCGTGAATTTTATTAAGCTCTTTGGATGAATAAAATGGCAGACGTTGCATGAAGATTGCAATGATGCAATCTTCATGCATGATGCAAAAGGAAAGATCCGAGTCCTTTCGCTGTCACTTTGTTTCTAAGTGTAGTGTTTAAATGGATCGTCCCACCGCTCAAACTGTTGAATATTACGTCAGATTTGTTCCTGTCATGCTCTGCCCTTTATATCCACCCGGCTTATAAGCATAATAATTCGTCTTCCGCGTTCTCCCTGAATAAAGTCGTATGAGGTAGACAACCAATGTTCTACTCACTAATTTAATCTACCCGTAAATGTATCGCCGAAAAAATTGCAGCTTACCTTCGCAAATTCAATTTTTAATGTACAGCAGCCGGAGTATATGTCAGCACCATCCAGGGCTTCTTTCGCTCTTTTTGCTGATTCGATACTGTCAAACGTTAGAATGGAATTAAGGAAACATTGACACAAACTTTTCTACAAAATAGTTACACTATGGAATGAAATTAAATACTTTCGTGCGGCTAGTATCAATCGTTGCTATCTAACTGCGGTATCCGTCACTTCAAAAGTTCAAGAAACCCCCCCCCCCCCCCCCCCCCAGAAGAGAGAGAGACATTGTCCCACATAAAGTCGAAAATGAGGGATATAAATACAATTATTGAAAATGGTGGGATATTTTGTGAAAAGCCGGCTGGTAGGCGCTTACAAGAGTGGAGACATAGAGGATGCTAAGCATCTGTTGCATGATATGTGAAAGACTGAGTTGTTAAAGGATATTCGACCATTGCTTGAACGCCATTTTTCTTGAATACAACGATTCTGTGGACTTTACCATGTGGATGACAAATCGTATGGAGCACATCCTGAAACACGAAAAAAAAAAAACCAAATAATTACTAGTTCGAGAACACATGCATTCCCTTGAGACCGTTCGTGGTACAGTACGGTGATCCAAAAAACGACAGTCGTAAATACTTGATTACACCATTTTTGGAAGGACGAAAAAAAATGTCCTGAGCAAAATTTTGGCGCAATTCGATGAAATTTACAGGGTGCGAAATATTCTTCCTAGTTTTGCTTGTATTTACACAAGTTGCGTGAGCACAAAATTTCAGCGCGGAATTCATCATTGAAAAAGGGAAAATTAATATCGCGACACACCTCCAAAACATTTTTTCTCATTTTCATATTTGTGGATTTCAGTGAAAAATCTACTAAAACCCTAAAATAATATTTTTGCACTTTTAAGACAAGTGCGCGTACTGTGAACCCTTGCGTTCATGTTGGCTATACTTGGTATATTCTTTAAGGGCGACATGAATACCGTCTGAGATATCCAGCTGAATTCTAAAATGAGTCTCTTTCTCTACTAAAAAAACGATGAAATGCTCCAGGATATCAGCTAGGATGAAATTGATGATAAGGATCAAGACCATGAAGAAAATGAAGGGCACGACAATGACTGAAATTCGGGTGAGTTCCTTTTATTGGCGGTATTTATTTCATTTCATATATGATGCAAATCGGCTTATGTACAGAAAATGCAATGTATAACTTTACAATGAGTACCTGTATCGCGTTTATGCGCCCACCCCCCACCCTCGTCCGTAGTTATGGTGCTGAAAAAGTCTGCCAGCGGGACGCTTGCTGTGCGAGAAGCCCCGTGAGGTGCGTCGCGCCAACTTTGAACGACTGGAGCGCGGTTAGAAATCATTTTCCCAGGATGATTTTGGGCTTATTTTAAAGCTTAGAGTGTCTAGTTTTAGGAAATAATAGATTTGAGGTCTTAACAACAATGCCCGAAAGCACAGGGTCAAAATTACGAAAAAAAGGCTGGAAAAAGGGGATTTACATCAAAAAATCATCATAACTTGGTCAAAAATCATTATTTTTTTCAAATTCAAACACTTGAAATTACAGTATTTTTAACGCTAAATCCAACGCAAAAAAGAATATTGCAATAATTGGTACCGTTCAAAAGTTACAAGCATTCAAAAATTTGGACTTTGACCCCCCGCCCCCCCTGTTCCCCGGGGTTTAGGGCAAAAATCGGACGAATTTTAGGCTTCTCAGATGACCCTCTATCAGCCCCCAAATCATGACACGATGCCCCCCCCCCCCCCCCGGGGGGAAGGCGAAAACGCCGATTTTGAATACCTAGTGTCCTTGGTCTCTTTGATTCTTAAGATATAGTTCCGAATTTCCTATTATTTTCATAAATGAGAAGTAAAAAGACATTTGACAAGAGCCGTAGAAACCCACGCTCGCCTCTGATTGGTGCCGGATGGCGTCATTCGGTTCGGTGCAAAACCGGGGCGTTTTAAATTTACGAAAAAGTCGCGCTTTATGAACTACGTATTTCTCGGTTTCTGAGTTACTTTTTCGCGTTTTGAATGTGCGCGATTGTATTCATTTTCCTGCGCTTCATTTTCCTGCGGACAATGTATTCGTAAGTCAAAATTCGTTCATAGTTTAGTGACCCATTAAATCGTAATTTGGTCGGGGACCCCGACTTTCAGGATCCCCCCTTCTCCCCCTCTTCTGGCCCTTTCTCTACCTTTCAAAGGGGGCTAAGGATGGGAGTGGTTGACACGATGAAAGAAGATTTTCTTGGGGTCTACCCTGTTCGATCCCGCGGTTCCTCCCTTTTTCCGCCCTATAACAACTGCGAAAAAGTCCGGTAAAGGTGGTCTGGGACATGAGCATTAATGAGTCCTTGCCTAGCTCATCAACTACCAAAAGTTTGAGTCCCGAAATTTCGCTCCGACTGAGGAAAGCGTAGCTCATGTTGTTTGGAATTCTTGATTATACTCATTCGCTGATTCTTTGTCGATTTCTAATAACTCATTCCGTGATGAGAAACCAAAATGGGCCTGTTGCAAACTTTTGCTAGAGCAGATTGAAGAGTTGTTTCCTATAGATAATGCCTCAAAAATCACGATGAGCGCATCGGCAAAGTCTGAAATGCACTCATAAATTCACAATCTGCGTAAGAAATTTGCGTTATTTTGAGCTTCCCGCTTCAAAAACGATACTACTGCACAGATGAACATTTTGTTAGAGGAGTCGCTCCATCGTCGGCAATAATCATCATGGCCGACGCTTGCGCAGTTCCTCACGTAATTCGAGGAGAGTTCAAGGTCAATTAAGGCGGGCGAGGAAAATATGAACGTGAACACGCCGATTGTTATGGTTTAATCCTGTTCAGGTGTTATCTCGTCCCATCACACGTGTTTTGGCGGACTGGCGTCGGCCATGATGAGTATTGTCGCCAATGGAACGACTCCTCTAACAAAATGTTCACCTGTACCGTAGTATCGTTTCCGAAGCGGGAAGCTCAAAAAACCGCAAATATCTTACGCAGATTGTAAAGTTATGAGTGCATTTCAGACTTTGCCGATGCGCTCATCGTGATTTTTGGGGCATTATCTGCAGGAAACAACTCTTAGTTTTGCTCTAGCAAAAGTTTGCAACAGGCCCATTCTCTTCCACTTCCTCAGATTTATCGAGAGAGAAACTGCATAATGCTCCGGAATTTCAGATATGAAAATCGATCCCCCCCCCCATCTTTTAGTCGATTCTTTGGCGTACATTAGAATTCTTCAGTCCAGAAGCGTTTTTTATGTTAAAATTATTTGGCCATTAGATGATTCGTAATTTTTCTGACGATTTGAAGATTAATGAGGTCAATTAAGGCGGCTCGGGTGCAATATAAGCCTTGTAATGGTCCCCAGGCGGTAGAAGAAGGGATTCCCGGCTTCTGGAGTAGATTCCCTGGAATTTCCTTTCCCTAATAAATCCCGGTTTTTGCCGGTCTCAGACACCATAACGTGGGTGAGCCATGAGTCAAAACGTGTGGCCATAAGTTTCGAATTCATACCTACATGGATGAACATAGCGAGGGCCGAGGTGCAAAACCGCGTACCTCCGGTTGCGACTTCTCCTTATGCTTTATTTTTCCTAAGAAAAACCAGTCGAAACCAGTTTTGAAAACTTCCTTGATTCTACTTTTCTGTTGGCAGCATATTCTAAATAAATTTCAAGCGGAGAATTTGACTAACTTTTCATCTAAAAAATAAAATATGAGCGGAAATTTAAAAACATCGCAATGGAGATACGTGGTTTTACAGTTTGGTCATCGATATTTTACCAACCTAAAAAATACATATTTATATCAAACACTCAAAAAGGTTGCAATTTAACGAAAATACGAGACAAATCGGCCAGCATCACATGCAATTTTTCAACCGTAAAAAAGCGATAAAACGACACATAAAAGAGAATTATCGCCTAAGGCAAGGAAAGAAATATGTATACAGGTTGAAATGGACGAGAAGGCTTACCGTTGTGATTGGATACGCGGGCGTGAAAACTGTTAGCAGCAAAACGTGATTCTCTGGAGCAGGCCTGTGGACAGGAAAAAAAAAGAAAAAAAGAAAGGGAAATTCCATTTCGATACCACTAAGAGGGCTGAAAAAAACAAAGAGCACCGAGGAAATAGTGCCAACCTCACAGTAAATCATCACAATCTCTTTCTCCGAAACATCTGCCTTCGATATCTCAACTTAGATACGTGCATTTAAAAATATCTCCATAAACGTGGTCTTATATGCTGAACTCGTTGCAAATGTAGTTGCAATTGTAGTTCACGCCAGGGTCAGCCACGAGTTTGGTATCTCAAAAGTAAATTCTCCATACATTTTTCAAGTAAATAAAAGCATATAACTTTAAGAAATAGCACATGGTTCAGAAGCTAATATCGTAAGTAGTAGGGTGGATAAGGATAGCAATCGTGCATTTCTGGAAGAAAGCATGAAACTTTCAGCGTATCATCTTTACCTATAAAAGGTTCAATTTTGCAAGTAAGCCCAAAATTCTGAAGCCATGGGGGCCCGGGGAGGAGGGGGAGCAGGGTGCCCTGAATTCGCTCCTTTTTGGCGAATTTTCGGGTTGAGTCATTGTTGGAACGACGTTAAAAATATAGAACGTGATCAAAACTTGTGTAAACTTCATACCTACCGAGAACCTACTGAGGTTCTCTCGAACAGCAGTCTAAAATTTTATCACCATCCAATCCCGGAACAACCCCCCCCCCCCCCCCCAAAATGTCTAAAATTCAAAATGACGCCCAAAATAAGACCTCCGGCCTCCGGGATATTGGTATTTTCACATGTGCATATCGTGCCAGGCGAAAAATCTATTTCTGTGTAAGTTTGGTCGCAGATTTCATATTTGAAGTCAAAACGACGCCTCGGTCAAAATTTGCGCCCAAAATCCGAGATGGCGGCCAAAGTTGAAAGGCGGAAGAGTGCATTTTTAAACATTTACAAGATAAGGCAAGTAATATGCCATTTTCTAGGGGTCGTAGATTTCATTGATGAAGTGAACAGAGCCCCACAGTCAAAATTGAAGCCCCAAATCCAAGATGGCGGCCAAAGTTGAAAGGCAGGAGGGTGCATTTTTATGAGAAAAAAAATCACGCGAGATGGCTGGTGAGGTATCAATTTCTACGTATTTTTAGTCCACGAAACGAATATAAATGAAATGTAAAAACATTATTTTACACCAAAGTGAGTCGTGATATTCAAAATGGTGATCAGTATGTCCGTCCAAGTTAGGAATGAATTTGACAGGAGCGACTATAATGAGTTGTGTTATTTATTTTAAGCCCATATATTAGCTCAATAAAGGTTACAGAGGAGATTAAGAGGACATTAAAAGGACATTAAATGGCCATTAAATATTTTATACAAAAATGAGTCGTGATGTTGATGATGATGACCATTATGGTTGACAAATGGCAAGTCACAAATAATGCTTGAGGTGTTTTACCGATTACTGCACAAAAACTCTAAGCTGTCTTCAGTTCTCATCACAAAGCCATAGATGGAAAATATACAAATATTAATTTTTTATGAGCTGGCCATTTTTTTCAAAAAAATGAAAAACCGAGTTTCCCGCAGTTTCCTGCAGCAAAATTGTACTGGAAATGAATGTTGAGGATATGAGGGATAAGTACCTGGCACTTTATAGAAACCTGTAAAAACATTGCAGAGACCTTTTTAGTCGAAATTTTTAGGATTTTTCAGTCATGTCGTTTTTAGTTATCGATCGCACTATTTCCGACGAAGAGTTAATAGCGATCCGCTTACGAAGAACGGCGGTCGTAATAGACAGACCCAAGATAGTTGGTTTTTCCATGTTAGATCTAAGTAAAGTGCATATGTATCAATTCCACTTTAATCTTATGCTTTAGAAGTACGATCCCGGCAAAGTTCAACTTCTCTATATGGATACGGACTCGTTCATTTCCGAGTTGACTACACCGAACGTCTACGATGATATGATGTCAGACTTACACATGTACGACACCTCCGACTTCCCAGAAGGACATCAATGTCGAAGCATGCAGAACCGGAAAGTAATGGGAACGTTCAAAGACGAAACGGCGAGTCGACCCGTTGCCGAGTTCGTCGCGCTGCGAGCAAACATGTACGCCTACCGATTCGTCGACGGTAAAACTGAAAAACGAGCAAAAGGTGTATCAACGGGAAAGTTAAGATCGCTAAACTTCGATAACTTTCTGAGCGTATTGCAGGATCCTGAATCGAGGATGAGCGATTCGATGCGAAGGATCGGGGCGCGCAAACATCAACTCTACTCGTTCGAAACGAGAAAAAACAACTCTGTCCGGACTCGACGACAAACGATGCGTTCTAGAGGACGGAGTGAACTCTCGTCCTTGGGGTCATCGTGACATCAACTATCGTTGCTGAGTCGATAAAAGTTGCGGAGCCGAGACCGAGTTGAGAAAAATACTCGCGGTTAAACGACCTCGTATGAATATTTCTGAGAACCATCGGTTAAGAAACCTCGAATTTGAAAAAAGTAAAAAGTGTAACTAACGGAACGAGAAGACGATGGCTTGTCTCGATGTACAAGGTTTTGGAGACTAGAGCAATTCATCGTCAAAGAGTTTGGTCTTGTAGATATGGAGAATTCTGAAACTGAACCCTATTTATTCAAACCTCCGTTCCCGAGCAGTAAGTTGAACGCCAAAGACGTTGTGACAAACAACTGGTTAACACGCAATCATCATCACTTGGAATGGGAAAGCGGGTTTCTCGAGTACGATGAATTCACTTCAAAAATGAATCGCATCGGGAACCACTACGATGTACTGTATGTTAAAGGTGAATAAAAACGAGATTTCAGCAATCGTTTCGTGCCGGAAAAATGTTTCGTTGTATTTGGATACTAAAGATTGCCCGTCCTTGCGACTATTGGCTCGTTGGTCGACAGCACATACGTGTCCTTTAGTACATCCATTCTGCGCTATGTCGAACGCATTCCGATTGTGTATGTGGTTGTCGGATTCTTCTTATCGGGAATATTTCAAAACTGTAATCATGCAGCAGCAGCAGAAAATTATAGTGGCAGACGAACAAAGGAATCACCCCGAAAATAATATAGGAGTGGGAAATAAGTCAGATTGAACGAACCGAAAAATAGCAGACGAAAAGTGAAATCATCCGTGCTTAATATAACAGACAAATTGTCGAATCAACCCGACTTAATATAGCACACGAAAAATGGAATCATCCGCACTTAAAATAACAGACGAAGTATCGAACCGAAATATAACAAACGAAAAGTGGAATCATTCGAAGAAAATATGGCAGACACATTGTCGAATCATCCCGACTTAATATAGCACACGAAAAGTGGAATCATCCGCAGACGAATTGTCGAACCGAAATTTAGCAGACGAAAAGTGAAATCCTCTGTGCTTACTATAGCAGAAAAATTGTTTCACTAGTAGTATAGCACACAAAAGTGGAATAATCTGAACCTTGATAGAATTGACGACAGCCACCATCATGGACGTCTGCAACAATTCAATCTTGATCGTCGACGCTAAAGAGCTGATTGTAAACGCTCGCTACATGATGAACAAACTCATCAAAATGCCATCCAAGTACGGGATAACCCTTGCTGCTGATATCGTCTTCGAGAATCATCATCGGCTCCTCTTCCTACCTTCGCACATTGCGGACCGTTTGACGGACGATGCAATTCAGGATATCAACGCTGGATCTTTCGATCTCATCTACGAAGGCCCGATCGGAAGAACACACAAATTCGCACTCGTTCCAAACGTTGCAGCCTGATTTATATTGTACGTCATGTTTGTAGTATTCTATTCTTTTCTAAATGATGTAATGCTTCCAAAAAAGAAAAAAATGACATGTCTGTAAAAGAATGAAAAAATAAATATATTAATATTTCTTTAATTTTTGCTTAAGATCAATCCACTTGCCTCACGGTCCCATGCAGTAGTTCGTGCGAATACTTCACAGGTGTGATCACGATCACCTGGGCTGTATTGTTGGCCGGGAAATTCTCTTTTGCCACAAGGGTCAACGTGATATCCACCGAAGCTGTTTTTAGATCTTCACCTTGGACACATTTGATGACAAAAATCGCGCGATCTTTGAAATTTTCGAACAACATAGCTGGCTCGCAGAGTTTCTCACTTTTCCAGTAGCCTCTCATAAAATCGGTGTAGTTCAGATAGGCGTGATGATAATCCAAAGTCGGGACATCGTAGATCGTATCAACTTGAGGAAACCGACGCTCACCGATTTGAACGCTGACCGAGCGCACATTTACATGGTCGAAAAGAGAGGAATCCTTCAGGTGATTGTCCCGTCGATCCGTTTGAAATGCCAACGCCACGAATTTGGGCTAGTGCCTGCTGGTTGTTCTTACGCTCCATTTGAACGTCTTGGTCGGAAAAATCCCCGGGATGTCGTGCGATTCCCAATTCATGTAACCGAAACTCATCTTGTTGTTTTTCTTCTTCATCTTGAGCAAGATTTGTTTTCCCAGTTCCAATGTGAATTTGACGATGGGAATCTCCCAATAGATTTCGATTATATTAAATTTGATGGTATAAACGTCCGCCGTCGCCGCGTCGGTGATATAATATACGTTCTTTTCCGTACCACTGCGCACTAGGATCAACTCTTGCGAGCATCTGACTAGGACATCTTTGAAATGTACTGCGAATATGCTGAGTGAAGACAACGGAACGACAGCGCACTGAGTTTGATCCGCCTGTGTGAAATCCCATTCGGTCCATGAATGAGTGATGTCAACAAACCCGGCAGTTGCGAGTCCTACGGTTTCCGCTTTAGTGTATGTGAGATAATTTTTCACGGTCGATGTCACTCCGACAGATTGCATGCTATCGACTTCTGTTCCGTTCACTTTGTACTGCATATGGTCGAACATGTGCAGGGGATAATTGTTAGCCCACTTGACTTTAGGTTTTGTAGCATCGGCGGCGGCTCCAGGATTTTTCTCGAGTTTCAGTTCTACACGCATGAAGATCCTCGAATCTTGAGCACGGTGATCAGGCCGTGGGTATCGGGGTGAACCGGATCGAACCGTTGTTTCCACGCCGTTCGTCGACCAGGCCGAAACGGATGTATTCGTATTCGATGATCTCTTGTCGCCAAGCTTCCATCGTTCTTATTTCGGATTTTTCACCACGATTCCGAGTTGTGTGAGAGCCCTCTTGGAATATTCGGTCAAAGACTTCCTGCTGCTGCTGTTGACAACTAGTCCGTGAATTATCAATACTATAATATGCAAGAGAATTTAGGAACGTATCGTCGTTCTGGATCCTTCGTTTACCCATGAGATAGCGGTCTTACGTGCAGTCACACTGTCACTTCTTCACTACTTACCAAAATTGATCGCTCTTCCTTGTTGGTCTACTGTCTTAACGAGCAAACGTTGGATCTTATCACCCAAGACGGGGTAGTAATGAATCGTCGACGGTTGCTCTACCATTTGGAATCCTGGTTCGATATCGGGAGCAAACGCATAAATGTGATGTCCGCGCACCCCGTTCACGTATCCACCGTCAGCGATGCTGCACTCGACGCATATCATGTTTACAGGTGAGATGTTAACGCTATAGTCAGCTTCGTGCCATTCGTCCGGTGCCAAAAGACGCGATCCGAATCCGACCACCTTACGTAAAGTGCCGGGTCTGCGGAAATCGATCCAATACTCGGATTTGATGCTTACTTTGAGCGTACCGTTCTTCGCTTTGAGTTTGATACCTTCCGCTCTGCCAAGTTGTTCCTGTGAGTATTCTTCTATACCCTTGATCTCGTAGGCTCCGATGGGGAACGAAATTCCCGTGTAATTCTCGTCGCGGCTCTCGGAGTAGAAAAGCAGTCTATTCGTTTTGTCGATGTTCGGGATGGAATAATATGTTACAAAACCCGTCAGACCGATCTCGCACGGTCCGAACAACTCGAGAGGTCTAGGCAATGCAAACTAAAGTACGTTGCTCCTCCCCGTCAACATGAACGTGTGACATCTTTTATCTGTCTCCATATTTGGTTTCGAATACTATATATTCCTGGTTTGTACGAGCCAGTCTAAAAATCGTTTCCCGCAGACGCTCGAGTTGAAATTTTGTTCGCTATCATAATTGTATCCTAGTGTCGTCGTCGTTGTTAAGCTACCGCAAGAGCGTAAAATGTATCACGTAATTTCAACGGGTGGTGGTAGATCACCGAAACTGTCGTAGTACAATGCATTACCGCTCTCTGAAATCCGGTACGCTGTCGCGCGCAAAATTTTTCGCGCAAACCCGAAGTCATTATCTCAAACCGTTTCAAAATGGCGGCCGGTCAAAGTTCAAAATGGCCGCAAATTGGCACCTCTGCTATTTGCACATGGATTTGCTTGGAACTCAGAATCTGGGGGTATTTTGGCACGAGAAAAAAGAATTTGACGTTAGATTTTTAAAAAAACCCTAATTTTTCAAAATGGCCGCCGTTTTAGGCTCAAAGTGGCCGAAAATTTGACAAACTCGATTTTTTGCCAATGGATTCACCTGAAATTCGGTATCTGGGGGTATTTTGACCCGAGAAGAACGAATTCGACGTTAGATTTTTAAACAAACTGTAATTTTTCAAAATGGCCGCCGATTAAAGTTGAAAATGGTCAACAACTGGCAACCTCGATTTTTTGCCGATGTATTCGCCTGAAACTCGGTGTTTGGGGGTATCTGGGTAGGAGGAAAACGATAAGCTGAGAATCCGAGCTGAAAAGTCGAGGTTGCCAATTTTTAGCCATTTTGAACTTTAATCGGCGGCCATTTCGAAAAATTACAGTTTGTTTAAAAATCTAACGTCGAATTCGTTCTTCTCGGGTCAAAATACCCCCAGATACCGAATTTCAGGTAAATCCATTGGCAAAAAACGAGTTTGTCAAATTTTCGGCCACTTTGAGCCTAAAACGGCGGCCATTTTGAAAAATTAGGGTTCTTTTAAAAATCTAACGTCAAATTCGTTTTTCTCGTGACAAAATACCCCCAGATACCGAGTTCCAAGCAAATCCTTGTGCAAATAGCAGAGGTGCCAATTTGCGGCCATTTTGAACTTTGACCGGCCGCCATTTTGAAACGGTTTGAGATAATGACTTTTGGTTTGCGCGAAAAATTTTCTTTTTTTATGCTCTTTCGAACGAGGTATCACAAAGGGGGTCTTCCCATTTGAAAAAAAAAAGTTAGGGTCCGTAACCCCCCAAGGGGGGGCCCCCAAAATTTTGGGGGGGGGTCAAAAAGTAGCTCCCTTCGGTCTAGGAACACCCTCCAAGTTTCAAATCTCTACCTCAATTAGGTCAAAAGTTAGAGGGGGGGGGGGGGACTTTTCGAACACCCTGTATTGAAAAAGATGGATAACTTATTATCGTTGTCGACGATCGCTCAGAAATACGGTAGTATCGATAAAATCCGTCAAGATATCAAACGGAAGAGAAATGCCATTCGCACCGGAGAGGCGGACGCTCAGGTGACGTTGAAGAAAGTTTTCAAACCGTAGACAGATCCACTCGCAGCGTTGCAGAAAACTGTGTCGTCGTCAACACCCGCACATGTTGCTGCTCCTCAGGAAAAGAAAACCAAGATCGAACCTTCAAAATCGGAAACAAAAGATGAAACAATGTTTGTTGATAGTTTATTTGTTTCGTTCGGATCACCGAAAAATATGAACAACGATGATGATAACGACTCAAAGGAGGAGCAGGAGGAGGAGCAGGAGGAGGAGTAGGAGGAGGAGCAGGAGGAGGAGTAGGAGGAGGAGCAGGAGGAGGAGGAGTAGGAGTAGGAGGAGGAGGAGTAGGAGTAGGAGGAGGAGGAGGAGGAGTAGGAGGAGGAGCAGGCGGAGGAGGAGTAGGAGTAGGAGGAGGAGGAGGAGGAGGTGGAGGAGGAGGAGGAGGTGGAGGAGGAGGAGGAGGAGGAGGAGGAGTAGGAGGAGGAGGAGAGGAGGAGGAGGAGTAGGAGGAGGAGGAGGAGGAGTAGGAAGAGGAGGAGGAGGATAATGATGATGATGATGATGAAGCGTTCCAAGATGCAACGGATAAAGAACAAACAACGGGTCGCACTGAAGACGACATCGATTCTCGAGACACGAACATTGCCCCGAACGTACAGTTCTACTTGGACGATCTGGAGAAACATCCGAAACAGTCCGATAGCGCGTATGGTGTGCGGAAAGCAATCAACAGAAACTTTCTTATCGGAAACCGAACCATTACTTTCGATTCGGACGGACGACTAATCTTGGACGGTGGCGATGAGGTGTTCGAACCGACACCCGGGTTCTGAGAGCTCCTTTTTAAGAAACATCCGCGTAATTACACAGCAGATGATCGCGCTAGATTCCAACGAGTAGTTACGCTCACCAATGCGCATCGTTGGGATAATCATCCACACGGTAGACCCAAGTCGAATCGCAGTCGTAAATACCGCGATCTCATCAAACCTTTGTTCGCTACATCGACTCCGAGATCAACGAGGAAGTCACCGCGTAAAAAATTGAAGAAAGGCTCCGGTATCAAAATTCATCGTGCGAAACGGGAACTCGTCTATTGGGACGATCCGAACGAGTTAGTCTAACGTCTCGTTTTACTTGTAGCTTTGACAAGCTGGTCACACCGATCACGATAGTGAAATTCGCAAAGCGGATTACATCCACTAAATACAGGTTCCGCACAAAACAAATGAGTCACACCGACCGGTTTGGAAGATCGAAAGGGACTTACGTTCCAACACGAAGCAAGGTCTTAAAAATGACGATTTCTTACTGGATCCCGACGGGAATTATCTCGTATCTAACAAACGGATCCGACAACTGCAAGATCCCGAAAGCGATGAGGATGCGGTGAACAAACAATGGTCCAAACGGAAGTGGAAGGAAGACATGAAATTAGGTCAACACTGTCTGGAGCGTATCCACCAACTTCACCAATCTTACAATCGTCTGGTTAAAATTGTAGCATCGAAACGGCATTTGAATCGAGAGAGCGGACGACGTCGACGGTAATTATCATGTCGGTAGAAAAACGTGGGATCGTCGAGGAGCTTCATAAACCTGCACGACGGAAGTATCCGCGTCGTAAAGTACGGATTCTCGGATTGTTCGATTTATGGCAAGCCGATCTCGTCGAGATGCAACCGTACGCCTCGGTCAACAAAGGATACAGATATTTCCTCACAGTCATTGACGCGTGCTCGAAAAAGGCGCGGGCCGAACCGCTCAAATCGAAAACGGCCACGGATGTCACGTATGCCATGCAACGCGTTCTCAAAGCAGCCGGAAAGTTACCGAAACATTTACAAGTCGATATGGGCTCGGAATTCTACAACTCCAAAAGTCACGCACTGATGAAGCGTCACAAGATCAACATGTACAGCTCGTAGCACGTTTGGCCAGACGAAAACTGAATGTCGGTGATCACGTCCGGATCTCGAGACTCAAAGCCATGTTCGAGAAAGGACACACACCGAATTGGAGCACGGAAATTTTCAAGATTGTCAGCGTCAATCCGACCGTTCCGATCACGTACGATCTGAAAGACGCGCACGATACGATCATCAAAAGGAAAATCCTACCGCGAAGAACTCCAACCCACCAACGATAAGGATACGTTCCTGGTGGAAAAAATTCTGCGTCGCAAGAAAAACCAGGCCTTTGTCAAATGGTTGGGTCTGGACGCGAGTCACAACAGTTGGATCGATAGTAAGGATTTCGTATAAATAGTATGCATTCTCTCCTCAGTATCGTAAGGAAGAAATCATGAACGATCAAATAATTCTCAGCACTTTCATCATCATCGTAACCGTCGTTGGAGTGAATTCCGTAAGGGTGGCGGAAAACTCATCCGAAGCAAACATCACAATGTGCCCGGTCTATCCGGAAATCAAATGCGCACCCTCTACCTTGATGGACGTTCTTCTAATCATCTTGAGTTTACTGGCGCTTATTTGCTCCGCTCCGTACCTGTACTCCAAGTACCGTAATATGGGGTGAATGGGGACAGGCGGGTGAATAGGGACAATTTTGATTTATTTCCGTTCTTCAGTAATAACTCGGTAAGTTTGGCACCTACAGAACTCGTTTTTTTTTCCGAAAATGCATAGTTTGGCATCCTCTGTACTCAACCGGTGTTGTTTAGTGAAAACATAAAATGTCAACATAACCTCAAAACCAGACCTTGAAAAAAAGCGGTAAAACAAGAGTGATAACGTCCCATGCAAGTGGATCACGAATTGAAGAAAAGTTTTTTATTATGTTATCACATTTTGACATCATTAGTTACCTTGCTCATCCTCAAAAATGGTGAAATTTTCTCGATATTTAGGTAGTTTAAAAAATATTCTTATCCAAAAAACGAACAGTTGGGAGTCTGGGTATCATAGATTCAGGCACTGGGGAGGGGCTTTCTTTGAAATTTTCCGCCTCTTATCACATCCTTTGGAATACTTTTATGTACCTATTTCATATTCTGAGGCTTTTGAATACTGCCCTGGTTTAATTGAGGAATTTATCTTTCAGATCTCACAATGACCAGGGTATAAAGGACAATTGTCATCTGTTTGCTTCTTATTATTTAATTTTTGTTGATTAAAGACATGTTTTTCCAATTCAGATTCGAATTTCACTTTTTTTTAAAACTCAGGTAGTGTCTCCATTCACCCTCCAGTTAGCAGAATGGGAACAACGCTTTATTTACATTGAAATCTGCTGGTGTCCCTATTCACCCTAGTGGAGGCTGAATAGGGACAGTAGGTAAAACAACAAAATTAAAATAGTTAAAATTTTCGTATTATCAAAATTTTGAGGGAAAGTTAAGGTCACATCTTCCTGTTAAAAAAAAAACCAATTCTCGAAATCAGTAGGCCACAGACGTGTATTTGTATAAAAAACTGTCCCCATTCACCCCATATTACGGTACCTATCATCCGACTGCAAGTTCCGTTTCATCAGGATGGCCTGTAAAAATAACAATCGGAAAGTCGATGACATAAGTGTCGATTTAAAGTTCGGAGAAGGAGAAGGGATCGATGTTTCTGGTTGACAACCCTAACGTGGTCTATCGTGGGTGCCGCAAAATTTTACAAGTCCGAAATCTCGAAAACAAAAAGTCGCATCAAAATTCGGTCCGTACAGTTTTCCGATCTTCGATAGTGGAAAAGAATCGCATCCGTCCGCGACGGATCGGAGGAGGGTCATTTTCCGAAAAAATTTTCATTTTCCCGAATCAGACCCTTCTCTCCAGTCTCCGATACCAGGCTCATACTGTAGGAGACGGTCTTTCGAAACCAAAAATTTTTACAAGTCCGAAAATCCGATTTTTTTGCACAATCTGACAGCATTGTATCGAAAAATTAACTAATTTCTTGCACCATCTGGCAACACTGTAAAATTCAATGCAGCAAAATTTCACCCATAAATAAATCATTTATCTATATGCACCGCCCGGCAACGCTGTTACATAACCGCCATCTTGAAGGGACATATACACCATTGCATAACCCGCATATTGAAGGGGCTACATCACACCATTGCATAACCCGCATATTGACAGGGCAACATACAATAATTTTTTACAGCGTTGCCACATTGGACAATACTCACCATACAACACTGTAATTTAATTCATATTTTTCTGCACAATTTGGCTAAAAACTTTTGTGCTAAAGTCGCCATTTTCACCCTACTTTCCTTCAGCTGCCAAACTTTACTGTCATACGTAAGAATACTTTTGTCTTCAACGTTGTAAATTTTCCTCTTGTTCTCTTTGGAAATCCGCGGATCCCAGAGGATTCCATTGAATATAGCTGTAGCCTTCCTTGCTAGGATGTTTGTTTCCTTGATCCCTTCATCCGTTCTTCCATCCTGGGTCAACGGAACCCCCAAGGACTTATAGTGCGCCTTTGATCTGCTGCCCATCCTCCAACTCAATGCTTTGCTGATCACCAATAGTTTTATTGCGTACTTGAGAACAAATTTACCTATATTGAGGGGCTGAATCCGGAAATCTCCGTTCTTTTCCATCACCCTACAATGAGTCAGTTAAGCTCGGGAGGGATTTGCCTGCAAATAGTCGAATCTTACAGTTTTCGGTACGAGAAGAACGATGCGCACGTCAAAATTTCACGAAATATTGTCTCCGCGGAGATATAACGCTTCCTTTTTAGGGTTCCTCGAAAGCATGTTTGAACCGACCGCCGTGAATTCTTGGATCTACGCGTCATAAGACAGGAAGATGGCGGCGGCGAAGCCGACCTGCTTACTACCACCACGCTGTCATTGTTGACATCTCGATTTCGCGTTTGAGGTTAAGTGAGCTCTGTGTGAATGTTTCATATCCTACATACATCTGTATCGCATTCTGATTGAAAAGCTCAGAGAATTAAGAACAATGGATATGAATTTCAAACAAAGTAACCGACATAACCTCCAATTGACCAACAAAAACATACCGCCAACGCGTCGCCGCCGTGTATTCTTCCACTACGCTTTCCGCCGCCATATTGATCGTGACGTGTACGTCCAAGACCTACGAGGGCGCAGTTCAAACGCCGTTTTAGGCCACCCTAATTTTTGGCACTTTCAAATAAACTTTTCTCCTGTTTGCAGTCATCAAAAAAATTTAGGAAAAAAACCGTAAGCTTCGGTCACTTACTACTTTTGAATGACACAATAAAAAAAAAATGACTTAACTGACTCATTCTCTGGAAAAGCCGATTCCGCCCGAAAACTGGTCATTATTCTGGTTAGTTTTCCGGAAAACTGAGGGGTGATCGGAGAGAATAAACGCAATTTTCAGATTTAGTGGCTCAAAACACATCGGAATAGTTTTATTGCGAATTTGAGAACAAATGTACCCATATTCTGCAGGGGTACCGGTCCTAAAAAAAAAACCAATAGTGCTAATTATAGAAACTGACCCGGAAAATGATTTCGATTTGAGTGTTCCAGTGTTCCTGAACACTCTGATCAAAATGACTGCCGAGTTCGGCCTTTTGCATGGTCCAAATCAGCACCATTTGGCATGAAATGTTTTTTTCTCCTATTTTTTTGGAATCTGTGACCTCGAAAACAGGTATCTAGAGTGTTTACTCCTCTCTTTGCTCCGCAGTTGACGTTTTAGCTACTAAAGAGCCGAAATCGGCCGCCAACTTGGATTTTGGGCATTTCCGTGGGTAAAGGGGTCTGTATGACAATTTTTCTGGAATCTACGATCCAAAAAACATGAGAATCGACATGACACCTCTCTTGACGTTTTGTGCCGTTTTACCAAGATTTCAATTTCAGCCTCCATTTTGGCCGCCATCTTGTTTTTGGGGCCTTGGCATCAAAATCAGAGAGTCCACCAAAGATTTTCTCATTCTAGGGACCAAAATGAAGAGAGTAAACTTGCATCACAAACTTGCATACGGGACGTAATTTTCGAACACATGCTCCCCTGACCATGCAATAAATCGCCTTTTCCCGTCATTTTTGAGCATTTCCGGCCGGTTTTCATTTCCGTTTGGATCCGTGCCCCATCGATGCACGTTAGTAAGGGTTTATTACTCGAAATTATACACCTTAAGGTTGAAATAGAGAGAGAAAATTGGAAATTGCAGTCACAATCCATGGAATGCATCGGTTACGGTGTGAAAAATCGTCTTTTTGCGTCAATTGCAAGGATTTTCGGTCGGTTTCCGGGTTTCCATCAGGTCGTTCATCAATCGATGCATGTATGGAAAGCGTTGATAGTCTGATTTTATACATGTTAGAGGGAAAAGTGGGAAAAAATATCGGTAATTGAAGAGTTTATTATCGAAATATTTGGATTAACATGTGAAAAATCGTCCTATTTTACAAATTTGTCGCCTTTTTTGGCCTATTTGAATTTTTTTAGGCCTTAAAACCGTCCGATGGGAATTGAAAAAAGTATATCAACCAAAAGTATCATTAATATAAACTTCGAAGGATTCAGACTTTCAGCGATTGTACCTTTTTCTATTTCACTTGAGAGGTTGCCAGATTATGCAATAAATGTGAATATTTTACACGGATTTGAATTGGGAAAAGTCCTAGAAAAAGCAACTTATCTGGCAACAATTGAGTCCGGGAGGGACGAGAGGCTGCCTTCCTGGGAAAACCCATGATTTAGCCGGAAATGTCATTAAAACAATCGATTCCGTTTGAAGCATCAATTTTACACTAGGGAAAAGCTATTTTAAAATTATAATAGTTGTAAATGGACACAAATGCTACAGAAAGGGAAAAAGGAAAGGGAAAGGAAATGAAATGAAAATACGATTACTGATATGTAATCAGAGAGAATAAAACAAAAACGTCAGAGAAATTTATATGCGATGAAAGTATAAGAAAAAAACACAAGTGGGCTCATTGCGATTCGCAACTCGAACTTTATCGTTGAGCATAGTTTTTAGACCCGTACGCCACCGATAATCTTCTTAAGAGGTAAAGATGAACTTTTGCTACTTCAGCAAGTCAAATCGCGGAAGGAGATCCATGGATTGTCCTTTTCCGCCACCCGATGGGATGACGTCCCCAGTCAAATGCGTTTTTGAAGAAATGATCGATCCCCATCATCGCTTCATCTCCACACATCTATTCATGTGCAAATGATGGCGCGCTCCGGCAACAAGGTTCTGTGACGAAATCATTTTTGCCTCCAGAGTCTTCAAAATGTATACATCTTAGTGATCAAATGTCTAACCACTGAGAAAAATGGCTCGCGGAGCGAGCCGAATGTCACTCGCGTAGCGAGTGATCGGGGGTCCAGGGGGCGTAGCCCCTTGGCTAGCCGTGACGGACGCGCAAAGCGCGTCCAGAGCGGCTAGTATAGCCTAAGCTTGAAGTATAAAAAAAAGTCGAAAATCGGAGAGACTGTTTTTTAGATAATTCAGTTTGAACATTGAATGGCGAAAAAATCGTAAATTTTAAGACTCTAAATTACGGTCGTTTAAATAATTTTTAGCTCAATTTTGATGGCATATTCTCAATCTACATAAAAAATTGGTTTAGAAACACTCTTTTAAACTATGGTGGATTGATACAGAGTCTCGCTATGGAGAGTCAAAGAGAGGGAAGTCGAGAAAATGAGAATCGCTAAAACGGGCGTTTTTGAATATCGATAAAATTCACCCCATCTTTGGGGGTCGATATCTCGCGAACGGGGCGTCGGATGGGAAAACTCTTCAAATTAATTTCTTAGAATGATGTAAAGACCCCGTATACCAATTTTCAGCCAAATCGGAGGGGGTCGGGTTCCGACCTTGGTTGCGTTGACGTGGAATGCCCTGATCGAATCGAGAATCCGGTATTTTTGACGGCCATGTACTAGGGTTGAAAAAACATTGGCCCCTAAAAAAATGTGAAAAATGGCATCATTGCAATCCTGACGTGCCTAAACGATCAAATTCGATAAATATTTCAAATGAACGCAACATTAGAGAATTTTAGCGCAAACCGCACCTCAATATCTGTTTTCGTTCTACAGATATGGAACTCGAACGGTATTCAACTTGGCAACGCTGCTACGCGGGAATAAATTCATTTCAGGCCTTGAACTATTGGGAAAAGGCGTATCCTATGATGAAGAATGGCATATTGAAAATTGGTCAAAATCCATTGGGGGGGGGGGGGGGATTTTGTCGATTTTGCATACATCCCTATCCTTGGGAATGAAATTTGGGTCTTTCCATGAAAGGAGGATGGAGGTGAAGGTGAAGGTGCATACATTTGGATTCGGTCTTTCCATTAATCACATTTTTGTGGGTAATTGACTACAATGTCCAGTCAATCTAGCAATTTTCTGAGAAAATCTGTAAATATAGACGGTTTTTACGCAGAGACATGTTGCAATGGGCTACCAGAACAACATGTCAGAAGTTTACCGAAATCGACTGTCCGTTAAGGCCGCCATCTTGCAAAAAGGGGGGCGGGGGGCCAAAATACGCCACCGGCGACCGGTTTTTAGCTTATATCTTGAAAATATCAATCCTACGGACAGATGTCAAAGAACCTAGTTCTTACCGAAATGAATGAGCATAAAATTTCCATGCTAGAAATGCTTATAAAGGGTATCCCCAGGTAAGGGCACCAAAATGCACCTCCTCGCGGATTTTGAATTTAATGGTTTTGAAAATTGTACCTCCTGACCCAAACTATCCCCCCCCCTCCAGCCCCGAGAAACCCATTTTTCCGGGAATGTTGGGGTATTTTCACGTTTTATTTCGCATCTCCCGCGTTTTTCGGTGAAAATGCACCAAGATTTCACCAAATTTACATCAGACCAATCAGATTCTTGGGTTAAAAGATAGCATTTATCGCACCATATTAAGACCCCTAAAAAAATTCGTAAAAATCGAAAATTTCTAATTTTTTCCAGATTTTAGCGGTTTTTTTTTTTTTAACAAAAACTGAGAACACACACATTTTTTGCTTTCACCCTAAAATGTGGCCAATATTCCTAGTTGTTACCAACAAAAAAATTGAAGCCTTCACGCATGGTGGGTCCCACCGAAAAAATGGTTTGTTCGGCGTCAAAGCGGTCCAAATGGCTATTTCGGCAACGGTTTACTCGCACGCTAACAAGATAAATCTACTAAAATCACTAATTTTTGGTTCTAATGTTTCAAAAAGCATGCCCTAGTATCGTCAGAAAAGGTTTCAAGTCGATGGAGTCCTTACACCGTGCGTAAAGTACCGGTTTTAGGCGCAAAATGGTCAACATTGCTATTTCAGACGAGAGTACTCCCATAGGGTGCCGCTTATTTTTGACTCTACAGTAATCTAAAGTGCGGAACCCTGCAAATGGTTCCATTTGATGAGAAAATAATGGGGGGAAAATAAAAATGGGGAAAATATGTTTTAAAACGTGCCTCAAAGAGCCTAAAGTTGCGAGAGAGGCGCGCGAAGACGCGCTTTTCCGTTATTTCGCGGAAATATTAAGAGGTAACACATTTTTTAGAGTACTTTACGAGAAAAATAATGGAATTTACCTCGCCCATTTTAAAATGCCCTTTTTCCCCTCTCAAAGAGGCCACGGCGTGCGATATTGCCGATTTTCCCTTTATATCGGTAATTTGCATGTTAACCCCGAAATACCTTTAAATCGACTTGTTTTCCAGCAGCTGAACAGAATTGTTTTCTTTTTGGCTTAAATGACTTGGTAGACGCTTTACTTCTAGAATCTGAAGAATTTTTGCTTTTGACTCTTTAAAAAATTTTAACTCGTTCAGGCAAACTGTGCCGGGAGAACTTTACGAACAATCGACGAAATCGCACGATGTGGCCACTTTGAAGGGAGAAAGGGGGGCATTTTAAAGTAGTGAGGTAAATTGCTACAAAAAATGTACAGTTTTAGAAAATTTTGAAGGCCGTAGCAACATTTTAAAGGTTGACACGCCGTGCGGGGAGATTGTAAGGAAAAATGGTACTGCGTAGTATGTGGTGGTGTAAGTGGTACTGGTTAAAAGGACTCGATCGACTTGAAACCGTCAAAAAGTAAAAGTAGATAAAAAATAATGATTGCAGTATTAGAACGACGTATGCAAGGACAATAAATAAAAGTGGGAAAAATTTTAGGATAAACCAAACGGAAAATAAATTACCGAAGGTCAAGATAATCAGAATTATAATTTACGTATTAGTCTTACTATTTTAGGTGCTTCTTGTGATACGGTGAATATATACTCGTAAAGGCGTTACCTTTTAGTTGTAAGAAAATAACGAATGGTGCTTTGACAGTTCTTAGACTGAATATTACCTCTATGACCACTTCTCAGCTTCAACAATCAAAGCAAACCCTCAGACTAACCATCCGAAACTTCACATGAAATTTTGTCTCTCGTTTATCTTATAATTCACTGTAATATCAAAAATTTGCTCGAGCTCGTCCAAAAAGAGGTTGTTCCAAAAACGCCGATTTTGGCCCCCCCCTGGATTCGGCCCAAACTTTGCTCAGATGTTGTACTAAAAGTCCCCGACGCTTGGGCAAAATTTCAGCCCCCTCGCATAATTAGGGGGGAGGGGGCAGGGGGGCAAAGTTGCAATTTTTTTAAAACTTTAAAAATCGATATCTCGCGAACGGTTTGAGTGTAAGTGTTGCGGTTTGCGCTAAACAACGTTAAAAAATATTCTCTACAAGAATATTTATACTGTTTGCAAGGTTGCGTAATTTATCGCGGTCATAAATCGATTTTTTCGATTTTGAAGGTTCGACTTTATTTCGTTTTTCGTCTCTCCTCTCTAGGCGATCGTTGCTACGTAAATGAAAACCGGTTGAGGTGATTCTCCATGAAATTCTGCATCTGCTACACTTTGTTTGACCTTGGGGAAACGATTCGTTCGTGAGTTATAGCGATTTTTCTGCGCGTTACCGGTTACGCGCGGGTGGCATATCGGCGGCGCTCCATCCCGCACGGGCGAGGCAGAGGTTGTTTCACCGCTAGGGCCTTATATTCATGCTGTAGGCTGTAATTATCGATATTTTCTCCTCCCCCCCACCCTTCCCCTCCAATAAATATTGTTTTAATACTTCGTTATACAGGGTGTCCCAGACCATCCGTAACAGGTCTTTTTCTCGGTTGGTTTAGGTAGTACGAAGTGGGGGGACCGCGGGGTTATATAGGGAATTGACCCCAAGGAATCCGAATTTCACGGTCCCGAAACCCCCCACGCCCCCCCCCCCCCTGGGAGGTAGGTGCTCCCCTTGGGGTCATGATCCCAAAAGTCGGGAGACATTGTGCCTCCCCCCGAGGGTGGCTAGGGGGGCCTCGGGACCATAAAAATCGGATTCCCTGTGGTCGATTACCCGGGTAATCATCTTTTTCCGGAGAATCTACGTCAATTTTCGACCAAAGGGAAATTATGGAGGAGGCCGATGTCCCCGTTTTGAAGAGATCATTTTTGGGCGCAAATTGAAGTAGACCCTCCGGAAATAGATGATTTCCCAGGTAATCGACCCCAAGGAATCCGATTTTTATGGTCCCGAGGCCCCCCTAGCCACCCTCGGGGCGTAAAAGGGGGAGGCACAATGTCTAACGACTTTTGGGATCATGACCCCAAGGGGAGCACCTACCTCCCAGGGGGGGGGCGTGGGGGGTTTCGGGACCGTGAAATTCGGATTCCTTGGGGTCAATTCCCTATATAACCCCGCGGTCCCCCCACTTCGTACTACCTAAACCAACCGAGAAAAAGACCTGTTACGGATGGTCTGAAACACCCTGTATAACAAAGTATTAAAACAATATTTATTGGAGGGGAAGGGTGGGGGGAGGAGAAAATATCGATAATTACAGCCTACAGCATGAATATAAGGCCCTAGCGGTGAAACAACCTCTGCCTCGCCCGTGCGGGATGGAGCGCCGCCGATATGCCACCCGCGCGTAACCGGTAACGCGCAGAAAAATCGCTATAACTCACGAACGAATCGTTTCCTCAAGGTCAAACAAAGTGTAGCAGATGCAGAATTTCATGGAGAATCACCTCAACCGGTTTTCATTCACGTAGCAACGATCGCCTAGAGAGGAGAGACGAAAAACGAAAAAAAGTCGAACCTTCAAAATCGAAAAAATCGATTTATGACCGCGATAAATTACGCAACCTTGCAAACAGCATGAATATTCTTGTAGAGAATATTTTTTAACGTTTTTTAGCGCAAACCGCAACACTTACACTCAAACCGTTCGCGAGATATCGATTTTTAAAGTTTTAAAAAAATTGCAACTTTGCCCCCCTGCCCCCTCCCCCCTAATTATGCGAGGGGGCTGAAATTTTGCCCAAGCGTCGGGGACTTTTAGTACAACATCTGAGCAAAGTTTGGGCCGAATCCAGGGGGGGGGTCAAAATCGGCGTTTTTGGAACAACCTCTTTAAGGTAATATAAAAAGTATTCAATAAATAACAAGGATAAATCCTAGGTTTTTATTTGCTTTTCACAAAATGAAAAAAAATAAACCTTTAAGAGCGTAACTTTAAACGAAACAAATCGGAAACTACTAATTTTTTTGGCTATTGGAAGGAAAGAGAGGGGGGAGGGGTTTGTAAGGTTGCCCCTCTCCCTCTCAAATCTGTATTATACAGCTACAAGCAAAATCTTGGAAGCACTATTTCTGACGAACTGCCGGACCGATAAGGATGATTTTTACATGTATGTCATCTGTAATAGCTGTGGATGTGCAAAAAATTATGAAACCTCGAACTTTTAATATTGTAGAGCTTTTAAAGCTCATGTCACTTAAGTCCAATGTTAATAGCGTGAGATATGTCGTTTCCGCTAGAAACGTAAAGGTGTGGGATCCTACCTGAGTGACTCGAATAAACAATAAAACAATGGAAAAGCTCGTGAAGGGCTCCTAATTCGAAGAGTTGAGGAACGGTGCGTCGCTCAGGGTTGAAGGTTCAAGGTCCAAGGTATAAGGTTTAACTTAATTTTTCCTGCATTCTTCCGGCTTCGATTTGTGGCATTCGTCAATTTACTTGATTGCTGAATTTCTACTAATATTTACAGCAGATACAAAGTAAGAAGGTAGGCGCTGCGTCGCGTCGGGACGGACCAAATATTATTAATTTTTAACGGTCGAAATCCGATTTTTTTTTTTTAAATTAAGATTTAAAAATAACGCAATGAATGAAAATTTCTCCCGTAAGTGGACTGTGAAATTATGTACTTCCAGCTATTCCTCATCATTTACAAATCTGAGAATTACGTCAAAAATTTTGAAATCGATGCAGCTCGAACACAAAATGGTGTATTAAAATGGAAGAACATTTTTGCCTATACATATGCGTATAGGGCCCGCGATGCGGGCCTGAGAGCGCGAGGCGCCCTCCCGGGGGTTGGGCCGCGTAGCGGTCAGGGGGCAGGACCCCCCTAGATTAAGTATACTTTTAGGGATAATGATGTTTCTTCGATATAACTTCTTCAAATTCTCAAAAAAGAATTAAAAATATGTTTATATAATGAGAAGCTCCTAGACCTATGGGGACTGGGAAGAGGGGGAAAAATTTAGAGGGGGGGGCAGTTTATAGGTGGAAAGAGAATTTTTGACCTTGGATATAGTAGCAGAAGTATGAAAATCAAAAAATTCTTCAGAAAACAGAGAAGAAAGCATCGCAGCTATCAAATAACGATATATTCTCAATAGGGGCCTCGCTGGCCCGGGTTAGTCATTCTAGGGGTCGATATGAAAAAAAAAATTGACTGAAAAGATGAAAAAATTAAAATAATTTTTTTTACAAAAATTATATTTTTAAGGGTTTTTGTAGAGGTATTTGTGAAGAACAGCCGTTCTGACAGCAATGGAAAGCCCCTCAAATGCACTTTTTACTTATACAAAACACAATGGGCCTGTTGCAAACTTTTGCTAGAGCAAAAATAAGAGTTGTTTCTTATAGATAAAGCCTCAAAAATCACGATGAGCGCATCGGGAAAGTCTGAAATGCACTCATGCACTGTGAAGTTTCACAGTCTGCGTAAGAAATTTGCGGTTTTCTGAGCTTCCCGTTTCAAAAGCGATACTACGGCACAGAAGAACATTTTGTAAGAGGAGTCGTTCCATCGTCGGGAATACTCATCATAGTACGGTGAGTACGATCAAAATCAAATTTTGAATTTTCAGCAAAAAAAAGGACGATAGCCCCTGCGCATGAGCCTGAAGAATCATTCTAAACCCAAAAAATCGGCAAAATTCAGAGAAATGAAAACAGGATAGTGTTTGGAAAAAAACCTCGCATTCGATACCGAAATCGATAGCTGAATCGAATGCGAGGTTTTTTTCCAAACACTATCCTGCTTTCATTTCGCTGAATTTTGCCGATTTTAAGGTTTAGAATGATTCTTTAGGCTCATGCGCAGCGGCTATCGTCCTTTTCTTTACTGAAAATTCAAAATCTGCCGAGATTTTTGACCTAAAAGATGCGATATACCGCATGCCAGTTCGACCACTTCTTTTGAGCTTGACGAATGACGAATCACCTTAACACGCCGATTGTTATCTGGTCTCTAATCCAGTTCAGGTGTTATCTCGTCCCATCACACGTGTTTTGGCGGATTGGCGTCGGCCATGATAGTACGGTGGGTACGATCAAAATCGACGATTTTTTGATTGGAAATTGCCACTTCGGGAGGTCATACTAGATGAAAAAATAAGTTTTTGTCCGTAGAACCACTTTCAAATCCGTGCAGGATCCAAGATGGCGGCCAAGCGCTTTTTTGAAGTGCTATATCGCTGTTGCTAATTGTCCGATTTTGATTTTCTTTTTTTTAAAAGAGAGCTAAAAGGGCCTATAACATGAATAAATTATAACAGATTCAACTCGGCCAACAATTTGTCTGAAATTTTACAAAAAATTTTTTCCTTGAAAATTCCTAAAATTTCAAAGCAAAACTAACTTTTCACTGAGCAGGAAAATTGATATTTTCTCTTCAGTGAAAGAGATGGATCTTAATCTCGCGTTTAATTTGATACCAAAACCATTTTTGTGCTACGAGTAGTTAGCCCGCGAGCGCCATTTAAGTGTCGCGCGATCGGCCGCGGCGCGCGTCTTCCACCCCGCGTTCATGGCCACGGGCGCGCTTCACACGTGTAAAACGCGCTGTATCTCTCCAACCATTCGTTCGATTTTCAAACTTTTGGTCTCGTTTGAAAGCTACTATAAAGAACTTTTCAAATAATGTGCATTTCACATTTACCTTTAAATAATTTGCCGTATTATGACAAAATACGTGATTTTTTTAATTTCGCTCATCTTAACAGCCGTTGATTTTTTGTTTCTGGGCGCAATTAGAGCCCTTTATTTTCTTGAGGTGGGTGGAGGATTTTCTGACCTTCAAAACGATACCAAAACCTTTTTTTGTGACGAATAGAAAACGCGTGAGGACGGTTTTGGTCGCGCGCTCGGGTAGAGGTTCGCCACTTATGCGCCGTGCAACCTCGCGTCGGCCCGCGTTCATGCGCTACAGAACTGGAATATTTGCTGTTTTTTGATCTATCATTGCAAAATT
Organism: Bemisia tabaci; assembly: GCF_918797505.1. Lineage (NCBI taxonomy): Eukaryota > Metazoa > Arthropoda > Insecta > Hemiptera > Aleyrodidae > Bemisia > Bemisia tabaci. The sequence goes on from NC_092793.1 coordinate 85,768,545, forward strand.
TTCATGAAAATTGTTAATTTTGGAAAATCCTTTCATACTCTCTTGAGACGAAATGAATACCTATAATAAAAAAAAATACTCCGGTTAACATGATAAATAAGAAAAAATGTATAACGAACTAATTACTATTCCTTAAGTTTTTATGAGATGGAGATGGATGAAACCGCAACAAATTTGATTCTTTATTTGATTCATTACACTTTTAAACGACGATATATTGCCGATAATCAGCATTCTCATGGAATTTTAGGAACGATTTCTACAATTTTCTCGCTTAGAGGCGAACTCTACCATTTAATTAAAATTGATCGCAATATGAACAGCGGGCTTGGAATCCTTCCCTACAACCAAGTGCATAGTGCACGTGGAAAACTTTTCCGATATACAGCGGCGTTTTTCCCTCTTTCGTTCTCAAAGGCACTTCCAGATGCCTGTTTTCAAACCCCGGAAAATATACCCGCATGTCGCCTCTATTTTTGGCGGTAAATGGAGGTTTTCTTAGCAGACGCAGGGGCAGATATCGGTTTTCTTTAATTACGCTGGTAGATATGATATGAATGAGAAACTGCAACAAACTTGCTTCATTATGTAATATATCTCAATTTTAAAATGGGGATAAAACGGCGATTATCTGCATTCTCGTGGAATATTAACTACGGTTTATACAGGGTGCGGCAAAAGTCCCGGGACCCCTGTTTAATTTTTTTACGGCTGCAGCTAGGAAAATGAAAGTTGGGGGTAGTCCTTGGTCAGTGGAAGCTACTTTTTGACCCCCCCCAAAATTTTGGGGGGCCCCCTTGGGGGGGGGGGGGGGGGGTTACGGACCCTAACTTTTTTTTTTCAAATGGGAAGACCCCCTTTGTGATACCTCGTTCGAAAGAGCATAAAAGAAGAAAATTTTTCGCGTAAACCCGAAGTAATTATCTCAAACCGTTTCAAAATGGCGGCCGGTCAAAGTTCAAAATGGCCGAAAATTGGCACCCCTGCTATTTGCACATGGATTTGCTTGAAACTCGGTATCTGCGGGTATCTTGGCACGAGAAAAACGAATTGACGTTAGATTTTTTTAAAAAAAACCCTAATTTTTCAAAATGGCCGCCGGTTTAGGCTCAAAGTGGCCGAAAATTTGACAAACTCGATTTTTTGGGTTTGTTTAAAAATCTAACGTCGAATTCGTTCTTCTCGGGTCAAAATACCCCCAGAAACCGAATTTCAGGCGAATCCATCGGCAAAAAATCGAGTTTGTCTAATTTTCGGCCACTTCGAGCCTAAACCGGCGGCCATTTTGAAAAATTAGGGTTTTTTTTAAAAAATCTAACGTCAAATTCGTTTTACTCGTGCCAAAATACCCCCAGATACCGAGTGTCAAGCAAATCCATGTGCAAATAGCAGAGGTGCCAATTTTCGGCCATTTTGAACTTTGACCGGCCGCCATTTTGAAACGGTTTGAGATAATGACTTCGGGTTTGCGCGAAAAATTTTCTTTTTTTATGCTCTTTCGAACGAGGTATCACAAAGGGGGGTCTTCCCATTTGAAAAAAAAAGTTGGGGTCCGTACCCCCCCCCCCCCAATATTTTGGTGGGGGTCAAAAAGTAGCTTTCGTTGACCAAGGACTACCCCCCCCCCCAAATTTCATTTTCCTAGCTGCAGCCGTAAAAAAATGAAACAGGGGTCCCGGGACTTTTGCCGCACCCTGTACAAATTTCTTGCTTAGATTAGTCGAGCTGGTCACAGAAATGTGTTCTGATGCTTGAATCTTGTATAGCAGCTAAAAATAGTATGATCTGTTCCAGCAGCAATTCTCAAAGTTCAATGTTAACCAAGATATCGTGCTTTGAAAAATTCGATTCATGCCGTTACCCACCGAGGAAGTGAAACCCTTGGTTTCCTCCAATTTGCTTTCATCCGAGTTTCACGCATGTTTCAATTGTTTCACGTGAGTAACCAGTGAAATTGTGTGTCAGCCTGAAAAATGAGAGTAAGGTGGAAGAAACCATGAATGTCACTATGGTAGTGACACCCAAGTGGTATCCAAAGCGGTACCGCTTTGGATGACGTCATCAACCGAATTTTTCAAAGTTGGATATCTTAGTTAAAATTGAACGAAGAAAGCTTTTGTGCGTAGAAATCTTTTTGTTTTTAGCTGATCCACAAGAATCAAATGTCATGACACGATTCTGTAACCAGCGCAACTGACTCATTAAAATTGATCGCTAAAAGGTTAATGTGTTTAGAATCCTTCCCAACAACGAATCTGGGAACTCCAAAAAGTTCACGTAGTAGCGTTTCTTCGGACTTTCGATTTTTAGGAAACTCTCCATATCCGAGCATCATATCAGCCACGATACCCCCCCCCCCCCTTCTTTCTCAATGTACCCAATAACCGCCCTACATGACATTTAAGGCACACTAAGGGGGCATCGATGATTAGGGTGCGGCTTATTTTCGTCATGTCGGAAAATTGACGAGGTCCGGGTGGCAATCGATGATACCTATGAAAATAATAGGCTGTATTAAATTTGAGCCAATTTGAAGCTTTTTTAGGTGATGCTCAAAGGGATCAAAACTAAGGGGCAAAATTACATTGGTTTAAATGGGCGGAAAAACGCCTGATCTGCGCAAATGCGTTTTTTGGATCTAAAATGCGCTTGAATGAAGAAAACCTGACCAACTCTCAGAGAGGCATCTAGGGGCCCATTTGAAACGAAAAAAATCTCACTTTTGACCCATGGGTGAGGGTAGGGGGATCACTCGAGTGCAAGAAAAAAATTTTCACCAATTTCGTTCCAGGCTCGAGAAATAGTATGTGAGGTAACATTGTAAAGGGCCAAGTATAGTTCTCAGGGGCTAAAACAACTATTGTACATTATTTCTCATCAAGTTGTGAGATAAATTTGCCTCTTCAACTTTGGAACACTTATTTTAAGTTCGATCAGAAGCGAATACTTAGCTCCGGGCGCGGCGCCTCAAAACCGGCTACGCCGTGACCCCCCCTGTCCCCACTCATGGGTCAAAAGTGTGATTTTCTCGTTTCAAATGGGCCCCTAGATGCCTCTCTGAGAGTTGGTCAGGTTTTCTTCATTCAAGCGCATTTTAGATCCAAAAAACGCATTTGCGCAGATCAGGCGTTTTTCCGCCCATTTAAACCAATGTAATTTTGCCCCTTAGTTTTGATCCCTTTGAGCATCACCTAAAAAAGCTTCAAATTGGCTCAAATTTAATACAGCCTATTATTTTCATAGGTATCATCGATTGCCACCCGGACCTCGTCAATTTTCCGACATGACGAAAATAAGCCGCACCCTAATCGATGATGTCCTCCGCGGCAGTAGGATTTTTTTTTAAAATTCGATCAATTTATAATAACTTTTGTTAAACTATTATTGCAATGACTAATACGAGCACCTCCAGAACATTGCGTGCAGATGAAAGTGCATTGAACTTGAGCTTTAACACAGGAGCATCTCTTTGTGCAGGCAGACTTGCAATTGCATTTAACAATCTCCCGACAGTCGTTCCAAATGGAAAGAAGATTTGACCAGATGAGTGACCAGCTTTCTCTCTTTTCGATCAACTCGTACTCCTCACGGCCAGGAATTTCTTTTTCTGGAGACAAAGCGCGTTCCCAAACATACCTTACCTGGTCAGCAGGGAAAAGGGTGTGCTGCTTTAATGCATCTTTTATGTGGGGGGGGGGGGGCAAATTACGAAGTACCCTATTTTTGGTGTAAATAGAAATTTTCTCTGCAGATGCAGGGGCTTATTTGCTGCTTTTTCGTAGTAAGGACGGTAAACCAAGTACATGCAGTGCGTAGAAAATTTTTCCGATGCAACAGTGGCGTTCCTCCTACTTTCATCCTCAAAAACACTTCCAAATATCTACTACTAAACCCTAGAAAAATTTTCCTACCGTCTCCGATACAAGACAGCAGCAGATATCCGCCCCTGCGTCTGCTAAGAAAACCTCCATTTACCGCCAAAAATAGAGGCGACATGCGGGTATATTTTCCGGGGTTGAAAACAGGCATCTGGAAGTGCCTTTGAGAACGAAAGAGGGAAAAACGCCGCTGTATATCGGAAAAGTTTTCCACGTGCACTATGCACTTGGTTGTAGGGAAGGATTCCAAGCCCGCTGTTCATATTGCGATCAATTTTAATTAAATGGTAGAGTTCGCCTCTAAGCGAGAAAATTGTAGAAATCGTTCCTAAAATTCCATGAGAATGCAGATAATCGCCGTTTTATCCCCATTTTAAAATTGAGATATATTACATAATGAAGCAAGTTTGTTGCAGTTTCTCATTCATATCATATCTACCAGCGTAATTAAAGAAAACCGATATCTGCCCCTGCGTCTGCTAAGAAAACCTCCATTTACCGCCAAAAATAGAGGCGACATGCGGGTATATTTTCCGGGGTTTGAAAACAGGCATCTGGAAGTGCCTTTGAGAACGAAAGAGGGAAAAACGCCGCTGTATATCGGAAAAGTTTTCCACGTGCACTATGCACTTGGTTGTAGGGAAGGATTCCAAGCCCGCTGTTCATATTGCGATCAATTTTAATTAAATGGTAGAGTTCGCCTCTAAGCGAGAAAATTGTAGAAATCGTTCCTAAAATTCCATGAGAATGCTGATTATCGGCAATATATCGTCGTTTAAAAGTGTAATGAATCAAATAAAGAATCAAATTTGTTGCGGTTTCATCCATCTCCATCTCATAAAAACTTAAGGAATAGTAATTAGTTCGTTATACATTTTTTCTTATTTATCATGTTAACCGGAGTATTTTTTTTTATTATAGGTATTCATTTCGTCTCAAGAGAGTATGAAAGGATTTTCCAAAATTAACAATTTTCATGAAAATTTTGCAATGATAGATCAAAAAACAGCAAATATTCCAGTTCTGTTGCGCATGAACGCGGGCCGACGCGAGGTTGCACGGCGCATAAGTGGCGAACCTCTACCCGAGCGCGCGACCAAAACCGTCCTCACGCGTTTTCTATTCGTCACAAAAAAAAGGTTTTGGTATCGTTTTGAAGGTCAGAAAATCCTCCACCCACCTCAAGAAAATAAAGGGCTCTAATTGCGCCCAGAAACAAAAAATCAACGGCTGTTAAGATGATCGAAATTAAAAAAATCACGTATTTTGTCATAATACGGCAAATTATTTAAAGGTAAATGTGAAATGCACATTATTTGAAAAGTTCTTTATAGTAGCTTTCAAACGAGACCAAAAGTTTGAAAATCGAACGAATGGTTGGAGAGATACAGCGCGTTTTACACGTGTGAAGCGCGCCCGTGGCCATGAACGCGGGGTGGAAGACGCGCGCCGCGGCCGATCGCGCGACACTTAAATGGCGCTCGCGGGCTAACTACTCGTAGCACAAAAATGATTTTGGTATCAAATTAAACGCGAGATTAAGATCCATCTCTTTCACTGAAGAGAAAATATCAATTTTCCTGCTCAGTGAAAAGTTAGTTTTGCTTTGAAATTTTAGGAATTTTCAAGGAAAAAATTTTTTTGTAAAATTTCAGACAAATTGTTGGCCGAGTTGAATCTGTTATAATTTATTCATGTTATAGGCCCTTTTAGCTCTCTTTTAAAAAAAAGAAAATCAAAATCGGACAATTAGCAACAGCGATATAGCACTTCAAAAAAGCGCTTGGCCGCCATCTTGGATCCTGCACGGATTTGAAAGTGGTTCTACGGACAAAAACTTTTATTTTTTCATCTAGTATGACCTCCCGAAGTGGCAATTTCCAATCAAAAAATCGTCGATTTTGATCGTACCCACCGTACTAATCATGGCCGACGCCAATCCGCCAAAACACGTGTGATGGGACGAGATAACACCTGAACTGGATTAGAGACCAGATAACAATCGGCGTGTTAAGGTGATTCGTCATTCGTCAAGCTCAAAAGAAGTGGTCGAACTGGCATGCGGTATATCGCATCTTTTAGGTCAAAAATCTCGACAGATTTTGAATTTTCAGTACAGAAAAGGACGATAGCCCCTGCGCATGAGCCTAAAGAATCATTCTAAACCTTAAAATCGGCAAAATTCAGAGAAATGAAAGCAGGATAGTGTTTGGAAAAAAACCTCGCATTCGATTCAGCTATCGATTTCGGTATCGAATGCGAGGTTTTTTTCCAAACACTATCCTGTTTTCATTTCTCTGAATTTTGCCGATTTTTGGGTTTAGAATGATTCTTCAGGCTCATGCGCAGGGGCTATCGTCCTTTTTTTTTGCTGAAAATTCAAAATCTGCCGAGATTTTTTACCTAAAAGATGCGATGTATCGCATGCCAGTTCGACCACGTCACTTGAGCTTGACGAATCACCTTAACGTTCATGTTTTCCACGCCCGAATTGATTGACCTTGAACTCTCCTCGAATTACGCGCGGAACTGCGCGCAAGCGTCGGCCGTGATGAATATCGCCGACGATGGAGCGACTCCTCTAATAAAATGTTCACCTGTGCCATGGTATCGTTTTTGAAGCGGGGAGCTTAAAAAAACGCAAATTTCTTAAGCAGATTGTGAAGTTATGAGTGCATTTCAGACTTTGCCGATGCGCTCATCGTGATTTTTGAGGCATTATCTATAAGAAACAACTCTTAGTTTTGCTCCAGCAAAAGTTTGCAACATGCCCATTTGACATAAATTCAAATCTTTTAGTCAAATAATTGTTGAGTTGAAAATTGAAGTAACTCGAAAAGAGGTAAATCAATTTGTTTTTGGCTGGAGGTCGGCCATATCGTGAGGAATGCGGATGCAAAAATTCTGAGTGGAGACTTGATGGAGTCAAAAGTTATGAACGAAAATACTTCCACTTTTCTCAAGTGCGAGAGCGAGGCAGGTGACGCGAGCGGCCCCGTGCCGCGGCGTTTCTGGAATACCTCACGGCGCCTGTTATGTTATACGGACGGATCCTGGGGCCGAACCAGTTGCGGGAACGCCGCGGTTCGGGGCCGCTCGCGTCACCCGCCTCGCTCTCGCACTTGAGAAAAATAAAGTATTTTCATGCATAACTTTTGACTCCATCGAGTCGAGTCCCAAATGTCAGGAAGAGGACTCGATGGAGTCAAAAGTTATGAATGAAAATACTTTATTTTTCTCAAGTGCGAGAGCGAGGCGGGTGACGCAAGCGGCCCGAACCGCGGCGTTCCCAGAACTGGTTCCCCAGGATCCGTCCGTAACATAACAGGCGCCGTGAGGTATTCCAGGAACGTCGAGGCACGGGGCCGCTCGCGTCACCCGCCTCGCTCTCGCACTTGAGAAAAGTGAAGTATTTTCCTTCATAACTTTTGGCTCCATCAAGTCTCCACTCAGAATTTTTGCATCAGCATTCCTCACGAAATGACCGACCTCCAGGCAAAATTTTGACAAAAAAATTTGAATTTATGTCAAATTGTGTTTCGTATAAGTAAAAAGTGCATTTGAAGGGATTTTCATTGCTATCAGAACGGCTAGGCTCGCATTAACCGTTCTAAAGTTATATTTGCAAGAAAAATGGTTGGGACAAAACTACGGTTCATTATAATTTTCCAACTTACCTTTTCCTACGGCCATCACCACCGGGATAAAACTCAGAATCCTGGAAAACATAAAAAAGAACATCGTTAGTGCGGCAGCGCCCTTATTCCTTAGAAAAGAAAAACATTGGGAATCCATAAATTCCATGCAGATGCTCTGAATTGTTAAAAACTTCAAGCAACGGCAAAAATCTCCGAACAGGAGACGAATGGACAGTTTATTTTCTAGATGGGGTTTACTTTTAATTGCCTTGGTCACAATGATCGAGGGCGGTTTCTTACGGATCTCGGACTTGGCTTCAGAATCATAAAGTAAAATGTGAACAGTTCGCCACTTGAATCGAGAAAAAGAAGAAATGAAATGATGCTTAATATTGGCGCTGGAAGTAAAAAGTAAACCCACCTCAGACATGAACTGTCCAAGATTCCGCTTTCGCTTCGAGAGGGTCTTAGCTGCTGCTTCCACTCAATGGAAACCGGAGCAACTAAAAAGGGTCATCCCGGAACCTCTTTTTTGGTCACCTCATGTCTTCTGAGCTCCGTGTGTAGCACCCGAAAAACAGACCATTACGTCAATTTTTTTTTTGCTTCTATCAACTCATGTTGTATAATTAAACACTTTAAGTAAAACGACTTTTTCCGTGAAACTGCACCATTCCCAAGAAAATCGATAATAAAAATTGCCCGTAAGTACCAACCTAGGTGATCAAAACAATCCAAGATGCCCGAAATGCAAACGCCTCCTTTTTTTTCCTGTGCTCAATTGCAGAATTTCCAGATACGTTTTTAATACCACGTGGAAAATACTACGTAGAAAATATCGCGAAAAACAAAGTTTTTGTGCTTCAAATAATTGATAGGAAATAATTGATTGAACATCTGATCGAAATTTTAAATATTGATTCTCTAGCCAACTCGAAAGACATCCAATTTATCAATTAATTAATCGCTAATCAAAACCTCTATAGTTTGTTTGTAGGTTAAGTCATGGAATTGGTATATCTCATAATTGACTCGACTGATACTCCTCCCGTGATTTCTCACATCTTTCCTTTGCCATAATTTTTATGACAGCTACAGGGATTTCGATCCTTACATTGTCTTTTCATTGTCGATACTGAACGTTTCTGATTTGGTGTTTCTCCATCCTTCTTGTACATATACTTGTTCCCATGGATTTGTAGAATCCTAATAGAGGGATTTCAATGAGTTCTCCATGTCCTCTGATAGCCTGTGCAACTGAATGGCTGATATTACTTCTTTAATCTTTTAACTAGGAAAAATTAATTAAAAAAATCATTGCACATACTAAAGTTTGTTCTTGTTTCGCTGGAGTAAGGCGTAAGCCCTGCCAACAGGTTAAAATAGTCTCTCTTGGTCCCTTGGAGCCTACAAGTGCGGTGACAGAATGAAGAAGGTGTTAACCTCAGCAAAATCTTTTATTTCACAGAACTTGGAGTTCACAACTGTATTGATTATCATTTCCAATACTTAGTTTTGACGGTTGTATTCCCCAGGGATTTCCATCCACATACTATAGTTTTGTCAGCATATCTCCAGTCCATCTTTCTTAGTCTTGTCTCAAGCACCCGACAAGCAAAATTTCGATAAAACACCTGCCGGCTCATCATGACATGGATTACATACATGCAAGGCAACTAAAATGTAAGTATGTGATGATTGGGGGAGAATGTGATGGTATACCCCAGTTTCTAGAGCGATGTTTAAAAAGTGCAATCCCAATGAAAGAGAAAGTGAACAACTAACAGGCGGTAAAATTAAGAGCGATCTCATATGAGCTGGTAAAGTAAACAGGGAACTTCAACTTGTGAACTCCTCTGAAAAAAAACTCACCTCGGATGCTTGGCCTTGCTTGTAATCCACACGCTGCCGCTTGGATAAACAATCGTCATTGAACGACATTTTGTACCTGAAGTGATATAGTAAAATATAAGTTGTGATAGTTTAAAAGCAAATACAAATTGCACAACAGACATTCACGATTCTTCGGCACACAGTCACGCAGCCGCAACACCCTTCCACCGCACCGACTACCGAAACTGACAAACATGGAATGGACCCAAGGTAGATTTACACAGGTATGGACAGAACTAAACAACTGGCCTCTGATTGGCTCTCCAGCGGCCCCTTAACGTCAGCCATTTTGTATGTTTTGATTATTTTGATTTATTATGTTCGGTTTATCGTTTGTCAAAATTTTTTGGGATTTTTTGCACAATTTTGGTTATACGATATTAATTTTAGCGTTTAAACGCACAAACGTTTGAATGTTAATTTGATTGTAATTTAATTAAAAAACGGGCCCCTTAACCTACGTCACGAGGTCATGTGACACGTACTGAGGCTCATGGGAAATTTTCAACTTTTCCATACCTGTGTAAATCTACCTTGGAATGGACCTGACCATTCTGACCTAGTGTTGTTGATTGCTTTTCGATTTCCTGAAGATATCGATTTTTTGCATAAAACGATCGATTGAATTGAATCGATTTTTTGCATAAAACGATCGATTGAATTGAATCGATTTTTTGCATGCGATTTTGCGGTTGAATCAATTTTTACTTACAAATCGAGATTTTTCGATTTTTTACAAACACAAATGTTACTCCTAAATGATGAAGGATAAACACAAGCCTATATTATTCTTCAAAACTAAAGGAAGCCATCGAAATTTCTGCAATTTAAGGTAACGATGGTAAATTATCGAGTGTGAAGTAATTTGGACCCGAATATCGATCTTTTACCCTACCTTAAATGACAATGAAACTCAACGCTCAGTGAGGCGATAATTTGAGAAAAACGAACGGCACAATATGCTCATCCTAAAAATCGATTTTTTTTTCAGAACGATTCTCTTGAAAATCGATTTTTCGGATTTGACCACTAGATCGTATTCGATACATCAAACGGGTGAGATTGTATCGATATCGATTGGTTCAAAACATAAACATAGCCTTAAAAGTAAATTCAGAAATCTGAGAGAACGGATCTTTTGAAACAGATTTTTTATTCTTTTGAGTACCAAATGCCAACGCAAAGTGAAATCGTCAGGAAATTTCTCATTTTCAGCTTTTCCAATGAAAATCCTTACAGTTTGGTTTGAGGTTATGTTCTATTGTTTTGAACCAAACGATACATCGAACCGTTATCGAATACGGTCTCTTGACATTTCTGCGACTAATCGATTTTTTAAAAAAAATCAACAACACAACATAGACAGAGTATGGCCATTCGTATCTTTTTATCTTTTTACGTACTCTACGTTAAGGGGGCCCGTTTTTTATTTAATTAAATTACAATCAAATTAACATTGAAACGTTTATGCGTTTAGACGTTAAAATTAATATCGCATTATCAAAATTCCGCAGAAAATCCCACAAAATTTTGACGAACGATAAACCGAACATAATAAATCAAAATAATCACAACATTCAAAATGGCTGACGTTAGGGGCCGCTGGAGAGCCAATCAGAGGCCAGTTGTTAAGTTCTGTCCATACCTATTCCTGCCATTCCTGGCATCCTGGCATGTCTTCTAGTGCTTGCTGCTTGCTAGTCTAGTACGAGCAGAGACAAGAGACCCTCCACTAGTAACTTGGCTATGGTGGAAGCTTTTACTTTCGGGACTTCAGCATTCTACTGTTGACTTACCTACATGGTTGATGTTCAACAACGTGTTGGCAGTTTCGTTTTGCAAACAAGCCGAAAATGGCCGACGTTTGGGAAAGTTGTTTGGCTTATGACGTCATCCGAAGCTCATCATCGACCATGTAGGTAAGTCAACAGCCGAAAATATGGTGATGACTGTTGCTCGCTCATAATTGTCCATAAGGCTAGAGTCCTTTTATACCCAGAGTCATAGAGAAAAAAAAGGAGGTGTTTGCATTTCGGGCATCTTGGAATTTTTTGATGACTTGATGACGTAGGTGGGTACAGTGTGAAGGGGACGTCCCTGTACCTAGCTGTACCCACCTACGTCATCAAGTCATCAAAATATTCCAAGATGCCCGAAATGCAAACACCTCCTTTTTTTTCTCTATGACCCAGAGTTACGACAACTCACTTTTGGTTGGGCCAGGATTGGGCTGAAAGTGGCCTAAAAAAAAATCCAATTCTGATTGGTTCTTGCTCATGGAGGCCGAAACTAGTGCACCAAGATGGCGGTACCTCGTATGTGAACAAGAATAATGAAAATATTACCTAATTGTGGTTTATCAAGAGTAAATTGTTATTGCCATCGGTCCAAAATGAAAATAGATTAAGAAATTATTCACAAACCAATCTCATTTTCTTTTTAATTGATCAATTTGTTGATGTTGTTGTTTCTGTGTGACAGACATCGCAGGATTCCTGATCCTTATCCCCCAATATCGTTCGTTTGAGTGCACTAGTTTCGGCCTCCATGGCCAGCCAAGGTCGGCTGCCAGTCAGCTGATAATCGAGTTGTCGTTACTCTGGGTATAAAGGGACTCTACATAAGGCATTGTTGAAACCCCGAAAGTAAAAGCTTCCACCTGTCGCTAAGAGGCCAGTGGAGGGTCTCTTGTCTCTGAGTACGAGTGAACAGATTGGCCAAAATTGGCCCAGATATTCTGGACCACATTTCACCAAAAACTGCTGTTTATCAAACCGCCGTCAACACCTACCAAGCGGCGAGTAGGCCTTCGGCCATGCTCGGCAATCTTCGTAGCCAATCAGGTTGCCGCTCGCCGCCCGTAACAGGGACCAGTTCTATAGGACCCTGGACTCCCGTAAGCAAGGCGGATAAAGAATGGTGGTCGCATTTCGATTTTGGCTGCCATCTTGAAGCGATGTGACGTCAGGAGGGTACTGGTTTTGCCGTGCAATCCAAGGTTGAGCCGACCCCCCCGGCCTCGGCCGGCCCATGTACCCGATGTGCCCGATACAGTGTGACGTCCAGAGGGTACGAAATGCGACCACCATTCTTAATCCGCCTTGTCCCGTAAGAGTCAATGTAAAAATTCGTGAGCAGGTACTAGTGCTGCATTCTCGCGTAGGATCCTCGCAACTCACTGCTGTTATCAGTTGTTGGACTTCATTAAAATCCGTAGGATCGCGTATAACTGCAAAAAATCGAATTTTTCACCGTATTACTACACGCGGCGGGCCCTCCCTTGTCGAAAGGGGTCGAAAAACGCCAAAAATATACTTATTTTTCAAGAATTCAGCCGCCTTATGTGTTATTTTTCAATCTCCGGCTTAACCTCACTTTTGGAGCGGGCGATGGATGAGTCGAGGTTCGGGGGGGAGGATCCTCTGAGTTGACTAGGATCCTACGCGAGAATGCGCTGCAATCACCCGCTCACAACAGAACGGCGTCCTATAGAACTCGTCCCTGCCCGTAATCTCGAAGAAGGTTCGGCTCCTACACCACCCTACACTTTTCGAATTTTGGATTTTGGCATTCGGCCTGATTCTCTTTTCCTCTTTTCCGTAATTAATAACAATAAAAAATTCATTTAATCATTACTTAGCGGCACCTTGTCCAATTTGTGCCGAGCGCCTCTACAACTTTGCAAATTTGGACGTTACCTTTTGAACATTTCATCCCTTCCCTTTGAAATTACTTTGAATAAGTACACTTCACATATCACACGGGACTTTTATCTGCATATTTACTTGGCTTTATTCGCAAAGGATCTTTTAAGAAGTAAATTCTTTCGATAACTTATTAGGTGGTCAAGTCACCAATTAGAGCCCGTCATTCCGTGCCATTATTATTACAGGACTAGGTTTCTTACCTATAATTTGATGGGCACCGTGAGAATAATAGATAACCGTATTTGATCCGTGCCTTAAAAACTGAACTGCTGGTGGCAGAACCATCTTGGTGATGTTCATTAGGAATTTTAGACTTTATTCTATTTTTTCAGCAGATGAACCTTACATGGTAACTTGTAAAGTTTTGCCTCATTTTCCTTGAGTTCTACTTAGTTTGATGCCAAAAAACAAGGAAATTCATGGAGAAACGTGCCTTAAAGGTGATAGTTCCCCCTCATACTTACTATCAGAGTTCCAACGGAAAAAATCTTGTTGTCATAGGTAAATACGGTTTCCATTGCTTCTTCAGCTGTTATAGACAACTATGCGGGTTTGCTGGAGAATTTGGTGACTGCTAGGATTGTTAATTAGTATCTCCGAAGCCTGGTTGTTAAAGCTAAACTTAAAGCATTGGCTTCAACGCATCGCAAAACCAGAACCTTGGAGAGACCAGTGAACATCCATGAGAAAGTGAGTGAGGAGCAAGGTACCTAGCATTGTACATCCGTCTGGTTTTCACAACTACCGTTCCTAGGGATTTAGGATTCAGATTCGCACATCAACCAGTAAGCTTTTCTCCCAATCATCTTGATATATAGGCAGCTATGCAAGGCGCAGCCAGGTAGTCCAATGCTCAAGCCACTTAATCAACACAAATATTATCCTAACTTACAACAAAATGACTTGTTTCTTCTCTAACAATGGAACCGGAAAATGTTACTTTGAATGCGCGAGAAACTTCTTTGGTCGAGATGAAGAAACGTAAATGAAGAAATGAGTCCGGAACATCTCGACCAGGTACAGGCCGCTGTGTTTACATTAGGAGTCTGGAGTATCTCGCCGCAATTTCACTTGAAATCACCATGAACAGATCAACGGGGTAACTGATATTTGATTTTACGAAAGGGATAAATGTTAGACGCGGACGAAAGTTCTTTTGTCGAGGTGAAGAAACGCTAACGCTGAGAAATTGAGTCTGGAACATCTCCTAGAGGAAGTCCGCTCTGGGTACGCTATGTTTATGTCCGGACTATATGTCGCCGTTCGTTTGTTTACATTAGGAGCGAGTTTGACACCGACGACAGACCATGGACCAATAGAATAAGTAAGGACTCCCAACTCCCTATGCTACCCTGTAGAGTCCCTTTATACCCAGAGTTAAGACAACTCGATTATCAGCTGACTGGCAGCCGGCCTTGGCTGGCCATGGAGGCCGAAACGAGTGCACCCAAACGAACGATATTGAGGGATAAGGATCAGGAATCCTGCGATGTCTGTCAAACAAAAACAACAACATCAACAAATTGATCAATTAAAAAGAAAATGAGATTGGTTTGTGAATAATTTCTTAATCTATTTTCATTTGGGACCGATGGAAATAACAATTTACTCTTGATGAACCACAATTAGGTAATATTTTCATTATTCTTGTTCACATTCGAGGTACCGCCATCTTGGTGCACTCGTTTCGGCCTCCATGAGCAAGAACCAATCAGAATTGGATTTTTTTTTAGGCCACTTTCAGCCGAACCAAAAGTGAGTTGTCTTAACTCTGGGTATAAAGGGACTCTACTACCCTGTGTTAAAAACCGTTAACGCGCGCTCGCAGCGAACCTGGCAGAGGGTGCGGTGAACTAACGCCGCAGCGGTCCACGATCGTACCTCTATAGTATGTTATTCCATGCAATGTTCTTTGTTTATCTATGATTTATTTATTTGTGTAGATACTTTAATACATTTTACTTTCGCAAACTAATGAAATTGTATAGATACATACCTTCGGCAGAGGTCAATGCGAAAGACTTTGATTTGAAGTATCTTATCAAAACACGAGCAAAGATGATTCAGTCAACTTCTGACGCAGAATCAAAGAGACTTGCTAATAATCAAATTAAAGGTAATGCTTGAAGTCAAGTATCTTTGATTTTGTGACACTCAGTTGATTTTTATCAGTACAACACTATTTCTCACTAAAAAGATTTCACTTAACAGAGCGGCGCCTTCGGCTAAAAGTACAATCCTGATTCCTGCTGCACACTACATACACACTTCCTTTGGCTTTCTCAACAGCAGTTGCTGCTGAGTAAAACGGTTAGAAATAACACTTCACGTTAATACCAGTTTATGTACACGAAGACTGACGAAGATTGAAATGAAAATGGGAAACTTTTCACACTAAACTCTTCAAAACTGCAGGGCGACCAAGAGGATACGAGGATCTAGAAACTTCTATGAGCAGTGCTCATAGAAGTTTGGGCACTCTGAGTGATAAGCCTAAATAGGTGGTGCATGGAAATATAAACAGGAAGACCCAATCATCGGTTGAGTTCACTACACCCTCTGCCAGGGAGCGCTGATGTCAGCGCTAACCGGAGTTGGGGGTCCTTATTTATTCTCTTGGTCCATGGACAGACTTTGGTTTTTGATGAAAATTTGGTCTGGAATATCTGGGCCAAACGCAAAAACCGTCTAGTACAGACCTATGTTGTTGACCTATGTGTTGCTATCAGCTGGCTATCAGCAGGTGTATAATAAAAATTCCGACATGTCTCTGCTAGAATTGCCTGATGTTGCCTTGGAGCATATTTTCTCGTTCCTGACGTACGATGAAGTAGCTCAAAAAAGAATCGTGAGTTCCGAGTTTCGCAAACTTGTTAAAATTTTACATTTAATCAATATGTTTTGGAGAGGTTATAATTCCAGATCATGAGGGGATCATTTTTAAAGATGGTTGGAAGTATTAGGAAAATGGATGAGAATAATAGAGAAAGCTGTCTTGCAAGTGTGTGATAATGTGGAAGAATGAAAGGTGCAGTACCCCCGCTAGAAGAGCACCCGTGTCCTTTGTCTAGAGGCGGACTGGCCCACCAAGAAATCAGAAAGTTCCTGATGGCCAGTCTATGGCTCAAGAGAGAAAATGAAGAAAAAAAATGAGAGACTGAAAGAGGAAAGGAAAGGAAGAGATGGAATTAAGGGAAGAGAAAGAACAAGGATGATATACAAGGGATGGTCAAATATTTAGATAATCGAATATTTGAATTATTGGCACCGAGATAATCGCATTAAATTCGAATATTCGCCTCCAAAATATTCGAAATGGCAAATTTGACTGTTCGAATAATCGCATTCCAATAAACACATTCAAATTCGAAAACCGTCCATCCCTATCATCAATCTTGTTATTAATTTTATCTAGTCCACAACTCCACACGGGAATGACTGTCCGTCTTATTTACTTAAAAGTGTCATTTATCTCTCACGGTTCATAAAGAATCAGAAATTGAAGCAATAATCGAAAATATTCGAATATTCGCTTCCAAAGTATTCGCAATCGCAAGATTTGAATTCTCAAATAATCAAATTCGATATTCGTCCATCCCTATGGTATACATACACCGAGAGGAAGATAACAAAGTTAGAGTGAGCTGCACATTTTAAGTAATTCTGCATTCTGACTTTATATCCTATGTCTAACTGGGATTCGATGTTAAAGAGGGAATAGAAAACAACACTCAAAGGTTCAGTGTTTCTTCTTTTTAGGTTCAGACCTCTGTGGTTCAATCTAGTTCCGTGGCGAATCTTCAGACAGCATTGACTTATTGCTGGAAGATGGTGTCAACTGATTTGTTTTACCAGATTATATCAATTTACACTGAATTTTGTAAGTTTATTTTTTAGGTTTGCCGGAAGTTCAATGAAATATGCAGTTTTGTCCTTAATCGAGGATTTCACAAAGTGGAACTGTATCATCGAAGAGTGTTGAAAGCGTTTAAGGCACTTCTACCCCGCAGGGAATCAGGGCGGCGAACCCATCCTCTTGCTCGGCACTGTGACATGCTGGTCGCCATTGAAACACGCCTCTCAATGCTTTCAATGACTTTTATGAAGTACATCGAGTTGAAGCAGTGTTGTTTTATACCTGGAAAGGTATGTGATTCAGTACTCACCTCCCTTGACTTTTGTATTTTTTTATTTATCATTTTTTATTTATTTATTTATTTATTCATCCAGAGGTGATCAAAAAAAAAAAGGGAAACACAATTACTCTAGTAGGGTAGGTGGGGGTAAGAGTACGCATTTTTTGGTTTTTCCTGTATTTCTGTGACCGAATCAACTTTTAAGGCGGAAAAGCGGCCAGGCACCTACTGCAAGCCCTCACGCACAAGTGCCCTGCGTTGTCCGAATTCAGAAGTCAAATCCATGGCCGTGACAAATTTTTTAAAAAAATTTGAAAATGCGTACTTTTGCCCCATTTAAAGGGGCAAAAGTACGCAGGTGAAATTTTTATTTTAAAAACATCACCTGGGCTCCAAATTGCTGTTGTATCCCGAAAAACGATTGAAACTGGTCTCAAAGGGTTCTAGTAGTGCCTAACCACATTTACTGTGAAAAAAAAGAAATGATTTGATCTCGACAAGCTCCCAAATAATTTTGTGAAGTCAATTTTTATTAAACAGGAAAAGAACAAAGTTTAAGTGCCCAAATTGAACAGAGGAACATATAAATTTATTAAGATGCTGAGTTGCCTACATCCTCTATGTTGAAGTTCCTATACACCTCCCCCCACTACGCCCCACTTTTGGGTGCGTACTTTTGCCCCATTCTGGCTGCGTACTCTTGCCCCATTTGTAAACATTGGACAATATATACTAAAACTTTGGACCCAAGGCCCAAGGTGTGAAAACAACAACAGATTATTGAAGCCAACACTATAACACATTTCTATAACACGGTGTCTGTCCGATTTTTTCCATCAACTATTCTACTCACAACAAACAATACTAATACTAAAAAAATCGATCTTTTTCGCATGAAAAGTGAATTTGCCTCATAATTCCGTCAAAACACATCCGCTTCGCTTAAAACCTCGTTAACAGGTGAAACTCAAATGTTGCCAACAACCAACACCTGGTAGCATAAATTCATACAAAACGCGCGAAAAGAGTGCGGTGCGTACTTTTACCCCGTGCGTACTCTTACCCCCACCTACCCTACACTTGCCGAGAGCTTAGCTTGCGTGGCAAGTGTAAGGGCCAATTTTATTTAATGGGAGAATCCATGTAACCTTGTCGTCCTTTCGTCAATTTTTGATTTTCAACAAATTTCTTTTTGTTTCTGCTTTCTATGTGACGGCAGGAATCGGAGAAAAATTTGTCTGACTCTTCTCTCGTCTCAGGCTAATTTTTTTTCAAGGGAGAAGTTAGAAATGTAACCCCTGGTGACGTGTAACCGGGGTCCTTCTCTGACTTTCCAATCAAATAAAATGCATTCACCATCACATGAGTCCTTTCGAAGAAGATATTTTAACTTGGTTATACCCTCAACTTTGAAGAAATGACAATCATAAGTGCACTCCTTTAAGTAGACTCGTGCTAGCTGAGCTGGAAGACATGTTACAGTGTTTCACGTAATTCTGGTGATGCTCCACTTTTCGTCTCTGCTGTGTCCAGCAGGTACCACTTTTGCGTTTCTTTGATTTACGTCTTTATATTAAGTTTTAACAACCAAAACGCAGCTCAGTTTAATCGGATTCATGTTTTATTACTCGCTAGAAATAAGTGTCACACTCATTCAGTGTAATTCTGGCGACGCCTCTCAAACTCTCTCTGAGGGAGGGGCCAACGTTTTGAACCCCTTAGAAGAGAAATGACCTGTCTCTGAAGCTTGATCAGTGGCAAAGTGTTTGCCTCATTAGCCCAACATAGATATTAATACCATGGTTTGACCGCGTTAAGTAGAAAAGGAACCAAGCCACATCAGCTATTGCCAAATCTAATCGGGCAATTTAGTTTTTTTACATGTAAACGGTTGCGCAGATTCTTGTGCAAGTTTCAGTGAATTTTTTTTTATAGCTCAAGGCAAATTCCTCAAAATTTTCGAAAGAACAACATAAACGTCCTCTTGTAAAAAATTAGATCGTGAAGTCAAATTTGGCCATAGCTGGTGTGGCTTGGTTCCTTTCTGTCGAACGTGGTTCAAATGAGGAAAGATGAGAATAAGGCTTTGTAGACTAAAAACAAAGATTTAATATTTAAGAATCTTTTTAAGCTTGTTATTGAATAAATCACTTTCTTCCGTTGTTTCTCCACATGGGTCATGTGGGAATTCCATGATCTTTGTCCAGTATTATTCCAAAGTATCTAGCTTGATCTACAAGTTTTATTTCCTCGCAGTTGCACTCCTTTTGCTCACCACGCAAACAACAACGAATGGTAATTTTTAGTTCCTCTGAACTTACGGAGGATGTTTCGAACAGTATACACTGTGTTTTACAGGTATTAAGATGTAAATTCGCATCTAACCATGGAATAATATACTGATTATGTACATGATCTACCAACATTTGTTTTTTCTAAGATTTTGCTGTGAAAACAAGAGCCATATCATACGCAACAGCAGACATTTACAGGCTTTGATAAGTTAAGGTCATGGAGTGTTTTTTCTCCATGCCTCATAAGGTGATGCCGTACAGCATCGGCTCCCAAAGACATAAAGACGGAGTACTCGTATCTAAAAGCACGGGGAAAAAGTGAAGCCTGGTTTGGCACTGGGTGCTTGTGTGAGTGTGTAAATGAGCGCGGGAATCCATGGCGGCAGACGGAGGTGTGTGAAAAAACAGCCAAAAATGCCTCAAGGCATTTTCGAATTTTGATCACTTGGGGTGATACAGTAGCTTCCGAGACGCCCAAAACCGGTCGCCGTTTTGCTTAGAAGCGCCGGGTTGCGACGTTGCCATTTTTTAAAGTGGAAACCTTTAAAAATTCTTATCTCCGCCGCATCTCAACCGATTTCAATGAACTTTTTTTAAAATGTGCCTCTTAAATAGAGCTTTCTAGTGATGTATAGTTTCTTGGGGTTTACTTGGCTTTAAGTGGCACTTATGCGGTTTTAGCAGTTTTTGAGAGACACAAAAATTTAGTTTTTATTTTACCACGATCGTGGAATCGACGGAATCTAAACAAATAACAGTCTAAATGAAAGTTCAGATTCTCACCTTTCTAACGAGCACAAAATCATCGCGGGGAAACGTTTAGTTCCCGAGATATGACCGCTCAAAGTTGGTCACATACGCTTTTGCGCAATGTGAATGCGCGTTATCACTAAGTCATTCGCGAACTAGGGGTCCCTTACGTTCAATTTACGTTGAAATAATTACACAGAGCAGTAAGGTGTACAACACGAGCCGTATTTTCACCTTCGGCTGCCGATGTGCGACGTTGCCATTTTTTGAAGTGAAAACTCTTAAAGATGCATAACTCCGCTGCATTTCAACCGATTTCAATGAACTTTTTTTTAAAATGTTCCTCTTAAATAGAGCTATCTAATGGCATTTAGGTTTCTGGATTTTATTTACCTTAGGGAGGCACTTAGGTCGTTTATATGGTTCTTTGCAGAGCTTTTTCATAAAAAAAATAGTGTTGCTATGTATGTTTTTTTTTTTTTTCTCGGCGGATTGTGGGAGGGTTTAAAATGGCAAAATTTAAAAGAAGAAACTTTTAAAAAAAGGGATTCTTTTAATCACTATTCTTACGTGTACAAATATTGAAAGCGACGCTCTCATTGTACAGGAGAAGGTGGTGTTGCTAATTTACCAAGATTTTTACATTATACTTTCAGCGATGGTGATCTTCCGATCTAGTTTGAATGTTGAAAAAAATCGGGGGAAATACAGACCCCCTCCTGAAAAAAAAGAAAAAAAAAATAGCAAACTATTTTTTGTACGAAAAATCTCTGAAAAGAACTATATAAACGACCTAAGTGCCTCCCTAAGGTAAATAAAATCCAGAAACCTAAATGCCATTAGATAGCTCTATTTAAGAGGAACATTTTAAAAAAAAGTTCATTGAAATCGGTTGAAATGCAGCGGAGTTATGCATCTTCAAGAGTTTTCACTTCAAAAAATGGCAACGTCACACATCGGCAGCCGAAGGTGAAAATACGGCTCAAGTTGTAGACCTTACTGCTCTGTGTAATTATTTCAACGTAAATTGAACGTAAGGGACCCCTAGTTCGCGAATGACTTAGTGATAACGCGCATTCACATTGCGCAAAAGCGCATGTGACCAACTTTGAGCGGTCATATCTCGGGAACTAAACGTTTCCCCGCGATGATCTTGTGCTCGTTAGAAAGGTGAGAATCTGAACTTTCATTTAGACTGTTATTTGTTTAGATTCCGTCGATTCCACGATCGTGGTAAAATAAAAACTAAATTTTTGTGTCTATCAAAAACTGCTAAAACCGCGTAAGTGCCACTTAAAGCCAAGAAACCCCAAGAAACTATACATCGCTAGAAAGCTCTATTTAAGAGGAACATTTTAAAAAAAAAAAAGTTCATTGAAATCGGTTGAGATGCGGCGGAGATATGAATTTTTAAAGGTTTCCACTTTAAAAAATGGCAACGTGGCAACCCGGCGCTTCTAAGCAAAACGGCGACCGGTTTTGGGTGTCTCGGAAGCTACTGAATTACCCCAAGTGATCAAAATTCGAAAATGCCTTGAGGCATTTTTGGCCGTTTTTTCACACACCTCTTTGATATGAACTTGTCCTCTTGATTTTTCCACATTTCTTCTTCGAAACGTATTTTAAATGCCTAAAACGAATGTATTAAGGTGATTCGATGGACGCCATATTTTGTGTCAGACGTCATACGATATATCGCATCAGGTGGTTCCATTTTTTCAGCTACTCGTCATTTTTCTCCAAGTTTGAGATCGCAAATCTGATGTCAGGAGACTAAAGCACTCACTTACCTATTTTAACAACGAAATTCAACGTAATTGAAGGCGTGGTTTTTTTAGAGAGAAAACATCGCATTCGATACTGATATCTAAACTGCACTCGAATGCGATATTTTCTGTCTAAAAAAACCACACCTTTATGACGTTGAATTTCTTTGTTAAATTTGGTAAGTGAGTACTTTAGTCTCCTGACAACAGAATTGCGATCTCAAAATTGGAGAAAAATGACAAGTAGCTGAAACAATGGAACCAATTGATGCGATATATCGCATGCCGTTCTGACACAAAATATGGCGTCCATTGAATCACCTTAAGAAAGTTGGGACTGCGCCTTTTTATAATACGCTTACTTATTCTCGTTAACAGGCAGTAATCTCAGATGAAGTTAGTTTTTCTTCTGCTCATGGTGGTTCTGCCGGCTCAAACAGGCGGTCACAGTCCTGGAAGACCGTTACTCCCAAATGAAATTAATCGGTCGACGACGGACCGAAAATAACCTAAAGTTAAAAAAATATGAGTGGATAAGTGAATTTGGGCCAAAATCAACCTAGAGAACTTTGTTTTCGCAGTTTTATTTAGTTCCCGCCCTACATTTGAATTTCAAACTTGTCCCGATTTCGCCGCCAATCCTCTAGCCAATAGTAGAGGTGGTTGAAAAGAAGCTTCATTTTTTGCTTTTAGCGCCCCGTCTTCATGTCTCAGGTGGCATCCCGTCATGCAATGGTGTATGTTGCTCCTTCAACTTGTAGGTTATGCAACAGTGTTGCCAGGTGGTGCAAACAAATACATGATTTAATTATTGGTGAAACTTAACGTCAGATTTTACAGTGATGCTAGGTGGTGCGAGAAATTAAATAATTTTATCTACATTGTTGCAAGCTTGTGCAAAAATTTTGAATTTGAGACTTGTAATTTTTCGGAAACCGTAGACCATCTCCTCCGGGATGTGCCTAATATCGGGAACTGGAGAGTGGGGTCTGATTCGGGAACTTTAATTTCTAGTGGCGGGTAGCGTATCAGAGCGCTTGCAGGTGTGTATCGAAACTTTGTACTTAGGAATAAGCAATTGAGTTTGATATTGGAGTATACAATTTGTTGCATTAAAATTCAACTGTTTATTTTAAATAGTTTTCGTTCACGTTTTTTATTATCAAATTAAAACCTGTACAATCAATCGTCTGCGGCCTCTACTCTCGTGGCAGGAAACGGTACAAACATTCCTCCCTGGTGTATCGCGTGATATAGATTTAGTCTGACCTCCATCCCGAGGATTTGTCTTAGACCACTCACTTAACCAATGCTGCCCGTCCTCTTGATCATTTTAGCTCGGAATCGAGCGTAGATTGCCTCCTTATCGGTTGATTTAAGAAGGATGATGTTTCTAGTTTTGACCGAGTGTAGTCTTAAACTCTCCACCTCGTCGTCGTCGTCGTCATCGTCGTAGTATTCCGCCCAGACTATTTCCGCCCAAATTACGAAATTTTTACACAAAAAATTACACCCAAAATGAATTCCACTCTCCATTGCGGGATGACTTGAATTGGGGTTGAACCTGTGGTCAAGGTCGATGAATGCTCAGAGCGAAACTCTTTTAGACTTTACACCAGTAACACCTGCTTTCATAAAAAAAATCGTAACTGGCAAAGTTGGGAATGGGCCTGTTGCAAACTTTTGCTAGAGCAAAAATAAGAGTTGTTCCTCATAGATAATGTCTCAAAAATGTCAAAAATCACGACGAGCGCATCGTCAAACTCTAAAATGCAGTCCTAACTTCACAATCTGCTTAAGAAATTTGCGTTTTTTTTAAACTTCCCGCTTCAAAAAGGATACCACGGCTCAGGTGAACATTTCGTTAGAGGAGTCGTTCCATTGAATCCTTGCTCAACATAGCCGAAACTTCCGCGCGCAAGTTGAGAGCACGAGGTCAATCAAGGCAGATATTTATCAACGCGAGAAAAATGTGAATAAAAACACGCCGATTGTTATCAGGTGGTTAGAATCATCGTTTAGGCAGATTGGCGTCAGCTATGTTGAATATTGCGTAGTATTCTTGTGAGCAGGGGTTGGATGGAATGACTCCTCTTAGGCCTTGTCTCCACGCCCTTGGAGTCCACGGGCCTTTTCACGAGATTTGTCCCAGGGAAAAATCCCACTCACGAAGTTGGGAAAAATATGGAGTTAATCAATATTTTTCCCAGTACCAAGAATGGTCTTTCACTCCTAGGACCCACTGAGAGAGGAAGAAGAAGTGTAAACGAATTGTGCGATATTTTGTTGAATACTCCATTTTTCATGTTTGTTTCTTGGCACGAGAAGAATGAATCTTTCATTGGATTTTTGAAATTTAAAAACTTTAAAATGGCGGCGAAAAAATGACGCACAATCCATATCACGGCTGTTTATCAATGGATTTGCACATAAGTCAAGACTCGGGTGGTTTTTGGCTCGGAAAAAATTAATCTTTCATCAGATTTTTGAAACACTGAATATCTTCAAAATGGCGGCGGAAAAATAACGGAAAATCCGCATCCACCATCGCCGTTCGCATTTTTGCCGCCATTTTAAAGTTTTTAAAAATTTCAAAAATCCAATGAAAGATTCGTTCTTCTCGTGCCAAAATACCCCCGGATACAAAGTCTCATACAAATCCGACGATAAGCAGCCTGAATATCCACTTCCCGCTCTAAGCCGCCATTTTGAAAAGGACTGACATTTCTGGAAAACTAATGCCAGAATCGTTTTTTTCGTTTTTTTCGGAAAAACCCTAGGATTGTGAGTTTCAGACCAATCCGCCGATAAAAAACGGAGATGCCAAATTTCCGCCATTTTGAACTTTGACCGGCCGCCATTTTGTCAAAAATCAACATTTTGACCTGCGGTTTGCGCCAAAAATTTTCTTTCTTTATTATCTTTCGAATGAGGTATCACAAAAGGGGGGTTGCCATTTGAAAAAAAAAGTTAGCCCCCGCCCTCCAAAATATTGGGGGACCAAAAAGTTGCTACCTTAAACCGAGGAACATTCCCAAAGTTTCAAACTTCTATCTCAATTAGGAATAAAGTTACAGGGGTGGTAGGTGACTTTTGGATAACCCTGTATATACGTGCACATACGTGGATGCAAATACTTAAGAAATTTACTATTCTTTAGAGCGAGTTGGCATCATGTGATACTTAAAAATGAATTTTACCATTTCTTATCATCATTTTTAGTATTATCTATTTGTGTCTGTGCACAATGTCTTGAAAATTGGAGGTGAATTTGTGAACCCTGAATCAAAGTCCAATGAAAGCCCAAAAACATCTGAAAAATGGCCAAATTTTCCCAGAAAATCGTGATTTCCGTCCGAACGGGCAACATCGGGCAGATGAACCGTTGATTTTCTGAAAGTACACATACCACTGAATAAATTCACGAGCACAAAAGTTCGGTTTTTGACGGTGCTTTTTTTTGACACTCCATGAAAGTGGAAAAAAGGGTAAAAAATTAGCAGTATTTCAAAATGCAATATTCGCCACAAAAAAAAAAAAAAGGATTTAAAAATTGGAAGAACCAAAAATAAATAGTGCCTACCAGTAGAAATGAAGCTGCCAGGAAGGATAGAATAGCATTGAAGCCTGTTGATCAGGATGCTCCTCATTGTTGTCATCTGCAATCGGCTTCTAATCAGGAGCGCAGAACTGGCTGAAGTTTGGCCGAAAACGACCACCTGTGTGGGCACTAGGTATCGATAAAAATCGATACTATCGCTGACAATAGTGTTGCCAGATGTACCACTAAACGTTCACCACATAATTTTTGGAAGATTTCGGCTTTCATTTAGGGGGGATTTTTGTCACCATTCAACGCACTGTGCGGCGGGGGGCCCCCCAATTTTTTTTTCAAATAGCAACCCCTATCTTGCGATACTTCATTGGAAAGAACTTAAAAAACTCAGAATTTTAGCGCAAACCGCAGATCAATATCTTAATTTTTTACCGAGTTATGACAGGTCAAAGGTCAAATTTGACCTATTTTCAAAAAATCATAACTCCGGTTCAAATTATTGTAGAGAAAAAACAAAACGGGAAAATTTACCAAATTGTAAGCACTCTTAAGTTGTAAGCACTTAAACCACAGAAATTACTTCAAGCTAATTTTAAGATGGTTTTCGGACCCCCAAATACGTCAGTTTAATGGTCATACGATTTTCCCGCGTTTTGAGCCAATTTCCCCTTACTTTGCCTCAACATTATCTCGGTGAGTTCAAAATTAGTTCAACATTGCGTTTTCGAGTCCCCAAATTTCGGGCAAAATTCTAAAAACGAAATTTAAACGGTTGAATTGATTCACCTTAAATTTCGTTTTTTGAACTTTGCCCGAAATTTGGGGACTTGAAAACGCAATGTTGAACTAATTTTGAACTTACCAAGATAATGTTGAGGCAACGTAAGGGGAAATTGGCTCAAATCGTGGGAAAATCGTAAGACCTTTAAACTGACGTATTTGGGGGTCCGAAACCCCCCTTAAAAATAGTTTGAAGTCATTTCTGTGATTTTTACCTGAAAGTGCTTACAATTTGTATATTTTCTCGTTTTGTTTTTTCTCTTAAGATAATTTGAACCGGAGTTATGATTTTTTGAAAATAGGTCAAATTTGACCTTTGACCTGTCATAACTCGGTCAAAAATTAAGATATTGATCTGCGGTTTGCGCCAAAATTCTTAGTTTTTTAAGTTCTTTCCAATGAAGTATCGCAAGATAGGGGTTGTAGATGGGGAAAAAAATTGGGGGCTCCCCCGCCCCCCTAAGGGAGGGACAAAAATTTTAACCCCCCCTGGAAGATGGTCTCCTTAAAGATAGAAACATTTCCAAAGTTTTGTTTTTCTATCTTTAAACGTTCAAAAGTTACCGGGGGGGGGGGGGGGGGGTTACGGACATTTGGGACACCCTGTATAACGGCCCGGATCGAAAAATACCTGTCTGTAAAAGTTGTAGATCGTTCTTCTAGCGTTGATCTGGTATATTACATTATATGGTTGTTATCAAAATTGAAGGAACAAGAAGGTAACAACAAAGGGGGTCGGCGCGCGGCCTCCTGGGTCTCGAATCGCAAAATGGCGATTTTGAGTAGCAATATGGGACGTGACGTGCATATCTGTAATTTTTTGCGTACTTTTCATTGGAACAGGCGAAAATTGCCTAAACCCACTGTTAGTGGGTCATTCTGGACGATTTTTGGGGTATTTTAGCAATTTTTTACCTGTAACTAGAAAACTGTTAATTATGTAACAAAAACGATTACAGATTCATAAAGAGTGTTAATAGTCCGTTGGAAATCATTGGTTGGATATTTTCTCCGCTTAAACTGTCAACTTGAAAAACAGCTCTAAACTTGAGTAAACCGAAAAAACTGCATTTTCCATGACTAATTAGTCTCCATTTTCACCCAGCACAATTTTTCAACATCACCAAAATTCAATAGATTAAAGTTACATATTAGTACATGAAACTCGCCAAATACTACGGTGTGGACAAATTGTGCTCATAGTTAAAAACGGACTTTTGTTAAATGGAACCATCCTTGAATCAAATACGAAAATTCTCCAAGTCTCCGGGAAGATTCGCTAATCATTCATAAGATACCAGTGTCCGGGTAATTTTTTGCGTACTTTCGATTCGAACGAGTGAAAATTGTAAAAAATCATGTTAAGAGGGGCCATACAGAGCATTTTTCGCGAAGTTTGGGGGTTTTGGGGGGGTTTCTTTGGGAAGGTTTGGAGGTTTTTGGGGGTTTGGGGAGCATTTTCAGTTTTTAGTACAACAAAAACAATAACAAATTCAGAAAAACGCAAACAATTTGAAAGGATTCGATACTTGACACTCTCTCTCAGCTTGGACTGTTCACACGAAAAACGGTCTCGAACTCGAGAGACTGGAAAAACGGCCTTTTCTCCAGCTCACCAGTCATAATTTTCATCCTGGTTAGTTAACTGGTTAATTAATGTCCTTTCGAATTGTTTGCGTTTTTTCTTAATTTTTTCTTGTTTTTGTTGTACTACAAACTGAAAATGCTCCCAGAAAAATCTCTAAACCCCCAAACTTCGCGAAAAATGCTCTGTATGGACCCTCTTAACATGATTTTTTTACAATTTTCACTCGTTCAAATCGAAAGTATGCAAAAAATTACCCGCACACTGGTATCTTATGAATGATAGGCGAATCTTCCCGGAGACCTGGAGAATTTTCATATTTAATTCAAGGATGGTTCCATTCAACAAAAGTCCGTTTTTAACTATGAGCACAATTTGTCCACACCGTAGTCTTTGGCGAGTTTCATGTACTAATATGTAACTTTAATCTATTGAATTTACGCGATTTTTCAAAATTGTTCTGGGTGTAAATGGAGACTAATTAGTCATGGAAAATGTCCAACAAATGATTTTAATGGACTTTTAACGCTCTTTTTGAATCTGTAATCGTTTTTGTTGTATAATTAATCGTTATTTAGTTACAAGTGAAAAATTGCCGAAATAACCCCAAAAATCGTTGAAAATGTCCAGAATGACCCACAAAAAATGGGTTTAGGCAATGTTCGCCGGTTCCATTGAAAAGAACGCTAAAAATTAAGTGAATGCACCTCCCATATTGATGAAGCTAAGGTTTTTTGGGCTCATCATATAATTAAACCCTTTTTTCAGGCGAAAAATTGAGTCGGCTGTCTTGGCAGAAAAAAGATGCACAATCGCAAAAACGTTATGCGCTAGAATGCACCTACCCTAGGGTACTTATAATATGGGTTCAGATGATTTTTAGAAGTAGGGCCAAAATCGGCCTTTATCGATACCCCTTCTTTCTAGATTCTGGGGTGGGAGCGGGGGGGGGGGGGGCAGAAAAAGCTCTCAATGGGGGGCCGAAAAAGTCCCTTATCGATTCCCCTCCTTTTTAAACATTTTTTTATAGCGTGATTAATGTTGCAATGCCCACCCCAAAAAACTTTAATTTGAATCGTACTTTTCTGCACAATTCGGCTAAAAACTTTACCGTTCAAATTCTCCTTTTTATACTACTGGGAAGAGTGAGTGTGGACTGTAGTTCTTAGCGCCAGACTGTGCAGTAACATCCTTCACTAGCTTATCTAACCTTGCTCTTATCTCTTTAAGTGACAGGTGTTCACAACTTCATATTTTGTACTGTTTT
Source organism: Bemisia tabaci (assembly GCF_918797505.1). NCBI lineage: Eukaryota > Metazoa > Arthropoda > Insecta > Hemiptera > Aleyrodidae > Bemisia > Bemisia tabaci. Next base: position 85,797,795 of record NC_092793.1, read on the forward strand.
TTTGTCTGTCTTTGCACAGGTTATTGATGAAACATGGAATGTACTTAGGTTGTTGACGGACACAGATACTAGTAGTTCACTGCCTCGAACTCAGGAGGCTCTGCAAGAGTTGCGTGATCTCTCGTCAATGGCTATGGAGCACTTTGATGAAAAAGTGGCTCCTGCACTGAAGCAGAAATCTGCAATTAGAAGATTTTCTGTATATTGTGGTAATCCTCTTCCCTCTTTTTATTTTAACATATTTCATAGTCATTTATAATCAATTCACAATGATTTGTCTCTAAACCAAGTGAAAACCTTTCCAAGAAGTGTGAGTAGATCCAACCCTCATAATGGAATAATAGCTTCAGAACTCATATTATTAGAATAATGCCTCTGCTAGTAAGTTAGGAAGACACTTATATGAGTCAGTACATAATTTAATTTAATAAACTTTTGACAGGATATTTTTTGTCCGGCATGGTGTCCCATCAAAGTGGGGCAAACTTTAAGAGGGTAGTATATGAATCTAAATGATTAATCCAACGCTTAGCAGATTGTAAGACGGAAGTTGGGTTTGACTTGATCGAGGATTATCGTCGGAATTTTTAAATTTTTAACCTGCTCTGTCTAAAAGGGGTGTCCTTAAACTTTTGCGCAAGGTTGATAGGAAAGATAAACTCCTACTTCTTGCAACTCTTTCGAGGCCCAGAAAATAATGGATCTCAATACCATACATGAAACAAAAACCGTGTAACGATCCAAGAAATAAAGGGTCACTTTCAAAGTAGCTGGACAGGTTTTTGTTCACACAGCGACAATCGCCTTGAGAGGGTATATGTATGAAAAAAAAAGGCGCTCCGCGCCGTTTTATTTGGAGGAATGTGCCTCCCTGATGCGCGCGTTTTTTGGTTCAGTGTTAGTTTTAGTGTCCAGCCTCACTTGTTGTGTCTTCTTAAGCGACCCGCGCGTCTACCGTGGGAAGAGTGTATTTTCCGAAGGAAGGGGGGATCAATCTTTTGAGGTTATATTTCCGTTTACACTTTTGGAGGAATTGATTATTCCATGGACTTCATGTTGCCGGATTGCAATTAAAATCCCTCATGTAATGTCAGGTATGAAAAAATTTCAATAAACGATGTGGCGAGCTTGAATGACGATGGCTCAATCTCCGTGACTCACAGTGCGACAATATTGCCGTCGTGTCCACCAATTTTCAGTTCGTGACCCACTGTGCGACAACATTGCCGTCTTGTCCGCAAATTGTCAGTCCGTGACCCACTGTGCGACCCTGCTCCCCTCTAGCCGCGCACCCCCCCCCCGTCTAAAACTTTCAAAGCTCGCCATTTTTATACGGCGCAGCCGATTTCGCTCAAATTCAATACCAGCTTTGTACTTAGTAAGATCTACCTCCTACAAAAGTTTCGGGGGAAAATCTCATTATTTGCGCGAGTTATCGCAACCACAAAATTGAACCCCCTCCCCCCTTTCTCGCCCCCACCATTTGAAATCTAATGCTGCGATCTCAGTTTTTTTTTCGCAAAATGATTGTCCTATTCTTCCACTTCATATCGCAAAAATTTTTACCCGAAAAACGTTGAAAGTAAGGGAAATATAACACAGCAAAAATCGAAAAAATCACGATGTGTAGGAAATACGTACATGAATAAATGCATATATAAATGACGAGAAAAATTTTCGTAGCCCGAGTATTATATACATACAGGAAACACAAAATAGGTACAGAAAACATTTTTTCGGGGCTATATAGCTCCCATCTTCAGCCGAAATTTAAAAAAAAAAAGGAAAACGAAGCCAAAACGATCGTGACAGATCTGCCACATGGCACGGGCCGGACTCAATCGGCCGTAATCAAGTCCGGTCCGTGCGTTGTAGCGGATCTGTCACGATCGTTTTAGCTTCATTTTCCTTTTTTTTTTAAATTTCGGCTGAAGATGGGAGCTATTTAGCCCCGAAACGTCCTGAAAAATGTTTTAAACTTGTTTTAGCCTTGAGCCTGTACCTATTGTGTGTCTCATAACTTATATAAAAATGAATTCGAATGGCATGCATTTGTTCGTAATCTACTACCCATGATAGGTGCTCATTACATGGTCTTTGGTTCAGGTCTGACATCAGGGGAGAATGCAATAGTGTATTTCCTTCGGAAATTACACTTAAACGGAGAATAAAGGGAACAGTTGAAAACGAAGAAATTAAAACGAGGAGTATGATGAACTACATAATCATCTTAACAGCATAGATATCCCAGTAGGCATTGACCCTGGCATTGGGGACACCTAGCTCAACATCTGAGCAAAGTTCGAGCCAAAACCTGGGGAGGCCAAAATCTGCGTTTTTAGAACGACCTCTTTTGGTATTAGATTGTAATTTTAACATCTTGTTCTTACAATCATCTCTATCCATTACTGCAGTTTTGTCTGATATATCAGCGTATAAGACTAACAGGTCATCCTTTTTTGAGGAATTTCATTGTTCTAATCATTTGATCATTTTAGAAAATTATTTTTGATCGTGACTTAATTTACTGTTTCGGTTGGAAGTGTGTCCTTAGCCAACCATGTCAAGTTACAACTATGCTTGAGAAAACACTTAAATTGTGGCCTGAACTGTGTGTAACAACGTGATGAAATAGTTCTGGGTTTACATTATTTTGTGAGATTCTTTCTTACTAACTCTTCATTCTAGCGAAATTTAGTTGTTGTGGTTTAGTGTAAGCCACCAAACTCTATTTTATTTAGTCTAAAATTTTAGTAACTGGTTACTTTCGCATAGTTAGAAGCTATACTTTATAAAGCTTTATATCTAAATTATTAAATTTTTGTTTGTCAACAAAGGACTCTGCACACCTCTTATGGGAAGCTGCACCATGACCGATTGCCTTCTGACTTATGTCATTCGACTCTCCTCAAGATGCTGATCAAAAGTTATGATTGCGCCAACTTTCTACAATGCACCGTTTTCGCTAAAAACCTAAGAGAAGATTCAATTATTCGGCGATAAAAAGCCAGAAACATTCCTCATTTCAGTGCCAGATTGACAAGCGGCTGTGTGTCAACAAGGAAATCATGCGAACTCCCGCACCGAGCGGCAGTCTTATCTCGGATTCCGCACGCCGTTTTGCTCGACCATCCGAATCAGATTACACAATACACAGCCCTGCGTTTTTTTGGTCATGTCCCGTTGCATGGCATATCTTGATTGAATCTTGTGTATTTTTTAGCGCTGAGTTCGGGAAAAATATCCAAAAAATTCCATCACGTCAGGATTTTCCGCAAATTAAAAATTTTGGTTTTTTGGAGGGAAAAATTTCCGAAAAATTGAATTTTTTTTTTTTCAATCTGACCATTGATTTTGGTCTCTAGTATCTTTACTAAGTATGAAATATCTATTGCACGTCAAAAGGAAGCCTGAAAGAGTGATAAATGTCCGAATTTCGTCAAATTTTATGCATTTTTTGGTGATTTTTATCACAAAAAAAATCGTTTTCCGGTCAAAATTTTTAAAAGTACAACTCGAAAAAAATTTATTCCCCCATAATTTACTTCCCTTAGTACCCCCTAATCACCTGAAAAAGTAAACACAAGTTTTTAAAGTATTGGGAAGAGGGGGGAGGCGCCTAGATGTCATGAGAGCTCCACGGGGGTCGCGGCTTATTTCCGCAGGGCGCCGTTTCGCGCAGGTTCCGACTGAGTTGCACGTACATTGTTGATACCCCGACGCATTTTCACAGGTTTCAACTTGTCTAGCGTTCTATCATGAGTTCAGTGGGATTTTATCCTGACTTATCAGTGCTGAAATGCCAGACAAAGTGGTATGTTGTTTGTCCGAGATTCGGTTCTTTTTTGTGGTGAAAATTCGTAATTTCGGCCAAATGACCGAATCTTGGCGCCTCCCCCCTCTTCACAATATTTTAGAAACTTAAGTTTACTTTTTCTGGTGATTAGGGGGTACTAAGGGAAGTAAATTATGGGGGAATAAATTTTTTTCGAGTTGTACTTTTAAAAATTTTGACCGGAAAACTGATTTTTTTTGTGATAAAAATCACCAAAAAATGCCTACAATTTGACGAAATTTGGACATTCATCACTCTTTCAGGCTTCCTTTTGACGTGCAATGGATATTTCATACTTAGTAGAGATACTAGAGACCAAAATCAACGGTCAGATTAAAAAAAAAAAAAAAAATTCAATTTTTCGGAAATTTTTCCCTCCAAAAAACCAAAATTTTGAATTTGCGGAAAATCCTGACGTGATGGAATTTTTTGGATATTTTTCCCGAACTCAGCGCTAAAAAATACATTAGAATCAATCAAGACATGCCATGCAACGTGACATGACCAAAAAAACGCAGGGCTGTGTTATTGAGGAGCATAAGAACAGGAAAGTCTGAACGTCTACCGGGCGAGTGCGGGAGGGAGATAGCCCCTGAGTCGGCAGGTACAAGAAGACGGACACGCGCTACGTTTTTCCCTTATTTACATCGGGCCTGTCCTCAAATGCTTTGTTCTTTTTTATTCATAGTCGCCGAATAATAGAATCTTCTCTTAGGTTTTTTGCGAAAATGGTGCATCGTAGAAAGTTGGTGCAATCATAACTTTTGATCAGCATCTTGAGGAGAATCGAATGACATAAGTCAGAAGGCAATCGGTCATGGTGCAGCTTCCCATAAGAGGTGTGCAGGGTCCTTTCAAAAATTTGAGCTCAATCGAGTATCTGTACAAGTCTGAAGGGTAGGAGAGTTCAGCTCAGGCAGATGCATCGAAATACGATCCTTTATTGACGTAAAAAAAAGAATTTACTTGTATTAACAACAGATAATTTTGAATCCTAGATTGGCTGCCCTTTTGGGTTTTAACTGTAATCTTGGAGGCATCCGTGAAGGCCCGGTGGATTTTTACATATCTGTCCATACTCTTCCAATCTAAGTAATCTTGGCTTCGTATTATCACTCATAATTTTTAGTCTTGAGTAAAATTTAGTCACAAAAACAAAAATGAATTGTGGTATTCTTCAGCCTTTTTTAAGCTTTGCTTTTTTTTTACCATAGATTCGCCTGTTCCTAGTGATATAATCTGTCCTCACTCAGAAATTGGAAGGCTGAGGCTGCAAATAAATAGGTTGAGACAGGAAAAAAAAAAACTTCTCAGAAGAGTAAGTATTAACTTATTGAGTGTTAGTCTACAAATACACCTTACCATTCATGAATCACTTTGATCAGAAATTGACCATCTAACATATCTTTTATGAAGCTAAATTTGTGGAAGTGCAGGCCAGAAGTTACCAATTTCTCCTCTTTATTTGCCAGATGATAGTTACAATATGATGAGATTAAGCGAAAAGAGAAACTTTGGGAATGTGACTCTGAGTTTATAAAGCCTCATATGTATAGACAGCATCCGCTCTCTCTTTTTCAAGTTTTGAGAAAATCATGTTCTAAGTTTTTATTTGCCAAATACAGTTACAATATGATAAGATTAAGCGAAAAGAGAAACTTTGGGAATGTGACTCTGAGTTTATAAAGCCTCATATGTATAAATAGCGGATATCTCTTTTTCAAGTTTTGAGAAAATCATGTTCTAAGGTTTCAAAACTGTGTTTCTATGTACGTGCAGCAAGTGGGGTGAAATCAAGGAATTTATTATACGAGGGTTGTACAAAAAGTAAACCCCACACACTCCTTATTGGTATGAAATGAAAGGAACACGGGGTACAGGCTGTAAATAAAAGTAATTTGGACAGGACGTTTCGGGTTTCACATTCCCTTTTTCAACCGCCGAAAAAAAAAAACAAAAAACAAAAGTTGAAATTTACATATAAATGAGCCGCCGCTTAACAGTAAGGCAAGACTCTTAAGGCTACTCTCAGTAAGTCTTGCCTTACTGTTAAGTGGCGACTCATTTATGTGTAAATTTTAAATTTTGTTTTTTGTTTTTTTTCGGCGGTTGAAAAAGGGAATGTGAAACCCGAAACGTCCCGTCCATATTACTCTTACTTACAGCCTGGACCCTGTGTTCCTCTCATTTCATTTTCATATTTTGGGCTGATTAAATTGTTATCTATATTATTTATCGGTATGTGTACCACGATCGATTTTCAATTTTTTTATTGTTTTAAATTCAGCTATGGATGCTGATCAAAAGTCATCTTGGCCCCAACTTTCTATAAAGCACCGTTTTCGTACAATCCGCCGAAAAAGTTTTGATAATTACTTGCATAAAAGGTGATGAGTACTCGAGTACGGTTCGGGTCGTTCGGGTGAGTGTAAATCATGTAAACAGGAAGACTAGTCAGCAGCCTAGCGACAGTCTTATCTCGGATTCCACATGTCTTTTCTTTTCACTGTCCAAATCAATTTCTTTCTCTCTCCCTCTCTATTGTCCTTATCAGACAGACACGCACTGCGTTTTGATTTTAGCCGGCCTCTCTTGGAAATTACCGAAACTACAATAGCAGATTGTGCAAAAACAGTGGCTCGTAGGAAGTTGGTGCATTGATGACTTTCGATCAGCATCAATTGACGATTTTAATTTTATAAAAAAAAATTAAAAATCAATTTTGGTACACCAGGGTGGAACGAAAAACACTTCTCTTCAAAATCGCTTGACGGCTGTATCAGAAAAGTTGTCTCCAGTAATATAAACGGACCCAAGTTTTTCTCTTTTTCCCAAATTCTAACTCCTTCCGGTGGCACGGTCCACCTGAAGTTTGGACTTTTATGAAAAAATCACGTTTTTCCTCCTTGAAAACGGGCCAGCACCGTTTGATTTCAACTGTATGTCTTGAAACTGACGTGTCCCCATGATTTTGATACGCCAAGTTCATTCATGACCATTGCAATGTTGCCAGAAATACGTAAATGAGTCAGTTAAGGTCGGGAGGGATTTGCCTGCAAATGGTCGACTCTTACAGTTTTCGGTTCGAGAAGAACGATGTGCACCTTAAAATCTTACGAAAGTTTATCTCCGCGGAGATATAACGCTTTCTTTCTAGGGGTCGTCGAAAACATGTTTGAACCGATCGCTGTGAAACCTCGAATCTACGCGTCATAGATAGAAGATGGCGGTGGTGAAACCAACCTGCTTACTACCACCACGCTGTCATTGTTGACATCTGGATTTCGCGTTTGAGGTTAAGGAAACTCTATGTGCTCTGTTGTTGTGTTGTGATAACGTGAGTTGAAATTACGTTGTGCAAGGACATTAATGACTGTTTAATGCTCTCACTATGATGCATGAAGTGTATTTTCTTCGGAATATGCTCTAAAAAAGGTGGGGAAACGTTCTGAAAGAGTTAAGAAATGACACAAACAAATAAACCCACATAACCTCAATCAGTATTTACCGGCAACGTGAACGCGACGCCACCGTGTAGTCTCCCACTAAGCATTCCGCCGCCATATTGATCATGATACATCATGATTGATCGTGTACATTCGAAACCCACGAGCGGGCGGTTCAACGCCGTTTTAGGCCTCCCTAATTTTTGGCACTTTCAAATAAACTTTTCTCCCGTTTTCAGTCATCAAAAAAAATTAGAAAAAAACTGTAAGCTTCAGTCACTTACTACTTTTGAATGACACAATAAAAAAAAATGACTTAACTGACTCAATGTATCCCGCATCGCACAATTGTAAAATGTGTGATCCCTATAATTATTCAGAGTTTTGACGATTAGATGATTTTTTTAAGGGACGAAGCAGTCACGCTAGAACCCCAAAAATTTGAGATTATAGCCTCCTAACACATTACTTTTGATATAAATTGAACATTTTGCCGTGCAAGGCGCGCAAGTATTTTTTGAAAATTCGGAAACTTGACCGAAGACGTTGTTTAGGCGCAAATGGGATACATCTCAGCGAGTAGACTGATTTTTTAAAGTTTGAAGGAATGTCCTTCTATCGTTGTAAAAACTCAAGATAGTTGACTTCTAATACACTACTTTTGATATACAGGGTGATCCAAAAGTCTCTTCCACCCCCTCTAACTTTTTACCTAATTGAGGTAAAGATTTGAAACTTGGGGGATATTCCTAGATCAAAGGAAGCTACTTTTTGGCCCCCCAAAAATTTTCAGGGGGCCCCCTTGGGGGGGGCAACGGCCCTTAACTTTTAATTTTCATATAGGAAGACCCCCTTTGTGATAGCTCGTTCGAAAGAGCATAAAAAAAGAAAACTTTTCGCGCAAACCCGAAGTCAATATCTCAAACCGTTTCAAAATGGCCGAAAATTCACACCGGTTATTTGTCGATGGATTTGCGCGAGAATCGGTATGTCGGGGTATTTTGACACGAGAAAAACGAATTTGACGTTAGATTATCAAAAAAACCGAAATTTCCAAAATGACCGCCGGTTAAAGTTCAAAATGACAAAAAATTGATTTTTTTATAAATCTAAGTTCAAATTTGTTTATCTCATGCCAAAATACTCTCAAATCTCAAGTTTTAGGCAAATCCATCAGGAAAAAACCGAGGTGAAAATTTTCAGCCATTTTAAACTTTAACCGGCGGCCATTTTGGAAATTTTGGTTTTTTTGAAAATCTAACGTCAAATTCGTTTTTCTCGTGTCAAAATACCCGCACCAACCGATTTTCGCGCAAATCCATCGACAAATAACCGGTGTGAATTTTCGGCCATTTTGAACTTTAACCGGCCGCCATTTTGAAACGGTTTGAGATATTGACTTCGGGTTTGCGCGAAAAGTTTTCTTTTTTTATGCTCTTTCGAACGAGGTATCACAAAGGGGGTCTTCCCATTTGAAAATTAAAAGTTGGGGGCCGTTGCCCCCCAAGGGGGGCCCCCCTGAAAATTTTAGGGGGGCCAAAAAGTAGCTTCCTTTGATCCAGGAATATCCCCCAAGTTTCAAATCTTTACCTCAATTAGGTAAAAAGTTAGAGGGGGTGGAAGGGACTTTTGGATCACCCTGTATATTACACATTTGAGCGTACAGGAAGCGGAAGTATTTTTTTAAATTTCGGAAGTTTGACCGAAAACGCTGTTTTAAAGCAAAAATATATTTCGGAGAGAATTGATTTTTTTTTTTTAAATTTCGGAGAAATATTGCCAGCTGGGTATGAGGCGAAGGTAGTCTACGTCTAACAACATAGTTTTAAGACAAAATAATAGTTTTGGTCCCAGATACAGAAATTTGGAAAACTTCTGAACCGACCTAAAAACGTAATATCGGACTTAAATATCCCTAGAATAATTTTTTTTTTTTGATCTGCAAAGGACGGGAACAAAGTTTGCTGCTCTCATTATTTGACATGAATGACAAGGACAGGATAAAATTTCGTTGATAGAGTAAAGAAGAAAAAAAACCAGGAGAAGAAAGATACAATTTAAGCAGGGATTATGAAGTCGCGTTCACTAGACATTGCCGCGCGCGGAATCTTGGGGAAAGTCTTTGTAGTATTTTTTTCATTTTGCTGCCTTGTCTCCTCTCCTTTAATTCGTATCGGCTGTGCTGGGTGCATTGTCTGAGGTCCAAAAAAACACAGAAGGCAGTTCAGTTGTTAGCATTTTGATTCGTCGATGGTGTTCTTAGTTAGGTGGTAAGCTTCAATAATTGTAGAAAATGCATTAAGGAGTGGAAAAGTGAAGATATAGAGAACACAAAAATCCTTATCATTATTTTTGGTATATTTTATGAAGTTTACCTCCGCATCGTGATCGAAAACCTGAGGAAATTCACGTGTTGTTAAGGGATATCACATTAAGAGAATCAATGCGTAATGCACTCTGGAAGCAAATATCGGGATATAAAACATCTGTCTCTGGGACCAAAACTAATATTTTTTGTTAAAAAGACGTTGTTAGAAGTACCAAGCAAGAAATGAGGTGTATCAGGTGAGGTCATTTGTGAGATTTAATTCGGACGAGCACTGGAAGATCAGCATCAGGACATCTCTCAAAAGTATGGATTGGGACATCTTTGCCACTGCTATCGAAACTAAGCTCATTTCCCACTGTGAAAAATGTGTCCTATGAGTAGGACATTATGTCGAGAAAAGTTAGGAGAGAGGTGCAGTCCCTAAAAAAAGGTATCAGCATATTCTTTAAATCGTTGATCTTTTGCTTTCTGTACCTCTTTTCATGAAGTTGGCAGGAAATGTTAGGGATGGCTCCCACAAAAAGTAAGTTTTCTCAGTGACTACTGGCGCAAATTTTAAAATCGTCATACTGTTGGAAAGCTGAGATTATGACCTTTTCAATGGTATATTGGGTTTTTCCTTAAACCTTTTGAGTCTGAGGTATAAAAGTAGGGAAAACAACTCTTTGTATGACCCTTTTAGATCAAATACTCCTCTAAAATATGAGCTTTAGAAATATAAATTTTAAGCTAACGTCAACGAGATACAGTGATTTTAAAAAAGACTGCATCTGCTGTTTTTACGAGGTAGAGCAACTGATATTGATAGCTATCGATTTCTGTTAAGTTTTTCAATAACTTTTCGAAAAAACTAAATATTTGATTAATGTTTAAAAAAAAAAAAATTAAGAACGAACTATAGAATCAGTCTTTTAAAATAGGAAAAAAATTAAGTCGGGTGTCATCACTCCAAGATTTACATGCAACAGGTCTTTCCAACTTTCATTCCCATTGTAATGTGCATATTTACAAAATCCTTAAGGTAATTTTTGAGCTTTAGGAAATTATTTAGCTTAGTATTTATTATTTCAACGAATTCTGACTGCTGCTGTTTTTAGATGTAGTAACACTGTTTATTATTTATATTGTAATGACAAATTATGCCATAAGTCTGAAACTTGGTACCAACTCTCTTGAAGGTTTGCTGATTCTAAAAAAGCTTTATCCCTGAAAATGACAGCTGTGCGATATCTGCTGTCAATACAGATATGGCGTCACATGAGAACATCACATCACTTCCAAAAATTGAGTCTTAAGAGGAAAATTTTACATTTGATTTCTTAATTGCTTACTTTGATATTTTCTCAAATAGAGCACACATATCCAACACCTTGTATTCACTACACCAACTTGTGTACTTTCATTTTAAATTTTTTTTCTCCTCTGGATTTGTTCGTTTGAAGGAAGGCGAACTGATTTTTCCTGCTTATCCGAAAGAAAAGAGATGTGTCCCATAAACGGGCTTCACGGTGTGTTTTAAACACTTTTAATGCGGTCAACATACCACCCGCGATTTTTTTGCGGAAATGTCAACTAGAAGGCCTACTGATTGAGGAACAACAAACCGCGAAATCTGTGATAGGGCCGTTTTTGAGAAAATACGATTTTTCGCTTTTTTGGCGGGAATTTCGGGTCAAGGCGCTGAAAAAGTCAAGTTAGGCTGTTTTTGTGGCTCATAAATGCATATCCTATACATTTTTAGTCAATCAAGTGCCCGTAGATAGCCATTCGTGCATATTGCCCAAAATTTATATCCTTAAATCCACGACTTTTGGGTTTTTGGGGGGTTAGTCAAGGAGAAATCCGAAAAAAAGAGGGTTAACCCGGAACAAATTGCTTAACAAACTTTTCCTATGTAAACGTCTTCAGGAGGTCCTATTGAACAACATACCAAAAGTTTACCACGGTTCGATCCCGGAACTTCCCCCCCAAATTGCCTAAATTTCAAAATGGTGGCCATATCAAGGCCTCTGGGAGTTCGATTTTTTTTTTAAAATACGCATAAACTGTCATGTGAGGTGTCAATTCCTATGTAATTTTGGTCGTAAATTTCAAATATGAAGTCAAAAAAGTCCCCCGGTCAAAAGTGGGTACCCCAAATGTAGGTACCCCAACCTGACGTCAGGCTGATTCAATTTTACTAGGGATGTCACGTAAACATTTCAAAAATTCACCCTCCTGCCTTTGAAATCTGGCCGCCATCTTGGCATTTGGAGTTATCCCTTTGACTTGAGGGCTTTTAGGACTTCATAAATGAAATCTACAACCAAAATTACATAAGAAATGATACCTCACTTGTCTTATCACGCGAACTTTATAAAAATCCACCCTCTTGTCTTTCAAAATTGGCTGCCATCTTGGATTTGGGGTATCCCCTTTTGACCGGGGGACTTTTTTGACTTCATATTTGAAATTTACGACCAAAATTACATAGGAATTGACACTGTTACGCATTTTCTCAAAAAAAATAGAGGTTAGGCAAGACAAGAATAAAGGAAAAGTGATGGAAACGAACCTTAGGAAGGAAGAATTTGGAAACCCAAATTCTTAAAGCGAATTAGAAAGCGAGTACAACATATCGTGCAATTCCTTATTAGTGCGAATAAAGGTTTTGGAATTATCTGAGTAGATATCCGAGGGGAATCCTCTTCTGGAAATAAACCTTCTCAAAGCGGCAATAAAATCATTTGCAGATAAATTACTTACTAATTCACAATGAATTGCCTTCGTTGCAAAGCAAACGAATAATGAAACATATGATTTCACCCTTATTTTACTCTTACAGTATGGTTTTAAAAAAATAGGACCACAAAAATCGACTCCGCAAATTTTGAAAGGTCGTAGCTCAGTTACTCGGTGAGATGGCAATGTGCCATAATTTGGGTTAGAAGTTTGGGGCGAGCAACTCTACAACCGAAACAATTGCGTACGGTGAAATAAGCTTCAGATCTTCCTTTTAAAGGCCAGAACCGTTGACGTATTGAAGCCAGCAAGGCTTAAGGGCCTGGATGAAATAGTCGAACAGAATGTTCGTGTCTAAAAATTAAGTTAGTCAATTTATGTCTATTTGGTAATATTATAGGAAATTTTTGTGCGTAAGGAATTCTTGCATTACGTAAACGACCATTGACCCTTAAAACTCCAGTTTCATCAAGGAAGGGATTTAATGCTAAAAGTTTGCTTTTTTTTTGTGTAAAGCACCGGAAGACAGATCTGAAATATCACGCGAAATTGCTTCCGATTGGGCAATTTTAATCAATTTATTTAAAGAACTGTCGCATTCAGCTGCTGTTAACTCTCCAATCTTTCTACATGGCTTGTTTATAGACTTAGAATTGAAAATAAACCGTTGAACATATGCAAAAACTCTTATCAGTTTAGAAAGGGAAGATTATTTCTCAAATAAGTCAAAGGGCTTAATTGAAATTACGTGAGAAGTACAAGAAGGCTGCATTTCAGTAGACAAATCATTATCAAACCTAATGTCTTGATGACAATGTTGGAAAATACCCGGGTTATGTAACATTTCTGGTCCATGCCACCATAAACTTGAGTTTATTAAAGTCGAAGGCTGAACCTCACGAGAAATTAAATCAGCAGGATTTTGATCTGATGATACATGACACCAGTGAGCATTTTTAGTATTCAACTGAATTTCAGCCACTCTAATTCGCTACAAAGGTTTTCCAACGATTTGGAGGTTCACGAATCCAGTCAAGAGTAATCGTCGAATCAGTCCACAAGAAAATCGCCGAAAAGGGCATCTGCATAGCACTTAAAACTTGAGACAATAATCGTGATAAAAGTAATGCCCCACATAGTTCTAATCTTGGTAAACTAGTAGAATGCAACGGAGCCACTCGGGATTTTGAAATTAATAATTGACAGTGAGAGGTTTCGTCTTTATCAATCGAACGAACGTAAATGCAAGCACCGTAAGCTCGGATTGACGCATCAGAAAAACCATGCAACTCTACATTAACAGCATAAGGAGAAACAACGTGTCTAGGAATTTCTAATTTTGAGATTAACAACATATCTGAACAAAAATTTGTCCATAGAGTAAAAATAGACTGAGGCACCGATTCATCCCAGAGAATCTTTAGCTTCCAAATGTCTTGCATTATCAGCTTGGCCCGCCTTACTAACGGACTTAAGAAAGATAATGGGTCAAAAATCTTAGAAGTATCAGAGAGAATGCTACGTTTAGTAATTTTTGAATTTTTAGTGTGCTCAAATATCGATAAATTAGATATCAAAAAACAATCTTTAAAAGTATTATAAACAAGGCCAAGAGTTTTTACTATATCATTTGGCGCAATGAGGATGGAGGAATCATCACCTACATCTTTATTAGATTCTTTAATATATTTCAATATTTTGGGATCATTAGATGACATTTTTACTAATTTAAAACCTCCTTTCTTGAACATTTTACTCAATTGATCACATAATACAATGATAATCTGGAAATCATCATTTCCGGTTAAGAGATCATCGACATAAAAATCTGTAATTGTAATCTCCGAAGCGAGTGGAAACTCTGGATTTTCATCTAACGCAAGTTGATGTATAGATCGAATCGCTTGAAATGCAGAGGGTTTTAATCCAAAGGTAACTCGAGTCAAGCGTTAAGTCAAAATCTCCCCAGTTTGGCGGTCACGCCAAAGAATCCTCAACATATCCCGATCATTAGGATCTATTGAAACTTGTCGATACATTTTTTCAATATCTGCAATTAGTACGTATTTATGTTTTCGGAAACGTAGTAAAATTGAAATTAGATCTTCTTGGATTGTTGGACCTGACATTAGAACATCATTTAATGATACCCCTGAAGTAGTGGTAGCTGAGCCATCAAAAACTACACGCAATTTAGAAGTCAATTTTGACTCATTTATGACAGCATGATGGGGTAAATAAAATACACGTGAATTGTTTAACTCACTTTCGGGAACCAATTCTAAATGCCCCAATGACAAATATTCATTTATAACATCAGAGTATCTTACAAATAACTCTGGAGTTAGCCGCTTCTCAAGAGATAATAAACGACGTAGCGCTTGAGATCTAGACTCTCCCAAAAATGGCAGTTTATCATTAAAAGGTAACTTTAGTTCATACCTTCCGCAAGGTAGACGTTTAATTACCGACGGAAATAATCGCACGTGGTTTGAGTGCATGCCGCATCTTGAAGCATTTTTGTCTTCGCTAGCGCCTGAAAATACTGATTCTCGAAAGCTTGTAGATTAGGAGCTCTGGAAGGATCAATTTTTTTTTTCATTCATGAATCACCCGAGATTGCCTATCCAGAAAGGGTAAGACGCTCTTATACCTGACTTCCAGTTCATTAGGAGAGATATTACCGGATGCCAAATACGCGGTAAAGGAATCCAGCTGACTTTGGATCGATTCACTGGTTACCTCCAGAGCCAATGGTCTCACATCGGCATCAGAGTCTATCGTGCGAGAAGGATAAGGAAGGCTAAGGGAAGGGAAAAGGCCAGGAACAGCTAAAATAAAATGAATACTGACATTAATATTTGAAACACCGCGTTTAAAGTCATTGATTTTAGACTCACCATAGATGATCATATCAAAGATTGAATAGCAGCACAACCATAAAACAGAAAATCGATATTTCATCGAAAATTCTTACTCTGGAACTCAGTGGGTAGTCATACCGATACTCTGCCATATTCTGACTTACTATACTAGTAGTCAAGCTCTGGCCAGAATCACTGAAGTGAAGAAAGACATATCGAGATTCTAACAGAATCAAGCGCTCAGTCAGTGGGTAGTCATACCGATACTCTGCCATATTCTGACTTACTAAACTAGTAGTCAAGCTCTGGCCAGAGTCACTGTACTGAAGATAGCTGCGCAAACTATCAAGAATCGGTCAGATTCTGCGCCCAATCAGTGGGTAGTCATACCGATACTTTGCCATATTCTGACTTACTAAACTAGTAGTCAAGCTCTGGCCAAAGTCACTGTCGATTGATCGATAGTCAACTGAAGAATCTGGCAGATTCGATACTCATATCGAATCGTCTTGTCTAGATGGAGAAGGTACATGTTAGTAAATAAGTTCATCAATACAAAAAGGGCATACAACAACACACAAATGAAAGAGCAAATTCAATGAAGAGTAATTCAAGAAAAATTCATCAATGACATTCCATGATCCTCAAAGGGGAGTAAGGAAAACAATAATCTTCAACATTAGGTTAGTATTTTCTTCTTAACGAAAATAAAAATGAGAACCCATCAGCTGTTATCTAAACAGATATCGAACAACTGAACCGTTGCCAATTTTAACATATAAAATTATAACTCAGAAAGCATCAGCTGTTATCTGAAAGATATCGAAGTAGCAACTGAACTGCGTTGCCAAACTTCATAATAAAATGAAAAACATTGAAAACGTCAGATTGAAACAATTTGAAAAGATTCCTTCAAACTTTCTGAAATATTGCCAAAACCTCAAAACAAAGACCACCAGAAATCAATACTGTAAATAAATTTCCTGCGTTGTGTATATCCTGGTCACGACACCAAAAAATGTTACGCATTTTCTCACAAAAAATAGAGGTTAGGCAAGACAAGAATAAAGGAAAAGTGATGGAAACGAACCTTAGGAAGGAAGAATTTGGAAACCCAAATCAAGCTAAAAGAAGCATTTAATGAAACAAGAAGGCACACAACTTTCTTACCTTATAATAAGGAGTAATTGTAATAAATAACAAGAATAACTGGGTTTTTACCAAAAAGAAGACAGATCATACAAAACATAGATCAAGTTGTAAGACAATATAGAAAAAACATGGTAACCATGGATATATATATGGAACAGACACCTCACATGACAGTTTATGCGTATTTTAAAAAAAAAATTCGAACTCCCAGAGGCCTTAATATGGCCGCCATTTTGAAATTTAGGCAATTTGGGGGGGGAAGTTCCGGGATCGAACCGTGGTAAACTTTTGGTATGTTGTTCAATAGGACCTCCTGAAGACGTTTACATAGGAAAAGTTTGTTAAGCAATTTGTTCCGGGTTAACCCTCTTTTTTTCGGATTTCTCCTTGACTAACCCCCCAAAAACCCAAAAGTCGTGGATTTAAGGATATAAATTTTGGGCAATATGCACGAATGGCTATCTACGGGCACTTGATTGACTAAAAATGTATAGGATATGCATTTATGAGCCACAAAAACAGCCTAACTTGACTTTTTCAGCGCCTTGACCCGAAATTCCCGCCAAAAAAGCGAAAAATCGTATTTTCTCAAAAACGGCCCTATCACAGATTTCGCGGTTTGTTGTTCCTCAATCAGTAGGCCTTCTAGTTGACATTTCCGCAAAAAATCGCGGGTGGTATGTTGACCGCATTAAAAGTGTTTAAAACACACCGTGGCT
Source organism: Bemisia tabaci (assembly GCF_918797505.1). Taxonomy (NCBI): domain Eukaryota; kingdom Metazoa; phylum Arthropoda; class Insecta; order Hemiptera; family Aleyrodidae; genus Bemisia; species Bemisia tabaci. The sequence continues at coordinate 85,814,861 of NC_092793.1, forward strand.
TTTCTTGGCCTCAAAAGATTTAAGGGTTATAGTAGGTATGATAGTCTTTTAGTTCAGATCCTAAAACATTAAGAAACTCCTGTATTACCTCGGCTGGTTGTATATTTGATGTACCATTAATGTTTTGTATTTTTTATGGTCGAATAGTAGGCACTCAAAGTTTACTAATCTTACAAATAACCTAGGTCTCCACGAAAGAGTAAAACAAAACTTGGCTGACCTCCAAGTTGACCAGAAAATTGGTTCCTGTGTAATTCTTAGCGTTGAGTTAAAAAATGACCTCAGTTGTTTACGTTTATCCCTTATCTTTTCATAGAATCAAGATTTTCGTCATAGAAATTGAGTTTTTTAGGAAAAATTCAATTACTTGGGGAAAGTGGTGCATGGTATGAAAAAACCAAGGTTTCGGATTTTGCAGCTGAAGTTATGTGGGTATGGCGGAATTGCATGCCTAAATAATAAAAGTAGACAGTGCTCGAACAGTAAAACTTTTGAATAAACTTCTACTCGCAGTTTAATATACAAGGTGATCCAGACCACCCGTCCATTATCTTTTTCTCGAAAACGGCGGAAAATTAAGCTTCGGAAAAAAAAGTTTCATAGGGTTAATCGACCCCAAAGAATCGAATGAAAATATTTTCAGCCCCCCAAAATGGTCCCTTGGGGGGGGGTGCCCCCCGTTTCTCGCGATTTTCAAATAGGAAGGGTATGTTTTGACTTTGGACTTGGAATCTACGGCAAAGACTAAGAACATTTTGTTTTTTGCACTTTTCTCTAAACCCCCATTTTTTGGAGTTATGGGGCATATTTGGGAATTTTGGGGCAATTTTCAATTCGATGTTGTGAGCGGCCAAATTATTCAAATTTCGAAATCTAATAATCCTATGAGAGGAGAGGTCAATACCTTTTTAGTGATGTGCCATATGACCTCTGTTGATCCAAACTTTTGGGGGCCACGACCTCCCCAAAAATCTTGGGGCTTGGGGAGGCGTAAGTCGAAAATTTCAAATGGCAAGGCTAAGTTTTGACTTCAGATATGGATTTTGCGCGAAAATTTACGTAGGATTGATATGGCGCATGACCCGTTTGCTACAAATTTTTCTTGCCCCTTATTTTCTCCAAAAATACACGGCCTCTTATGGAGAAATGGGGCTCTCCAGTAATTTGGAGTATACAGGCCATGCGCCGTATCAATTCCACGTAACTTTTCGCATATCTGAAGTCAAAACATACCCTAGCCATTTGAAATTTTCGTCTTTCGGTCCTCCAAAGCCCCAAAATTTTTTGGGGGTGGGATGGTCGCGGCCTACAACATTTTGGATCAACAGGGGTCATATGGCACATCTCTAAAAAGGTATTGACCTCTCCTCTCATAAGATTTTTAGATTTTGAAATTTAAATAATTTGTCCGCTTACAGCATCGAATTGAAAATTGCCCCGAAAATGCCCCATAACTCTAAAAAATGGGGGTTTAGGGAAAAAGTGCAAAGAACAAAATGTTCTTAGTCTTTGCCGTAGATTCCAAGTCCAAAGTCAAAACAGACCCTTCCTATTTGAAAATCGCGAGAAACGGGGAGCACCCCCTCCCCCCCAGAGACCATTTTGGGGGGCTGAAAATATTTTCATTCGATTCTTTGGGGTCGATTTACCCTATGAAACTTTTTGTTCCGAAGCTCAATTTTCCGCCGTTTTCGAGAAAAAGATAGTGGACGGGTGGTCTGGATCACCCTGTACTTTAAACTACTCTGCAGTGACAGTTAACTTTTTAGTGTCAGCGCCAAATACTACCACTTTTGTACTTCAGAATCTCACTTTTCACTACTACCGCAGAAGACGAATTTTTCGAGAAACCTGCAAAATTTCCTTACTTTGTGCCGGTCGATCAGGCAAAAAGCCTTCGAAGTCATCTCAATTTATGAGAATCTCTCACAGAGTTGATGACCTTGTGGGCACTCACAATACTATCTTGAAACGTATCCTCTTTATTTCCTCTTTTTCTTCTCCTTTTTTTGTCACTATTATTATTTATGGCTAGTTTCAAAATACAGAATTCTAACCATTGCTTTTAAAGTGTAAATACAATTTTTTGGAATGTACCTGATATCTAAACACTGATACAAAACTCAAATTAATTTAACATATTATATGGAACTACAAAGTGACAAATGCACACTTTTAAGTGTTTGCGCAAGGAAGTAACACTGTCACAATTTAGTTACTCTTAGGTATGGAAATAGCAACATATCCAAAAACAGAAGTGTTAGTTGTTTCCGCCAACATCATAACAGCCTGCGTTACAACAAAAAAAAAAAATCGATTTTTCGAGGAAACGGCAAGACCTCACCACTTTGCGCAGGCCAATCAGGTAAAAATACCTCTCAAAAATACCTTGAGCGAATGGTAACTGTCCATGAGCACTTTTCTTGACACAGATCTGATACACTCCGATCCGGCTGGGAAAATTTCTTTACTGAGCATTTTTGAGATCCAATTTTCAATAATTTGAGCTGAAATTAAATTCCAGAGTATACTGAATACATCAGATTAATTAATTCCTTATTATTGCATCAATAATTTGAGAGAAAGTTCGTAGGAGACCTTACTTTCTGGATGACCTTGATGACATTCTTTGAACACTGCAAAGTAAGTTTAAGAATATTATTTAGTAATTCGAAAGAATTAGATTTCTGCGCCTCAATGAATGAAGTGCATTGTTAATTGTTCTCATTCGAATTTGTATTAATAACTGGGCTTGAATAAACTTATTACTTTTCATTATTGTTTATTGTGTTCTCAATCGAGAGTATGTAGTAATTTATTCCAACGATTCTATCTAAATTTTTTTCCAGGACTTTAAACTTAAAAAAAAATTAGATTTGGGGATCTTGAAAGCAGATTTTTTGTCCAAAAAAATGAACGCCCAAAGAAAGTATCAAAATAGCATCAATGCATTCTTATTGGCCAGAATCAAACAACAGGAAAACGAAATGAATGAACTAAAGCAACGTATCCATGAAGCAGGACACTGGAAAGATGTGATCAAATCAAATTTATCTACAGATGATGTTTCAGCTAATAGCAGCAGCAATAATATGAGTGCCACATCTGCAAAATCTGGTAAGGATTACAGTACTTCTCAATTGTGTTGTTTAACATAAGGACGCCCTCAGAAATTACCCATTGGCCTTACGAGGATTTTTTTTACAATTGAATCAGTTGTGCAGAAACCGCTAATATCAATTTTTCAGTCTTCAGTTTTTTTGAGTTTATACTTAATACTTTTCGGAGTTGGATGCAACCAAGAAAGTGCCGTTAATACTCGCCTCGGGTTACCTTATTCACAAAACAAGCCCTGTCATCACTTTTACGGTTGTATCAACTCTGCAAGTATTATCAACTCAAAAAAACTGAAGACTGGAAAAATGGACTTCAGCGGTTTTCGCACGTCCCGATTCTATTTTAACAGATATGCTTGACTTTAAAGGAGGCTGCCCAATAAATTGACCAACAACTCAATAAGGTATTAGGAGTTCGGCTGAACGTTAAGCTTTTCATTTGTTAGGGTTCACATTCGGTGCTAAAGTAAAGGTGTTCCCCTCAGTGAAAGAGATTGCTGTGAAATAGCTCTATTTTGCCTCCCCCCCTTCCTCTCTGGATGTGGGTCAAATTTTCTGTGCTAATTTTACTAAATGACTCAGGTCTCCTCGCAGAGTTTTAGCCTGCAAAATTATTTAGGGATGGGGCAAAGTTGCCATTTTGAATAACATCAATGTATCAGTTTCATTCTTACTTTTAAGTTATTATTTTGTTGTATGTGAAGTCACCGCTGACTCGTTCCAGGCAGCTCTCAAAGTTTGCATATATGACATGCTTATGTCTAATGGCCTCATGCTTGAAACAGATTTAAGTATAGTCAAGGAAGGAATAAAAGAGGAGCGCCTCAGACCCATTACCGAAAGCCTCAAACATTCTATTTTTGATTATACCTGGTAGCAAGTAGGATTTTTAGGACCCCAGAACGTTGTGGCCTTTTGAACATCCCAACTTTTTGGACTTTTACCTATTTTTGTGCGTTTTTTATCAAAACTTAGTAGGCATAATGTCAACTTGTTATCATAAGCTTTCATGTTGATTTAAACAATTTGTTTATCTGATCATGGCTAATTAGCGTAGCCTAATAAGCACTAGGTCAGTCCTTCTCAGGGACGAAAATGACACTGCCTGCTTGTACAATGAAAGCAAGAATGCAGGAACAATACGCCAGTTGGTCCTGCAGCAGGCCTCTGCAGCTGGTGTAGAGTGAATCTCCGAAGGAGCCCCATAGGATTGGTGCAAGGACGGACCAAGTGCTTTTCGGGCATGGCTGATCAGAGACCTGAACAGCCATATGGATATAAAATGGCAAAATTGACGAGCCCAACTCATTGGGTTAAAAACAAGAAGAAAGTAAGTATACAATTTATAATACAGCTAGGAGTTGTTTGTCAATGTTTCAAATTGTGTCATCGAAGTACTTCTATTTCAATCAAATTTTTCTGTTATCTACTTACAGTTCTCAAGTGCCAGCCTCCTAAATGCAAGACAGATGAGACAAATGTTAGCAGTGATAATTCTCTCGAATTTTGTGATGACTTCCAGCGGTTTGTACAATCGCAAAAGGGGAAAAAGAGGAAGAGAACTTCAAATTCTTAAGTATCTCTGTTTTCATCTCAGCCTAAGTACCCGTATATGATCGGCGTTGAAATGCGCCGCACAGTTTCAGCTCAGCGCATCACGCACTCATACACGCAGCGCTCTCGGCGCCCGCAGAACCAACCGTGAGGCGTGGCGTGTCGCAACCCTGACCGACCGCTTCCGAAAACCGGCAATTGCGAGCCCGTCAGATTTTATCTCCAAGTGCGCGTTCGGTATTCAAATTTTCACTGGATTTTGGATCATAACTTTTGATGCCATTATGCTGCCACGTTGAAATTTTGTACAGAAACTCTTATGCACCTGCCATATCTTTTCCAAAACTTGAAAAAGGTGGTTTTTAAAGTTAGTAACAATTTAAAATGAAACGTTTTCTTTGGAAAGAATTTAGAGTCCAGTCTCAACAAGGTGTATGGTGCCTTGAAAGTACATCGTGACAGCTCTTCAACAGCACCAAAACGAGTCATTCAGCACAAATATTGGCGAAGTTGTATGCCTTTGAAGTTAGTCATTAGCATGAAAACTGGCAATTTTCAGAAAATTCATCCCATAAAATTAAATGGATGGTAAAAAAATTTAAACTTGATGGCTTTTTGCTAGGATTGTCGCTGTATACCAAGTATCATTAAAATCTGAGGGGGCCAGGTCAAAAGAACCTCTACTTTGGTTTGACTTGGCGTAGAATGATCCATAAGGTTGTTGAAATGTATGATGAGAGAGTTCATTGTTTAAACTTTATTTTCTGCTGTGTCACGGAATATAATTTTGCAGTAGTATTTTCAGACAAAGGCAGCCTAATAATGAATCTTCCAAGTGTAATTATTTTCTATTAAAGGGATTCATCATGTTGCCAAGTGTGCGTCATAATAGTTTGTCTAATTCACGAAATGAGATTTCGGGGCTATTAGAAATATCATTGTGAAGTAATTTCTAAAAATTTAAAAATGGATAACCAAATTAGGGTGGTGTTGATTTGGATAAGAGGTTAGCAAATTTTGTCACCAGAAACATATTGAGTTGTGCGAAAGAAAGGGAAAAAAAAACAAGCAGAAAGTTTCATACTTAGGTATTGGAGAATCAGTCAGCAGTTTTAATGCGATGAGTGTACACTTATTGTACCCTAAAGTGTAGTCAATCCACATCAATAACATGTAGTAGTTCTTCTTACAAACCCTAAAATGGTTCTTGTAAATGAAAGTCCATCTTATCAAACACCTACTCCTCTATCGGAGGTACACAGGACAGTTTTGATGTGGGTATATACCATCGTAAAAACGGTCCCTAGGTGCCTCTTCTAAACGCAAGTTGGAGCACTGAGAATTTTCGTTTTTGTAGACAAGCTCATGTGTTATGAAAACTTGTCTTATATTGTTAGTCCAGCCTTTCTTCTTCCCCATAGAAGTTGCTCTGATGTTTTACTTCAACATCAGATTGATATCATCAAATTGGAACAGCAAATCAATGAAGATTGAAAAAATAGGCAATTGAGGCGGCCCCAACGATAATGGCAAATGCCTGTATATCTAGCTTTTGCGCCCAACAGCGAAATTGAATCCTGCACTCCAAAAGTTAGAGTTGGAATCCCTGTAAGTGTTACGATAATATGGTGATTCTATGGCGAATCCTGACTTCTCAATTCTGTGTACATGAAGTTGTGAGCAGGAAATTCTTGGTTCGAATTCAGTTTCTTTCTCATCATTCTTGAGAAGCTACTCTATTTTCACTTTTTTACAGATCTCACACTTTCATTAAGTTTTTGATAAGCCGAAAGGACTTGTTATGTTTCTTAAGTTTTTTATTTTCAGCAGTTGGTTTTCTTTGAAATTACCACATTTACATTATAATTTAATAAAAGCATGTTTAAGATTCATAATTCTTTCATTTTACTCTCAAATTCACTCAAATTTCCGCAACTACGAATGGTTGGTGCAAAAACAGCACATAGCGTACTTCTTTAAAAAATCTACAAATCTACCATACTTATACGTAAGTTATTTGATAAAGTGCATATTTCTTCTTTAGGAAGGGTTCAAACCTAAACTAGTAATAAAAACCTGTCATGTCTCTGAAAAATACAATGTGCTATTCACAAGGTAAAACTTAAATCAAACACGTTTTTTTCGAAACAAGGTTTCCCCGCATATGCCATTATGGTAGCCATTGCCTGAATTATAATTAAAAAAAAGAAGGAAGAAAAAAATTATTGTCTTGCAAAAGCAGTTGCAGCTATGGCATCTATTTCGTCTTTTTAAGCCAATTATCCATCACTTATTTAGTAATAAAGATGGACAATATAGGAAGTTTCTGGCCAGAAGAAGAGCAACAGAGGACCACTGACGTGTTCTCTCGCTCTGATGCAAAGGCTTTTCTTTGACATGGAGGATTTGTTTCACTAACCAAGTTTGCTCCAGATGTGTTATGGCCAAATGATCTTTTATCTCAGTTACAAAATGAATGTGGTCTACCATGTAGCTGTATTTCATCTACAATCGTTATCAAGGTATCGAAGAATTGTTGGCAACGCATATTTTATGTACACATATTAACATATAATTTTTAAACCTCTTTTTGAGATGGACCGAATGAATCTTTATCCAAAATTCTAATGCAGTGTGCAGGTTCCTTTCCATTCTTAGTGGGAAGATAAGAAATGAAATCTCCTCCAGCTTTTGGACACAGTTAAAGAAGCGTCTTTTCCACCTCATGCTCCTCATTAATGGTGCTTCAGGGTATTGTATACTTTGCAAGATTGATACATTTTCATAATGCCATTTTTAATTTGAAACAAGGCCCTATCAAACTCTTCCTTCGAATTGTGCCTGACAGCCCCTATGATTGTCGTTTGCTTTCTTTATTTGGCATTTTCCTGGATTGAAAAATGTACCAACAAAACAGATAGGGCATGGAGTAATCTGAGCGCTTATCAATATGAAGTGGATTGCTGCCTTGATATGCTGGGATGCTAGTATCCACCAGGAATCGGCTACTAGCCGGCTATTGAGTGCACTAAGATTGGCCGCCGCAGTTCGCAGAACTTCGACTGAAGCGCTCGCATTGAGGGCATTGTCTTTATTGCCGCACGGTATTTCCAGGCTGAACGTCGGGCCGAATTTCGACGTGTTCGACTCTCAAGGACTGCTGCACGATCCAGCTACTATGCGGATGCCGAGATCTGTCGGATCTCCGTCTAGCCGGCTACCTCAGTAACTCGGGATCCGTGTGCTGGGGATCGGAACCTTCGACCTACCAGCATAGCATACTATGCGCATGCCCCAAGATCCAGGAGCTTGAGTATAGCATAGTAGTCAGGATCCCATATCCGGGCTAGATACTTACAGCTAGGTGGGTGAATTCAAAGAAGCGTCTAATCTGGTGTCCCCAGCTGTTTTAATCGTCATAATCTGAGAAACATGGGCAGATCGAATTTTTTTCTCGTTTTCCACACTATTGTTGACTATAACATGCTATTTTCCACTTTATTTGGACTAAAATAAAAAAGGAGAACTTTGAATGTGCAAATTGCCTACATTCGTCCCAAATTTGCGTGTCCCCCATGCCCGGTTCTTGACTTTAAATTAGTATTGCAGCATAACTAGAGTGATTACCTACTTGAGAAAACTTTTTCGGAGATGATAGGTGATGCTTTTGCATTTGAGAAAAAAATATGTCAATTTCTTTTTTGCTCCATCAGTAACTTTTTCACGCACAAGAATCATTGTCTCCAGCAACAGTCAGGAAAGCCATGGCAACGATGTAACAAGCTCTAAATGATTGCCGCAATGTTGAGGTTTCTCCAGAAACGACTTTTTTTTTGTTTCTATTGAATAATTCACACGTCACAGATGGCAAAAATTCTGAAATTCGCAAATTTTTGTGTAAGATTAACGCCATTAATGATGCCAAACAAAATGCTGTATATGATAACTAACAGGGCGTCAAACATACACACGAACACTAATATCAGCTCGTAAAATACTTTCGAAGTGTGCATTGGGGAAATTTTTTTTTATTCCGATACTCCAGGATGTGCTACTAAATATTCCATGAAAAAAACACCAAAATTGTCTTTACTGTTAGAAATACGCGTTTTGCTCGATTCAGTCCCATATGTTTCCATCCTGTCCCAGTGTCCCAGTTTAATGGGACAGAGTGGAAAACTGTTACAACTGAGACTTGCTTGTTTTATCCCTGTAGGCGCTTTTCTACCGATTTGAGTGAAATGGTAAACTCGAAGTTTTAGTCAAATTCCAAGATTCGAAAATCCAAGATGGCGGACGTGACCTAAAATGCTATCTCAGCACCTAATCAATCGATTTAAGTGAAACTTGGTACCCTCAGATATTTTTTGACGGGAAACTGAAAATTTTAGTCAAATTTCCAAGATTCGAAAATCTTAGATGGCGGCCGTGGCTTAAAACACTATCTCGGTGACTCTCGGTGACGTTATCTTTGAACGGCCGTAGAATTTCAAATTATCAGCATTATTCTAGATTTTAAAATAATAAAATCATGCATTTACCTACTCTAGAAAAAAATTGAATGGAAAAGGGATAAAAATAATTTAAATATCTCTATTGATGTAGGTAGTGGCCCTGAAGTATAGATGCCTTGATGAAGTGGCCTGGTGGGCCTTGTCAAACATGCCAACCAGGTTGTCGTTTTAAAATGCATACGTAGCCTTATTGGACTAAGTTGAAACTTTTAATTGACGCCTGTTGAATTTGTTGTTTGGATCAGTTGATGTTCAACAGATGTCAGTTCATGCTGAACTGATATCAATTGAACCTCAAGTGGTATGTAGCAAATTTCAACCGTTACCTATTGAGGCTCACCATACACATATCTGTCCCAGGCATTTAACAATTTTAGGCGAATAGCCATCTGCCTAGGCGAATAAGAAGCAAAAAGCGGCAGCCTTGTGGCAGCCTAGGCAAACAGCACGTTGCCTAGTCATACAACAAGTTGCCTAGGCAAATAACATTACGGAATATCAGGCGAATAACAATCGATAGATAAAGGAACATTAACTGACAAGTTTACCAGTATTTGTTAGAGAAGGCTACGGATCTATGGCACCGGCTATTACATTTTCTATTGTTCTTGAAGTTTGAGCACCGTTTCGTTTCGCATTGAGTCTTGCTTTTTGCACAGTTATATTTCACGAATCCTTGCCCGTTGTCCAAGGAATGGACGGCTGCCGCTTCTCTCAACGAAACTGTTTTTTCGAGGGGCACTTCTCCGATCTTAAGGGTTAAAGTCGGAACTTCCTGTAATGCATTCCGTGAGATCCACTGTTTCAGAATGCCGGCCGCGATTGCCACTTTATACTTGTCATTTTTCACCTCTGTAATCAATCCGGGGATAACACTGTCGGCGAGAGGACTACGATCAAATTCTGAGGCTATAACTTCACTACATTCTGCCTTTCTGACAATTAAAATTTGTCAACCGAAAATAAAATATCAAATCGACTGGCGGTTATCGGCAGCTGGAAAATCGTACTTAATGTTGTCTTTATCATTTTCGGCAGTCCTTGTGTAACTCTGTGTTATCAGTCGAGGGTTTTGGTCACCTACTTTGAGACTCCACTTAATGCATTGTCGTGTTTCATATCTATTTGCCAGATCAGTACGATAAAAAATCTTATTTCGATGAAAAGTTAAATTGTTATTTGCCTGAATTCTGGTTCAGCTCTAGCTTTCCTAGGCATACAGCAAGTTGCCCAGGCAAACAGCAAACTGCCTAGGCAAATAGTCATCTGCCCGGGCAAATAGGCATGATTGCTACTTGCCTAAGCAGATGGCTATTTGCCTAAAATTGTTAAATGCCTGCGACATATCTATGGAGTATCATCTGGTATCAGTTTAACTTCTACTGGTACCAACTGATACTCATCAAATATCTGTAGACTTTCAACTGGTTTCTGTTGATAACAGTCGATATCAATTGGACGGAGTTAAACAGAAAGGAACCAAGCCACATCGGGATCGAACGGAGAAAAAGAGGTTTAGAGTTTGGCTCCTGCATAAGACGCAATGTAAAAGATAAACTTCAAGTTCAATTTCTACAAAATTTGCTCCAACAAAAACTTTGAATTTTTGGTGATAGATAGTAGAGCAACGGTTGAGTTCAAAACCACTCATAACTCAATTTTTTCCAAAGTGTGGGTTGGTTCCTTTCTGCTTAACTCAGTCCAATCAGTTCGTTTTCTCTACCAATCTCAACTGATCATTTTTAACGGGGGGGGGGGGGGGGGGCATGGCTGTGTAAGTAGTGGTAGCATAAAACCCATTAAACTAGGTAAAATTTAAATCTGTAGACACCAGAAATGGTACTTTTGGTACTTTTGTAGACTTGCATAGGCGTCGAAGGGAGAATTAAGGTGAATCTGCAGTTGTAGTTCCGAAAAAACCCACTAAGTCGCGCTGCTAATATCCGGCTCCGAAATCAGTGATCATTTAAATATCACAATAGATATATTAAATACTAAGACTCATAAGTTCTATCAGCATACGTCTGGAATGCTTTGAAAAAAACGCGAGCTTTGAAAGTTGATTAATAGAAGCTATAACATGATCCCAGTTTCTCTTATGAGATTTCTGTAAGTGCAAGAGAGATGGCTCATGGTGGGAGAGAGATATCTGCAACCGCTGAGAGCGATCGGTCGCGATTGGTTGCATCAAGGTCATCATACTTAACCCTACTTTTTTCTGGGATCAAGTTTCAGAGCTTCAGAAATTACTTATCATGACTTTTTCAGTGTCAGTAGGAAGAAGAATGTTATGGCTAGAACTTATGACTCCTCGATTTTGATAGAAATTCCTTAACTTTCATAAAAGCTCAAGGGCTCACGGGGGGCTGTACGAACTCTAGTAGCATGGACCAAAAAATCAAAACACAGCGGTGGCGCTCCCTGTGCAGAAGAATTTCTTACTACACACCGCTGTAGATTCATTAACATCTGACAGTCCTTGCTGCATAAAACTACCCCAATCTCCCTTGCGGCGTACGTAGCAGCTCAGTTATTGCATGTTGTTCACACTTTGAGCAACACAGGGTGTGGAAAGAGCACAGTTCATTAAGAGGACGGCTAAAACTGTTTTAATGCGCAATTTAATTCGATCAATCTCTGGTTTACATTAAGAGCGGAAAATTCAAATTTTCCATAACCAATGCTGGATAAAAATGTTGATATCTTGGTTAGTAGTTCATTTCAGTTAATTTCTATGAGCAAATCGTGATTTCGGCGAAATTTTTAGGAAGAAACCTAAAGGGTATCCCAAGAGTCGTACCCTCTCCTCCTAAAATTTTCCGTAGTTGAGCTATTGGGACGAAACTTGAGGAATGTTTAAAGAGAAATACTTTTTGGCATATCCAAAATGTTGAGGGGACCGAACCCCAACTTTTCTTTACAATGGCAACCCCTCCTTGTGATATCACGTTCGAAAAAGGATCGCAAAAAAAAAAAAAAAAAAATCGGGCAATTCGATATCTTCATTTTTCTCAAAGATGGCGGCCAGAAATGCGGAAAATTGGCATTATACCTACTTGTGGGAGGATTTGTCTAGAGCTCAATATCTGACCATTAATTGAAACGAGCAGAACGAAGATGGTGACATTATTTAAAAAAAGCTAACTTTTTCCGAACTGATGGCTCTCGAAATGGCAGAAAATTGGCATATGAGACGTTTACCAATAGATATGCATTAAATCTGATATCCTGGGGTATTTGGGGGATGTAAAGAACAAATCAGTCTTATTTTTTAATTCTTCGAAGCCTTTTCAAAAAGGCCGGAATTTCGCATTTTAGCAAAGAATGGGATTGTTGCAAACTTTTGCTCGAGCAAAAATAAGAGTTATTTCTATCCATACAAGTCTAAAAAATGAACGCATTGGCAAAGTTTGAATTGCACTCCCAACTTCACAATTTGCGTGAGAAATTCTCGTACTTTTTAGCTTCCCGCTTCAAAAACGATACTACAGCACAGGTGAACATTTCGTTGAAAAAATCGTTCTATTCAATCCTTTTGCAATAGCAACACCCAACATAGCCGACACTTCCGCGCGCAAATCACAATCAGGAGCATAAGGTCAACCAAAGCGGATCTTTATCAACGCGAAGAAATCGTAAATGTAAACACACTGGGTTGGTAACAAATTATTAGAATCTCGTCCAGGCACAAGTGTTTTGGCAGATTGGTGTCAGCCATGTTGAATGTTGTGTAGTTTACAGTGGCACAGGGATGAGTAGAACGACTCCTCTAACGAAATTATCACCTTTGCTGTAGTATCGTTTTTGCAGCATGAAGCTCAAAAAGCAAATTTTGTACACAAATTGTGAAGTTAGGAGGGCATCAAACTTCGCCAATGAACTCATCGTGATTTTTAAGACATTTACTGATGGAAACAACTTTTATTTTTGCTCCAGCAGAAGTTGGCAACAAGCCCATTTGTTATTTTGAAAATAGCTCACCAGATTCGTTTTTTTCGCCTTAAAAAGTCGATGCCTAGTTTTAGATAAATTAATTTAGAAAACCTAAAATGCCAAATTTTCGCTATTTTTAGCCGCCATCTAAATGGCGGCTAAAAATTTCTAAATTCTAAAAAAGGCTTCAAAGAATTTGAAATATATGACCTTTTCGTCCCCAGGTACCAAATTTAATGCATATCCATTGATAAACTTTACAAATGCCAATTTACCGCCATTTTGAAAAACTTGAAAAAAATTTAGCTTTTTCAAAGAAATCTCACAAAATTCGTTTTCCTCGTCTCAAGAAATCTTCGGATACCAAGTTTCAGATTAGCCGATCGACAAATAGGTAAAATGCCGATTTCCCGCCATTTTGAAAAAATAATAAAGATGGCGCCTTACGTATTGCGCGAAAACATTTTTTTTATCTTCTTTCGATGGAGGTATCACAAGGGGGGGGGGGGGCGCAATCACAGCCCAGCGCCCCCCCCCCCCCTTCACCAAATATTCGATATGCCAAAATGTAGTTCTCTTTGACCTACAGTTTCATCCCCCCGAGTTTCATCTCAACGGCTCTACACAGAAGCTTTTAGAAGGGGAAGGGATAAGAACTTTTGGACACCCTGTGTGTTAGAGTGTTTAAATTCGCACATTGTCCAGGGGTCCACTCTCTCAAGTTAAAACTCTTTGCAGAACCTTCCACAATCTTGTCGGTGTGCCAAAGCCAGCAATAAAGTTGTGTGGACTTTTATAGCATCATTACTAACATCAAAGTACAGCAGCAACAGCACTCCAGTAGAGGAAACATCTTGTACTTGGGGTCCCTGGAGGATTTTCCTTACGAAAGTATAAAATAGTAGAGAACCGTCTGCAGTATTTAAGTGATAGAAGGAGTTGAGGCTCCAATGACTAGCTTCCTCTTCCTTGACCCGGTTGCTGTAGAAAAGAGAAACAGAAAAAATAAAAAAGGGAATAGAAAACGAATGCAATTTTGCAATTTGATGGGAAAACAGGGGATATAATGTAATAAGATTACCTGATGCAGTTTGAACGGTCTTTAATATTTTTGAAAACCTACCTTCAACTTATTTTTGAAAGACACCTTTTGAAGAGCAATGTTCAGGCATGTCCAAATTGCACTTTAGACATTCTACATATTTAAAAAGGAACCAAACGCTGTCAGCATTATTAAGGTACAATACAATAGTTAATAAAGGAGCTACAAAGCCCAAAAATTCCTCAAATTGTTTATTGAAAAGAATGTCCAAAAAGTATTACAATGATCAATTTTTTGAGCGAATGGAAAAAGCCACAAAACTTGGTTTACATATTCAAGTAAACGGAGTAAAAACTGATTAAATGAGACGTTGTTGAGCTCTTTTTGTCAAATATAGATCGAAAAATTACATTTCTCCAGCTAGTCCGGGCAAACAAGGAGAGAGCCTGCAAAAATCCCGGGTAGCAATATTTTCAGTGATTCTTATGTCATTTTTGACGCTGAATCCGAATTGCAACTTTGCACCGACAAATTCGGACCTGAAAGTTGCCTTATTTTGCAAAAAATGGCCTAAAATTGGCTTTTTTGGCATATCATGGTCTGTAATTCGGGAGAAGGTGTTCTGACCACAAAATTAGGTATTTTCAATATATATATATATATATATATATATATATATATATATATATATATATATATATGTGTCGCTTTTATAGCGCTCTTTGGCGCTGTGCGACGCCTAATCGCCACAAAGCTCGGTCTTCCCACAGGTCATCAGGGAGTTGACAATCTCTTATCTCATTTAACACCCCCTGTCGCCAACCTCTCACTGGGCGTCCCCTACGTCTCCTCCCAGGAGGAACCCAATCAAGCATCTTTTTTGGCAGCCTCTCTTCCGTCATCCTATTGACATGACCATACCAAACAAGTTGTTTGGTCATGACGTCGAACACGATGTCATTTTCGACTTCCATTATCTGACGCACTCTATCATTACGGACCCGATCTCTCCTAGAAATTCCTGCTGACCTTCTCCAGAAATCCATCTCCGTTGCTCTTAGCATATCCTGTGTCCGTTTCTTCAGCTGCCAAACTTCACATCCGTATGTTAATATACTTTTGACTACAGCGTTGTATATCCTCCTCTTGTTATCTTTGGAAATCCGCTGATCCCAGAGGATCCCATTAAGCATGGCGATGGCTTTCCTTCCTAGAAGATTACGGTCCCGAATGGCCTGATCCAGCTTCCCATCCGAAGTCAGGTTCACCCCCAGGTACTTGTATTGTTCGCAACTTTCTATATGAGTGCACGTGGTGAGTAGCACCTGGAGCTTTAGTTGCTATTTGAATTTAGTTTGAAAACTAGGGGGCTGCGCCACCTGGCCGCTACGCGGCCCAACCCCCCAGAGGCGCTTCGCGCATCTAATATACAGGTATAAATAGCATTAAGATCGTTATGTGTTTTTACTATGTTTAAAATGAGATAATTAAAAAAAATAGAAGAGAAACAAAATAAATGGTACGTAGAAAAAATAAGGCACGTGTAAAAAATTCAAAAAAAAAAAAAAAAAAAAAAAAATTAGATAAGTGGTGAAATTAAAAAATTAAATAAATGTATAGCTCCAACAAAAACAAAAAACAAAAATTAAAGTATAAAATCAACAAAAAACAACATAAAATATGGGGTAAAAATTTGAAATAGCGATAGAAATTTATAAATCAAAAATTTCTGGCCAAACTTCATTATGAATCACATTTTCAGAATTATTTTCCCCTATTTTTTGAATTTTTATACCATATTTTGATGTGCATCGTGATAATGCAACATAAAGTTGCCCATGGCTGAAAAGGGGTCCATTTACGTAGAGCCCAACTTGATCAAAACTTTGTCCCTGAGACTTATTAATTGTCATTGCAAACGCAAGTGCAATAGGGAACTGCGTCCAGTGGAGGATGAAAGGAAAGCTGGTGCTTTCTTCAGTGTCTAATTTTACTCTAGGAATAAAAACAATATCATCAGTATTGACTCCGGACATAATTCGTGCAGCGATAATAATGTTATGTAGTTTTACAATTTGTTGTTCCGGGGTAACGGAGGGAGGTAATTCAGAGTCATAGGGGTAGCGGCATCGGTAGCTGAAGGGGCACAGGTGGTGGAGGGCTCTGAGCCAGAGTAGAGCTAGAGACGGCGGAAAGCACGTGAGCATGGGCGGCGGGAGGGGAGCGGGGAGTGGAGGAGAAACCGAGCATTACACCCTTAGCGTGACACCCTCAGCATGACACCCTTAGCGTGACACGATGCGCTTATGATTTTATACTATAGAGTAAGATATTTATTTTGAGCCTTAAATCCGCCATACAAGATTGAGTGCACGTGGTGAGTAGCACCGGTTGTCTGGAAAATTTATGGTCAAATAAATAATCAAAGAAAATTCATTCGAAAGTTCATTCATTCATTTTCATGTCTCTTTTACTGTTCCTTTCAAGGTATTTAAAAGTCAATCCGATCAACTCATGCGTCTTCAACCATCCTATTTTGATCTCGCATTCAGTTTATTTTTTTTTTTGAGATTTTTAAGTTTGTGTTTGTGTTTAAGAAATAGTTTTCTTTTCTTGTCAATAAAATTGACTCCAGTATGTTCAAATTTGCTCTCATTATTCCTTCCTGCCAATCCTGTCCTCATCTCAGGAAAATCACCTCATTATATTTTGTGAGTACGCACTTCAAGTGTGTTGGCGCCCGAACCCAGGCGTCCCGACGAGCATCTGGCACCCTAAATTTATGGCTTGATCTGCTGAAGCTCGATCCTTTCCAGAAGGCTTGCTTTCTGATGATCAGGATCGTGCGAGTTCTCACTTTCCCTCGCCACACCCCCCTCTTTTTGGACGGGCAGTGATCGTTAGAATCGTTTCGATCTTCGCTGCTTCCTAATTTCTCAACTTTTTCTGCAACCGCATAGTGGAAGTACAAGGGTGGATGAATCGCGGCAAGGATTGGGTTCCTCCTGGGAGGAGACAAAAAGAACGCCCAGTGGAAGAGTGGAGGCAGGGGGTCTTAGTGGAAATGAGAGAGTGCAAACACCTTGAAGGACTTTGGAAGGGTAGGGCAATTTCCACTATGCGGTTGGAGAAAAAGTTGAGAAATTAGGAGGCAGCATTCTAACGATTTCGATTTCTTAAAATGTAGTATCAGAACTCTCATTATCCGCATTTACAACTTTCTAGCACGATTGCATTACCGAAAAAAAATCTGCAAAATCGCCAAGATGAGAAATTGGTAAAACCACTTAAGTGCCTTGCGGGAACACTTAACATTTAGCTACGACCCTGAGATTTTTTTGTGATTTTTTTCTAACCATGAGACAACTTTTTGGCAAGTATCTCTGTTGGATTTCGCAAATTTTTTTTTTAGGTCCAAAGTGGGACACCCTAGTGTGTGTGTGAGGGTGTGTGTGTGAGAATGTGTGTGTGTGTGTGGGGGGGGGGGGGTATGGGTGTGTGTATTTGCCTGCATGTGTAACTCACCTTGAATGTTACAGACTTCTGAATTAGCACCCATTTTTGAGAGATTGTAGAGCCACAGTCTCTGATTATGTGACAAGCGATCTTTGGGACTTTTGACCTCCACAAACATACACTGAGAAAAGAAATATAGCAATTAGAGAACAAATTAAGCAAGAATGCAACCTAACACTGCTCAGCTTTATTGATACAAGTATAATTTGATGCTACAATAACTGATGACGGCAAGGCGTTCAAGATCGATTTTTGATGAATCCCTCTTTGAAACTATCGTGGAGAGTCAATTACTAAGGTGTTCACTGCAAACACCCTGTTTATCGATCCTTTTCCATGAGTTTAAATGAGAGATAAATCAATTTATCGCAAAGCACGCCATGCAACTAGATGACAGAAAAAAATGAGGATATGAGCGGATATCAATTAGACATTTTGACCATATACATAGCATGAAAACCAGAAATATTGTATCAATTTTGTACCAGGCGTGCAGAATGTTCACGAACTGGCAATCTAAAGAGCCTCGCCAAAAAGTGGTGTTTTTTAGCCCCTTTTTTTATACCCGAGTTGGTCAACGGGACAAGGCTCAAATGAAAGCCTATCGTAAGGCAAACTTCCATGCAAAGTTTTAACTTGAAGTGACCCCTCGTTTAGGCTGTACAGCGTTGCCAATTTTCCAGTTTCATGTGCTAAAATCAAGGATATTGGACTATTAGTCCGGTGCATAAGTAGACTAGTACACCCGAGTTGGTCAACGGGACAAGGCTCAAACGAAAGCTTATGGTAAGGCAAACTTCCAGGAAAAGTTTCAACTTGAAGTGAAACCTCGTTTAGGCTGTACAGCGTTGCCAATTTTCCATTTTTATGCGCTATACTCACGAAATACTGAATCATCATGGTTCAACAGACAAGTACTAGGGGGCTATGCCCCCTGGCCGCTACGCGGCCCAACCCCCTGAAGGCGCTCCGCGCCATCAATGGGCCGCTTCGCGGCCCTATTTTTACCCTCCTATCAGTGTTAGTTTTATTTTTCCCCTAAAAAATTACGATATGAGGTATACTGTAATTTTAAACATTACTTAAAATTACTTTAAAATGAAAAGGACGGGTTTTGGAATGACTGCCTGATGAAATATTGCAGTAAAACAATGAACAATGATAGTCAGGTAAATTATTAAGATTTCATGAGTCGGGTTTCGAACCCACACCAAGTGCGAAGTGGACGCATTCGACGTCTTGTAGACGACTCGGCCACCGCTCGACGTGAGGTCGTAAGTGCGAATCTTGTGTAGATAAGTGTAGAGCTGATGCGCAGGCTACACAGCTACTGCGCAACCTCCTCGACCACTGCGCATCCTCCCGCGCATAGCGGTAGCAGTACCGGAGCATTCTGTAAACTCACTTTTATAACGTGATTTTAAAAAAACCTGGGTCCTTTTTCCAAAATCTGATTACAACGGGCTCATCTAGGGCCTATTACCAGTCGATTTACGCAAAAATAATGGAAATCGGCCCGGTAGAACGCTCAAACGAACTATGACAAAAAGTATAAATTTACATTGTTTAAATTTGAGAATTCGCAACTTTACCACGTAATATAAAAAAACCTGGGCCATATTTTGAAAATCTGAAAAGAGTTGGCTTATCTAGAGACAATTGCCCGTCGCCAGCCGCAAAAATCATGAAAATCGGCC
Source organism: Bemisia tabaci (assembly GCF_918797505.1). Taxonomy (NCBI): domain Eukaryota; kingdom Metazoa; phylum Arthropoda; class Insecta; order Hemiptera; family Aleyrodidae; genus Bemisia; species Bemisia tabaci. The sequence goes on from NC_092793.1 coordinate 85,834,233, forward strand.
CGGTAGAACGCTGGAACTAAGCGTCACCAGTTTCGCAAAATTAGGAGGTCTTGGAGCTTATAGTATAGAATACCCGAGTTGGTCAACGAGACAAGGCTCAAACGAAAGCTTACGGTAAGGCAAACTTCCAGGAAAAGTTACAACTCACTGATGATTCACTGATGATTCAGTATTTCGTTAGTATAGCGCATAAAAATGGAAAATTGGCAACGCTGTATAGCCTAAACGAGGTTTCACTTCAATTTGAAACTTTTCCTGGAAGTTTGCCTTACCATAAGCTTCCGTTTGAGTCTTGTCTCGTTGACTAACTCGGGTATACTAGTCTGTTGAACCATGATGAATCCAGTATTCCTTGAGTATTGCGCATAAAAATGGGAAATTGGCAACGCTGTACAGCCTAAACGAGGGGTCACTTCAAGTTGAAACTTTGCATGGAAGTTTGCCTTACCATAAGCTTTCGTTTGAGCCTTGTCTCGTTGACCAACTCGGGTATACTGGTCTGTTGAACCATGATGATTCAGTATTTCGTGAGTATAGCGCATAAAAATGAAAAATTGGCGACGCTGTACAGCCTAAACGAGGTTTCACTTCAAGTTGAAACTTTTCCTGGAAGTTTGCCTTACCACAAGCTTTCGTTTGAGCCTTGTCCCGTTGACCAACTCGGGTGTACTAGTCTACCGGACTAATAGTCCAATATCCTTGATTTTAGCACATGAAACTGGAAAATTGGCAACGCTGTACAGCCTAAACGAGGGGTCACTTCAAGTTGAAACTTTGCATGGAAGTTTGCCTTACCATAAGCTTTCGTTTGAGCCTTGTCCCGTTTCCCAACTCGGGTATAAAAAAAAGGGGCTAAACTTGGCGAGGCTCTTTGGCGGATGAACAGTGTACACTGCAAAACACGGTGTACACTCCGGCAGTAGTCACGCTGATTTTTTGTTAAAATTACCTCAATTGTGCTTAACTTTCGTCAAAATCACTTCGACTGCGCTGATTTTTAGTAAAATTTACTTCCACTGCTCAGTTTTGTTGTAAAATTTACTTTGAGCACGCTGATTTTTTGTCAAAATTACTTCGACCTGTGTGACTGCCTGAGTAACCGCTGTGTAATAGTGCGTAGAGAAAATTTGCTTTTTGATGGTAAAAACGTACACTGATGAACGTTCAGAACCCCTGTTCTGTACCTTGATTATTCTTCCCAGGAGGGAAATTTAATCAGGCGTTCTCTTAAAGACTCAAGCGCCCAAAAGGATAATACAAGAAAAACAGTAAAAACATATTGAATCAAACCGATATATATCTCAGAGCTCTAAAATATTGCTCCTATGGGTCCATTTCCTTTAACTTGTACAAACTAGATGCTTACTTTTTTTTGGAATGGATTCCACATTGTAAGATCAGGAAAAGCTTTGCCATAAAGACGCACATTTTGTAGTAGGTGAAGGCAGAGTTTACAAAATACTTTGACTGACAAAGAGGCTAAAAAATCCTGAAACACATAAAGGGAAAAAATACTGTGAAAATATGATTGTAAATTGATAGGTTGAAACTGAATCAACTATGCTGAGCCTTATAATAGTATTTATTCTAAATGGGTGGACCTTAACTCTATACAAAACAGCTTTCAGTTACTATTGTGAAATATTTAAGGTATTTAATGAAATGAGCATGTCATGTAACTGATGAGACACTACCACCTACCCATACCTGGTCATAGTTTGAGGTTATTTGGTGAAAGCTGTGGAAAACACACGGGATCACAAAGGGAGGTCTTATTGTTAAGAAAATTGATTTTTTTACTTGAAAAAGTGAATTTGTTGCTGGCTTGGAATTTTCAGCTGAATTACTAGGCAACTTTGATCGAATAAAACAAATTTGTAGGACAGAATTACATTTTAAAAGAGGGGAAAAATTGATTGATATATGCCAATGTGAGGAGTAAAGAGGATGACGGATGCAACCTGCCAAACGTCACATAGGTGAGAAGGTGAAGGGGATCTAAATTGCCGGCGGTTTCTTCAGCTTTCCTTAAATATTTCTGTTTCTTTGCTGCCAAAGGTGTCTTATTTCAATCCTGAAATATTTCTGTTTCTTTGCTGCTAAAGATGTCTTATTTCAATCCTGCCGATTATGAAGTCTCATATTTCAGCAAGCATTGTGTGAAACTGTAGGAACTGCAAAAATTCACACTCCGCGTGCTAATCGTGGCCCAGCCGTATCCCTCCGCACCACTTACTAACACACTCTCACACAATTACTCACGTAGGAATTGGTTGAGACCATTACTCTATATAAAGCTGTCGTACCGGCTCACTCTGCCCCTCCCCCCTCCCAGAGAAAAATTGGCCGAAGCGATTTCCTTTAAGCTCGGTACACACCTTCAGTGTGTCTACTAAAACAGGTGGGCCAAAAATCAGTACTTCTACAGTACATTCCCAAAAATTTCAGTACCTCCTCAATAGAAAAATTCAGTACTTTTTCAGTACTTTCATTTGACGAAATTCGAAAAATTTCAAAAATTTGAATTTCTCGCTCAAATTGAGATTGAAATGACCAAAAAATGAAAAATATTCCGCACCTTTTGCGGAATTTCCGCACTTTTTCAGTACTTCCGGACCCCCCTTAAAAAATCGGTACTATTTCCGGACTTGTTGACACCCTGTTAACACAAGTTGTTGGAGGGGCATCGTCACTGGTCTTATACGAGGTCTGTTAGATTAGAAACCAGATTTTGGTCATAACTAGCCCACAATGCGTCCAAATTACGTTTTCTTGAGCTTTTCTGATAGCTGAAAATATATTTAAGAACGCTTCGTTCACAAATTTGAAAAATCATAATTAGCTTTGTTGGTATGCGCAGGCATTTGAGGCGCCTCATGAGGTTATGCTGTACAGCATCGACTCGTAGCTTCAGCATCAATGCCGTATGCCCAGGTAGCGGCCGTTCGGGCATACGGCTCCGAGCCTGATGCGCTCAACCTGCCGGCCGCCGGCTTCGGGCATTGAAGCCCGATGCTGGAGAGCCGACCGAGCCAGCCTCAAGCGCTGATGCTGAGGTTTGATGCTGGCTCAGGGACCAACATGGGCCTCAGCCTCTGAGGCCGGACCGTCGGCTTGCGGCCCGATACGGCCTCAATTTTCGGACCCGCCACCCACCTTAATTACCGACGGGGCTGTCCCAGAAGACCGCGACCCTCGGACTCTGCGATGAATTCGCGGAACACCCCTTTGTTTACGTTTCCCATTGGCGCGGTGGCCCACGCCGGGGCGCTGGCGTCCGACGCGTCTGCTAATTGAAGCCGCTAATTTTGATGCTGGACTCAGCATCAAAACTGATGCAGCATCAGAAAAGGAGCCGGGAGTCGGCTTCACCAGGTGAAGCCGCCTCAACGGCATATGCGCTCCCTCGGCGCACTGATCGAAGCGGCATGAAAGTCCGCGCCGGGCCTCCGCCTCGCGCGCCGATGCGGCTCCGTTTATGATGCTCCCTCAAACCTCAGCTCTAAATCCCTGGGTATGCGGCTTAAAGTAAGGTAACCTCAAGGGCGTTTTGCGATTTTTATGTTTGACCGAACTTGTCTCTCTTTTTTCGGTCTTGCACTACATTTTTCAACCCACAAGGACGATTGGAGTTTCGTCTCCATATCGTAGCCGTACACTAAAGTATTGTCATCGAAAATTATCCTATCCAAAAATGTAGGATCATTGTAAGAACGTTCAAGCAGCTAAAGGGAAATTGACATTTGGTTGGATTTTCGTTCAACGGACAACAATCAAGGGGCAAGTGTACCTGAAACTCGATGCGTGTCTACATATTCTATCAAAATTGTATGTTCCAGAGAAATATTACTCTGTTCAACAAGCTCAAAACGACCATTTTCGGGCACTTTTCCCCGCACTTCTTCCACGTGACAAATGTCAGTTGCCGTTGAGGGTCGATTCCCATACTCCTCATCTTCGACGAACTCCTGACCAGTTTTGAATCGTTTAACCCACTCAAAACAGTGGAAACATCTCATACAATGATCTTGGTAAACTTTACTTAGCATACCAAAAGTTTCGGTACAAGGTATACCGAGTTTAAAACAAAATTAAAAGTTGAGTCTTTGCTATATCAGTGATTGCATGCTGAAAATCGCAAAACGCACCTGACTTACTCGTATTCAAGATGACACAGAATAAACACTGATCAAAATAAACAAAATCTGTGAACGTAGCGTTCCTAAGTATACTTCCAGCTATCAGGAAAGCTCAAGAAAACCTAATTTGGACGCATTGTGGGCTAGTTATGACCAAAATCCGGTGTCTAATCTAAAAGACCTCGTATGACTAGTATTTAAAATAACTATATGAAATTTTCCCAAAAATTCTAAAATGAGCTTGTTTATTAACCCTTAAATGACTGACCGTTTTTACCTAAACGAATGACTCCCGGGCCTGCGAGGCCCGTATTGAGAACATACAGGGTGTTCGAAAAGTCCCCTCCCCCCCTCTAACTTTGGACCAAATTGAGGCAAAGATTTGAAACTTGGAGGGTTGTTCCATATATATATATCCATGGTTACCATATTTTTTCTATATTGTCTTACAACTTGATCTATGTTTGTATGATCTGTCTTCTTTTTGGTAAAAACCCAGTTATTCTTGTTATTTATTACAATTACTCCTTATTATAAGGTAAGAAAGTTGTGTGCCTTCTTGTTTCATTAAATGCTTCTTTTAGCTTAATTTGGGTTTCCAAATTCTTCTTTCCTAAGGTTCGTTTCTTTCACTTTTCCTTTATTCTTGTCTTGCCTAACCTCTATTTTTTGTGAGAAAATGCGTAACATTTTTTGGTGCCGTGACCAGGATATACACAACGCAGGAAATTTATTTACAGTATTGATTTCTGGTGGTCTTTGTTTTGAGGTTTTGGCAATATTTCAGAAAGTTTGATGGAATCTTTTCAAATTGTTTCAATCTGACGTTTTCAAGGTTTTTCATTTTATTATGAAGTTTGGCAACGCAGTTCAGTTGCTACTTCGATATCTTTCAGATAACAGCTGATGCTTTCTGAGTTATAATTTTATATGTTAAAATTGGCAACGGTTCAGTTGTTCGATATCTGTTTAGATAACAGCTGATGGGTTCTCATTTTTATTTTCGTTAGAAGAAAATACTAACCTAATGTTGAAGATTATTGTTTTCCTTACTCCCCTTTGAGGATCATGGAATGTCATTGATGAATTTTTCTTGAATTACTCTTCATTGAATTTGCTCTTTCATTTGTGTGTTGTTGTATGCCCTTTTTGTATTGATGAACTTATTTACTAACATGTACCTTCTCCATCTAGACAAGACGATTCGATATGAGTATCGAATCTGCCAGATTCTTCAGTTGACTATCGATCAATCGACAGTGACTTTGGCCAGAGCTTGACTACTAGTTTAGTAAGTCAGAATATGGCAAAGTATCGGTATGACTACCCACTGATTGGGCGCAGAATCTGACCGATTCTTGATAGTTTGCGCAGCTATCTTCAGTACAGTGACTCTGGCCAGAGCTTGACTACTAGTATAGTAAGTCAGAATATGGCAGAGTATCGGTATGACTACCCACTGACTGAGCGCTTGATTCTGTTAGAATCTCGATATGTCTTTTTTCACTTCAGTGATTCTGGCCAGAGCTTGACTACTAGTTTAGTAAGTCAGAATATGGCAGAGTATCGGTATGACTACCCACTGAGTTCCAGAGTAAGAATTTTCGATGAAATATCGATTTTCTGTTTTATGGTTGTGCTGCTATTCAATTTTTGATATGATCATCTATGGTGAGTCTAAAATCAATGACTTTAAACGCGGTGTTTCAAATATTAATGTTAGTATTCATTTTATTTTAGCTGTTCCTGACCTTTTCTCTTCCCTTCTCCTTCCTTATCCTTCTCGCACGATGGACTCTGATGCCGATGTGAGACCATTGGCTCTGGAGGTAACCAGTGAATCGATCCAAAGTCAGCTGGATTCCTTTACCGCGTATTTGGCATCCGGTAATATCTCTCCAAATGAACTGGAAGTCAGGTATAAGAGCGTCTTACCCCTTCTGGATAGGCAATCTCGGGTGATTCATGAATGAAAAAAAATTGATCCTTCCAGAGCTCCTAATCTACAAGCTTTCGAGAATCAGTATTTTCAGGCGCTAGCGAAGACAAAAATGCTTCAAGATGCGGCATGCACTCAGAATAACTCAGCTGCAGTTTCTATCGGTTCTCAAATTTCTCCCTTCCTATCAATTTTAAATCTGAAACCTGCGGATTTGCCAATCTTCAATGGAAAATTGAAAAATGAAATTGAAAATTGGAGTTGAATGCGAGAAACATTTTTTAAATACCTATAAACGTCTACCTTGCGGAAGGTATGAACTAAAGTTACCTTTTAATGATAAACTGCCATTTTTGGGAGAGTCTAGATCTCAAGCGCTACGTCGTTTATTATCTCTTGAGAAGCGGCTCACTCCAGAGTTATTTGTAAGATACTCTGATGTTATAAATGAATATTTGTCATTGGGGCATTTAGAATTGGTTCCCGAAAGTGAGTTAAACAATTCACGTGTATTTTATTTACCCCATCATGCTGTCATAAATGAGTCAAAATTGACTTCTAAATTGCGTGTAGTTTTTGATGGCTCAGCTACCACTACTTCAGGGGTATCATTAAATGATGTTCTAATGTCAGGTCCAACAATCCAAGAAGATCTAATTTCAATTTTACTACGTTTCCGAAAACATAAATACGTACTAATTGCAGATATTGAAAAAATGTATCGACAAGTTTCAATAGATCCTAATGATCGGGATATGTTGAGGATTCTTTGGCGTGACCGCCAAACTGGGGAGATGTTGACTTACCGCTTGACTCGAGTTACCTTTGGATTAAAACCCTCTGCATTTCAAGCGATTCGATCTATACATCAACTTGCGTTAGATGAAAATCCAGAGTTTCCACTCGCTTCGGAGATTACAATTACAGATTTTTATGTCCATGATCTCTTAACCGGAAATGATGATTTCCAGATTATCATTGTATTATGTGATCAATTGAGTAAAATGTTCAAGAAAGGAGGTTTTAAATTAGTAAAAATGTCATCTAATGATCCCAAAATATTGAAATATATTAAAGAATCTAATAAAGATGTAGATGATGATTCCTCCATCCTCATTGCGCCAAATGATATAGTAAAAACTCTTGGCCTTGTTTATAATACTTTTAAAGATTGTTTTTTGATATCTAATTTATCGATATTTGAGCACACTAAAAATTCAAAAATTACTAAACGTAGCATTCTCTCTGATACTTCTAAGATTTTTGACCCATTATCTTTCTTAAGTCCGTTAGTAATACGGGCCAAGCTGATAATGCAAGACATTTGGAAGCTAAAGATTCTCTGGGATGAATCGGTGCCTCAGTCTATTTTTACTCTATGGACAAATTTTTGTTCAGATATGTTGTTAATCTCAAAATTAGAAATTCCTAGACACGTTGTTTCTCCTTATGCTGTTAATGTAGAGTTGCATGGTTTTTCTGATGCGTCAATCCGAGCTTACGGTGCTTGCATTTACGTTCGTTCGATTGATAAAGACAAAACCTCTCACTGTCAATTATTAATTTCAAAATCCCGCGTGGCTCCGTTGCATTCTACTAGTTTACCAAGATTAGAACTATGTGGGGCATTACTTTTATCACGATTATTGTCTCAAGTTTTAAATGCTATGCGGATGCCCTTTTCGGCGATTTTCTTGTGGACTGATTCGACGATTACTCTTGACTGGATTCGTGAACCTCCAAATCCTTGGAAAACCTTTGTAGCTAATAGAGTGGCTGAAATTCAGTTGAATACTAAAAATGCTCACTGGTGTCATGTATCATCAGATCAAAATCCTGCTGATTTAATTTCTCGTGGGGTTCAGTCTTCGACTTTAATAAACTCAAGTTTATGGTGGCATGGACCAGAAATGTTACATAACCCGGGTATTTTCCAACATTGTCATCAAGACATTAGGTTTGATAATGATTTGTCTACTGAAATGCAGTCTTCTTGTACTTCTCACGTAATTTCAATTAAGCCCTTTGACTTATTTGAGAAATACTCTTCCCTTTCTAAACTGATAAGAGTTTTTGCATATGTTCAACGGTTTATTTTCAATTCTAAGTCTAAAAACAAGCCATGTAGAAAGATTGGAGAATTAACAGCAGCTGAATGCGACAGTTCTTTAAATAAATTGATTAAAATTGCCCAATCGGAAGCAATTTCGCGTGATATTTCAGATCTGTCTTCCGGTGCTTTACACAAAAAAAGCAAACTTTTAGCATTAAATCCCTTCCTTGATGAAACTGGAGTTTTAAGGGTCAATGGTCGTTTACGTAATGCAAGAATTCCTTACGCACAAAAATTTCCTATAATATTACCAAATAGACATAAATTGACGAACTTAATTTTTAGACACGAACATTCTGTTCGACTATTTCATCCAGGCCCTCAAGCCTTGCTGGCTTCAATACGTCAACGGTTCTGGCCTTTAAAAGGAAGATCTGAAGCTTATTTCACCGTACGCAATTGTTTCGGTTGTAGAGTTGCTCGCCCCAAACTTCTAACCCAAATTATGGCATCATTGCCATCTCACCGAGTAACTGAGCTACGACCTTTCAAAATTTGCGGAGTCGATTTTTGTGGTCCTATTTTTTTTAAAACCATACTGTAAGAGTAAAATAAGGGTGAAATCATATGTTTCATTATTCGTTTGCTTTGCAACGAAGGCAATTCATTGTGAATTAGTAAGTAATTTATCTGCAAATGATTTTATTGCCGATTTGAGAAAGTTTATTTCCAGAAGAGGATTCCCCTCAGATATCTACTCAGATAATTCCAAAACCTTTATTCGCACTAATAAGGAATTGCACGATATGTTGTACTCGCTTTCTAATAATGAAAAATTTCAGCATGTTTTATCTAGTAACTCTATATATTGGCATTTTATTCCACCTAGAGCTCCTCATTTCGGGGGATTATACGAGGCTGCAATTAAATCACTAAAATTCCACCTGAAAAGAGTTGCAGGAAATATTGTTTTCACTTGTGAAGAATTCCAAACGTTGCTTGCACAAGTAGAAGCTTGTTTGAATTCTCGTCCCCTAACAGCTATGAGTGATAATCCAAATGATTTAACACCTCTTACTCCAGCTCATTTTTTAATCGGACAAGAATTGACCGCACTTCCATTCCACTCTTCGAAGTCCAACATTGAGTCTGTTAAATTAAATGATCGTTGGGTATTATTACAAAATAGAGGTAAGCAGTTTTGGATTAGATGGAAATCGGAATATTTAGTTGAATTGCAACGACGCTCCAAATGGAAGTCTCCTCAATCTGATTTAAAACCAGGTACACTTGTGTTAATTCAAAATTCTAGTTCTAATTTTTTACCGGCCAGCTGGAGTTTTGGACGTGTAAATAAATTATTTTACGGCAAGGATGGACATACCAGAGTTGCTGAACTTTTCACTAGTAACGGTTACTTAACCAGACCAATTTGTAAACTTGCTCCCTTATTAAGTCCCTGAAAGAATCTGTTGAATCCCTTGCAGGGTTCAAGGGGCGCGGTATGTTCCATATATATATATCCATGGTTACCATATTTTTTCTATATTGTCTTACAACTTGATCTATGTTTGTATGATCTGTCTTCTTTTTGGTAAAAACCCAGTTATTCTTGTTATTTATTACAATTACTCCTTATTATAAGGTAAGAAAGTTGTGTGCCTTCTTGTTTCATTAAATGCTTCTTTTAGCTTAATTTGGGTTTCCAAATTCTTCTTTCCTAAGGTTCGTTTCTTTCACTTTTCCTTTATTCTTGTCTTGCCTAACCTCTATTTTTTGTGAGAAAATGCGTAACAAGGGTGTTCCTAGATCAACGGGAGCTACTTTTTGACCCCCCCCCCCCACAAAACTCTAGGGGGCCCCCCTGGGGGGGGGGGGTTACGGACCCTAACTTTTTTTCAAATGGGAAGACCCCCTTTGTGATACATCGTCCGAAAGAGTATGAAAATAAATTGTTTTTCGCGCAAACCCGAAGTCATTACTTCAAACCGTTTCAAAATGGCGGCCGGTCAAAGTTCAAAATGGCCGAAAATTGGCACCTCTGTTATTTGCGCATGGATTTGCTTGAAACTCGGTATTGGTATTTGGGAGTATTTTAGCACGAGAAAAACGAATTTGACGTTAGATTTTATAAAAAACCCTAATTTTTCAAAATGGCCGCCGCTTTAGGCTCAAAGTGGCCGAGAATTTGACAAACTCGATATTTTGCCATTGGAATCACCTGAAATTCGGTATCAGGGGGTATTTTGACCCGAGCAGAACGAATGCGACGTTAGATTTTTAAACAAACCCTAATTTTTCAAAATGGTCGCCGATTAAAGTTCAAAATGGTCAACAATTGGCAACCTTGACTTATTGCCGATGGATTCCCGTTAAATTTCAAGCTTCAGCTTCAGGATTCTCAGCTTATCGTTTTCCTCCAACCCAGATACCCCCAAACACCGAGTTCCAGGCGAATCCATCGGCAAAAAGTCGAGGTTGCCAATTGTTGACCATTTTGAACTTTAATCGGCGGCCATTTTGAAAAATTAGGGTTTGTTTAAAAATCTAACGTCGAATTCGTTCAGCTCGGGTCAAAATACCCCCAAATACCGAATTTCAGGTGAATCCAATGGCAAAAAATCGAGTTTGTCAAATTTTCGGCCACTTAGAGCCTGTAGCGGCGGCCATTTTTAAAAATTAGGGTTTTTTAAAGAATCGAACGTCAAATTCGTTATTCTCGTACCAAAATACCCCCAAAAACCAATACCGAGTTTCAAGCAAATCCATGCGCAAATAGTAGAGGTGCCAATTTTCGGCCATTTTGAACTTTGACCGGCCGCCATTTTGAAACGGTTTGAGATAATGACTTCGGGTTTGCGCGAAAAAAAAAATTTTGTATGCTCTTTCGAACGAGGTATCACAAAGGGGGTCTTCCCATTTGAAAAAAAAGAGTTAGGGTCCGTGACACCCCCCCCCCCCCCAAGGGAGGCCCCCTAAAACTTTGGGGGGGTCAAAAAGTAGCTCCCTTTGATCTAGGAACACCCTCCAAGTTTAAAATCTCTACCTCAATTAGGTCACAAGTTAGAGGGGGGGGGGAGGGGACTTTTCGAACACCCTGTATGGTAATTTGATGGCTACAATGCTTTTTTTCTCTATTTTTAGATGAATTTTATGATTTTCATACCTTGACTTCTATTAGTAAGGTCCCAAATTTTTTTTTCCACCCACTGACTGCCCCCCTGCCCCTCTAAACATCCCTCTCCTCTCCCCAGTCCCTTCAGATCTATGAGTCTTTCATCGTAAACACATTTTTATATCTTTTTTCAGGATTTGAGGAAGTTAAATTGAATGAGCATTATTACCCCTATAAGTATACTTGAATTTGAGAAGGTGAGGGCAACCTTGCCCACCCTCCCCCTCCTTCCGGTAGCCAAAAAAAGTAGTACTTCCCGATGTGTTTCTTTCAAAGTTTTGCACCTAGAGGGTTTATTTTTTCATTTCGTAAAAAGAAAAGAAAAGTCTAATATGTATTATTGTACTATTACTACTAATAAGTCGCCCTCATGGCGCTTCTGTGCGCTCTGCGACACCCAACCGCCACTGACAGCGATCTTGCCAGAGCACCTCCGGCAGAGCGCATATCCTCATTTCAAGCCTTATTCCCTCAATCCATGATTTGACAGGGCATCCTCTACGTTGACGTTCATAGGCGTTATGTATTGTTGTTATTTACTTCTACATTATTTCAAACTTTTCGACAAGTGAGAGCAAATTTACTCACAGTGAATTATGAGATAAACGCAGGACAAAATTTCTTGTGAAGTTTCTAATGGTTTTCCTGAGGTTTTGCTGTAATAGTTGTAGCTGAGAAGTCGTCATGGAGGAAATATACTGCCTAAGAACTGTAAAAGTACCATGTGTTATTTTCTTACAACTAAAAGATAACGTCTTTACATATTCACCATATCACAAGAAACACCTAAAAACTCGTAAAAACTCTTAGATCGTTAAATACTAAAAGTAGATAATGAATAATGATTCCAGTAGTAAGACGACGGACAAAAAACAAAAGTAGGAAATACTTTAGGAAAAACAAAACAGAAAAAAAATTACTGTAGGTCAAAAAAATTAGACTTATTATTTACTTATTATTATTTTAATTTTAGGTGATTCTTGTAATACGGTGAATATGTTAAGGCGTTACCTTTTAGTTGTAAGAAAATAACGCAAGGTGCTTTTACAGTTCTTAGACAGTATGTCACCTCCATGACCACTCCTCAGCTACAACTATTACAGCAAAGGTGCTCTGGCAAGATCGCTGTCAGTGGCGGTTGGGTGTCGCAGAGCGCACAGAAGCGCCATGAGAGCGACTCATTAGTAGTAATAGTACAATAATACATTTTAGACTTTTCTTTTCTTTTCACGAAATGAAAAAATAAACCTAAGTGCAAAACTTTGAAAGAAACACATCAGAAAGTACTACTTTTTTTGGCTACCGGAAGGAGGGGAGGGGAGAGGGGTGGGTAAGGTTGCCCCCTCCTTCTCAAATTCAAGTATACTTATAGGGGTAATAATGTTACTTCAATGTAACTTCCTCAAAATCTCGAAAAATATATAAAAGTGTGAAATATATAAAAGTGTGTTTATAATGAGCGGCTCCTAGATCTGAGGGGGCTGGGGAGAGAGGGGGGAGATCTGGAGAGGGACGGGGGGCAGTTTATGGGTGGAAGGACAATTTGGGGCCTTGGTAATAGAAGACGAAGTATGAAAATCATAAAATTCTTCAAAAAACATAGAAAAAAGCATCGCAGCTATCAAATAACCATACATTCTCAATACGGGCCTCGCAGGCCCGGGTTAGTCTTTCTAGAGGTAGACATGAAAAAAAAATTGCTGTGCCTTAAAAAAAATTAAAACTTTTTTGTTTTTTCAAGAATAATGTTTTTAAGGATATTTGTAGAGCTATTTGTGAAGGACAGACTCCTAGGTCAATTACAGCCGCCGTGGCGCGAAAAATAAAAAGCCGCCGGGGCCTGAGAGACCCGGTTAGTCATCTAAAGGTAACTGATTAATTCCTGTATTTCTAAAAATTAGAGTGAGCAGAGAGTGCACAAGAATTTTTCGCCGCGGTCATTCCCCCCCCCCCCCCCCCCCCTTGCGCTCCGCCGATGCACGTTTAAATGGGAGCTCAAACTACGCAACTTAGAGTTCATTTTGCGTGGGTTAGTATTGTAGTATAGTGGAGTAAAGGAACATGGTGCTCAAGCCCCTCGAATATTTGCATCATTAAAATGCCTAAAAAATCAGGTTCTTTCTTATTTGGGTCAGTGAAGGTGCCCTCAAACACGCAATTTCATCATCTAGCACATGTTTTCCTACATATTTTTCACGAGGAATCGATTTTACTGGTTTTCAGAACGATGTATCGATGTACTTAATTGACATATCGATTTTTCATTCGAATTCTGAGAAAAATTTGGTAATTTTAAGCATTAACTGTATCAAATTCTATTAATTAGAGATATACATACAGGGTGCGGCAAAAGTCCCGGGACGGCTGTTTATTCTTTAGACGGCTACACGTAGAAAAACGAATTTTGGAGGATGTTCTTGGGTCAAAGTAAGCTACTTTTTGGCACTCCCCAAAATTTGTTTGGGGGCCCTCCTAGGGAAGGGCGGGGGGCAACTTTTTTTTTTTTTTTTTTTCAAATGGCACCCCCTCCCCCCACTTGTGACCCATCGTTGAAAAGAGGATAAAAAAAGAAAATTTTTGGCGCAAGTCCCAGATCGCCATCTTGATTTTTCACAAAATGGCGGCCGAAAATGGCTGAAAAATGGGTATCTCGGCTATTTATCGATGGAATCGCATACAACTTGGTATCCGGGGGTTTTTTGGGACGAAAAAACCGAATCTGCCTTCAGTTTTTCTAAATAACCATTCCTTCCCAATATGGCAGCCTACAAAATGGCGGAAAAATTGTTAGCTCGGCTATTTATCAATGGAATTGCATAAAACTTGGTATCCGGGCGTTCATTGGGACGAGAAAAACGAATTCGGTATTAGTTTTGCAAAATTCTCACACTATTCTAAAATGGCGGCCAAAAATGTCATGAAATTATGGGTACGTTCGTGACCTACCCATCGATTACCCTGGAATTAAGGAGAAAACGATTTTCTCGCAAAACAAACTATTTCAGATGAAGAAGTTTATCATTAGGATCTTAAAGATTTTTTTTTTAGAAAAAAAGGGGTTTTTTAAAGATTTTAGAAAACCAGTACTCCCTTGTTTTCGGTCCGGAAATACTCCCAGTGTCAAATTCCACCAAAATTTGTCGGTTACAACAAACTTCTGTTTTCTCCTTTATTCCACGGTAATCAATGGGTAGGTTACGAACGTACCCATAATTTCATGACATTTTTGGCCGCCATTTTAGAATAGTGTGAGAATTTTGCAAAACTAATACCGCATTCGTTTTTCTCGTCCCAATGAACGCCCGGATACCAAGTTTTACGCGATTCCATTGATAAATAGCCGAGCTAACAATTTTTCCGCCATTTTGTAGGCTGCCATATTGGGAAGGAATGGATATTTAGAAAAACTGAAGGCAGATTCGGTTTTTCCGTCCCAAAAAACCCCCGGATACCAAGTTGTATGCGATTCCATCGATAAATAGCCGAGATACCCATTTTTCAGCCATTTTCGGCCGCCATTTTGTGAAAAATCAAGATGGCGATCTGGGACTTGCGCCAAAAATTTTCTTTTTTTATCCTCTTTTCAACGATGGGTCACAAGTGGGGGGGGGGGGTGTCATTTGAAAAAAAAAAAGTTGCCCCCCGCCCTTCCCTAGGGGGGCCCCCAAACAAAGAGGGTTATTCATATAGGCGAAAAATGTACCCAGCCCGGAATGTACGAAACTTTGTGGGCTGATAGTATTAGTTGAGAGAGGCTTATCCCTAGCTCCGTTTTTGCAGGAGCCCCAGGGAAACAGCGTTGCCATTTTTTAAAGTCGTAACCTTCAAACATCCATAACTTTCGCAGAAATACAGTTACGGAGCTCGTATTTATACCAAAAGATGCAAAAAATTACGTTCTATCGACCTATGCCAAAGAAATTTTAATTTGACTCCATTGTTGCCACGTTATGGCCATTTTTGTAATTTTCGTAATTATTTAAAATCACGTTACCGCCCAAAAAAGTGTTTGCGGTTGGTGGGGATTGAATAAAAACCTGTCGGAATTATTGTTCGTTCGATTCCGCATCCATCCATATATTATACTTTTCTGAGAGACTTAGGGAACACGAGTTATAGCGATTTGAAAATTCGGCAACACGCCCGATACCCCGATATTGACGCTCGTTTCGGTACGTTTCGCAACTCCGTGTTAAAGCAAAACGCCTAGACCAAACAAAATTCGAAAAGTCAGTTCATGTTTTGCGCTTTTTTGAAACTTTCACATGATTTTTAGGAATGCAAGTAGCGGCGGTGTTGCCGGTTTTCAATGAAAACCACCGCTGCGATCACAATTTAAAGTAGTACTCATTCAATCTTATTCAGCTACATTTGTTAACCTAAACTGACCATTTGCGACATGGTGTTGACAACATTGCCTAATTTCCGTCGGAATTCGCGTTGAGGCGGAGTTGCCAGTTTTCATGGAAACCGCCACCGCAATCACAAAAAAAATTATTACTTATTTAATCACATTCAGCCTTATTCTGTAGTTGGAATTGTTTATTTATCGAATCGATGGTTTCCTCTATCTCCCTGCAACGGCAGTGGTGCCTGACAGTACCGAGATATCGATATTGTATAGAGATCAAGAGCAATGAATCTAGGCCCCTCACCAAAACTACTCATTGGACCGCTTGAGTGATTCGGTAGCTTTAAATTTCGATATCTCGTTACTGTCGGTCACCACTGCCGTTGCAGGGAGATAGAGGAAACCATCGATTCGATAAATAAACAATTCCAACTACAGAATAAGGCTGAATGTGATTAAATAAGTAATAATTTTTTTTGTGATTGCGGTGGCGGTTTCCATGAAAACTGGCAACTCCGCCTCAACGCGAATTCCGACGGAAATTAGGCAATGTTGTCAACACCATGTCGCAAATGGTCAGTTTAGGTTAACAAATGTAGCTGAATAAGATTGAATGAGTACTACTTTAAATTGTGATCGCAGCGGTGGTTTTCATTGAAAACCGGCAACACCGCCGCTACTTGCATTCCTAAAAATCATGTGAAAGTTTCAAAAAAGCGCAAAACATGAACTGACTTTTCGAATTTTGTTTGGTCTAGGCGTTTTGCTTTAACACGGAGTTGCGAAACGTACCGAAACGAGCGTCAATATCGGGTATCGGGCGTGTTGCCGAATTTTCAAATCGCTATAACTCGTGTTCCCTAAGTCTCTCAGAAAAGTATAATATATGGATGGATGCGGAATCGAACGAACAATAATTCCGACAGGTTTTTATTCAATCCCCACCAACCGCAAACACTTTTTTGGGCGGTAACGTGATTTTAAATAATTACGAAAATTACAAAAATGGCCATAACGTGGCAACAATGGAGTCAAATTAAAATTTCTTTGGCATAGGTCGATAGAACGTAATTTTTTGCATCTTTTGGTATAAATACGAGCTCCGTAACTGTATTTCTGCGAAAGTTATGGATGTTTGAAGGTTACGACTTTAAAAAATGGCAACGCTGTTTCCCTGGGGCTCCTGCAAAAACGGAGCTAGGGATAAGCCTCTCTCAACTAATACTATCAGCCCACAAAGTTTCGTACATTCCGGGCTGGGTACATTTTTCGCCTATATGAATAACCCTCTTTTGGGGAGTGCCAAAAAGTAGCTTACTTTGACCCAAGAACATCCTCCAAAATTCGTTTTTCTACGTGTAGCCGTAAATAATAAAAAATAAACATCCGTCCCAGGACTTTTGCCGCACCCTGTTTAGGCAAAAGTTTTAATGTATAAGGAAACTAGTGCTCACATAAACTTTTATACACAAGACACTTACCCCCAGAGCAGCGTATAATAACCATTCTTCAGTAATGCGGGGATTCTCGGCGACGCAACGATCGCGTTTCATGGCCTATCAGTACAAAAAACATTTTTTTCGAGATCCGACGACGGGTAGTGAAGGTGAGTTGCCTTTTGGGTCATTCCATGTCAATTCAACCAAAAAAATGGGAAAATGACACCCACCGATTCGATTTTTTTTGTATTTTTTTACTTAATCTATAGATCAATCTAAGAGAAAGTACCTATTTTTAGTTCCATGTGTCAAAGCTTTTGACACACACAAGCTTTTTTTTTTTTGATATTTTCAATTTCGTAAAATAATTTTTTTTTTATTTATAGATTAAGTAAAAAAATATAAAAAAAATCCAAGTCAGTCAGTGCCAAGGCCTGATTGCATTAACATGGAATGGCCCTTTTGGCATCAAATGAGGAGGAAAAAATCCTGGCTCCATAGGACAACACTTTCATCGAAAATATGAGGCTCGAACTTCCAAAATCTGAAATTTCGTTTTTACCGTGTTTTTTTTTTTAAGATAATTACTGGATGGTTGAAAAGACACAACTGACACGTATCATACGTGTTTTCATAGATAATTTGAGGCAAGGAATCGATTTTTGTGGTTGAAAAATTAAGATATTGATTTAAAATATTGTTTCTTGCAATACTTTGTCCAAAATAGCGATTTTTTTGTGTATGTCCCAAGAAATTTTGATTCATCAATGCAGTCTTTGATAAATCGACATTTTGACTTCAAAAATAGATTCCTCGTGAAAAAATACAAAGCGTACCGGGTTTAACCTGCATAAAGTACGTAGAAATGTCGACAACTTAGGTACGATTCATACGAGTTTTCAAACTGAATTCGCCTATGAGTCATTCCACAGGAAATCATCCAGGGACTGTTGCTTGACTGAAACTAACTTTTTTTTATAATTTGGTTACTTCTTAATGTATCCAATACAAGCAGAAGAACCATTTTTAATTTTTTTCGACCATCCTGGTATCCATGGCAGCTTTGTAGAGTTGAGTTTTTTTTTATAAATTTGGTTACTTCTAATGTATCCAATACAAGCAGAAGAACCATTTTTAATTTTTTTCGACCATCCTGGTATCCATGGCAGCTTTGTAGAGTTGAGGTTTTCAGGCAACGAACTACACCTCTAGAATGGCCGACCAGTGTTAGAGACCCGGAACGTTTTGAAGTTGATATAGGTTAGGTTTACTTGGGCTCACACAGCAGGCTGCCATCTAAACCTATGTCAGACGCTGCCCACATTTTGCCGAATATTGTTGAATAAAGTGATAGCAATGAAAAGATTGCATAATAATCGCACCTCCAAAGGTTTTCTTAACTCAAAAAATAGGAACTTTGAAAGCAAACCTCAAAAAAAATGAAAGTTTACATAGGTTGAAATTTTCACATGTAATCCTTATGGGCAAGACGCAGCAGAAATGGAGATTGAGGTTAGCTATACTTGGGCTCCCACCCCCCTCCTGCCTTCAAAAACCGGCCCTTGCGCGTACCGCAGGTTTGCTATCTCGCGGCCATTCTAGAGGTGTAGTTCGTTGTTTTCAGGTGAATTTTGATTAAGTCGGCCTTCACGGTAACGGGCATACTTACCTCCAGTTCTATTTGACTTACAGAATTGAAACAAGACTGACGCAATACTTCTTTTTATGATCTATCTTTTTGCAATGCACTAAAATTTCTGTATCATCAAGGGAAATGAAGTTATTTCAGGACTGAATGGAGATGTATGTGGACTAAAAATCGGCAAAAACCCATATTTTGAGGATTTTTTTAAAACTTTAACGAATCGTACCTTACTTGTCGACATTTCTACGTACTATATGCAGGTGTAAACCCAGTACCTCTTGTATTTCTTCACAAGGAATCTATTTTTGAAGTCAAAATGTCGATTTATCAAAGACTTGCATTGATGAATCAAAATTTCTTGGGATATACACAAAAAAATCGCTTTTTTGGACAAAGTATTGCAAGAAACGATATTTTAAATCGGAATATTAGCTTTTCAACCACAAAAATTGATTCTTTGATTCAAATTACCTATGAAAACACGTATGAAACGTGTCAGTTGTGTCTTTTTAATCATCCAGAAATTATCTTAGAGAAAAAAAAACCGTAAAAACGAAAATTTGAAATTTCGGAAGTTCGAGCCTCATATTTTCGATGAAAGTGTTGTCCTATGGAGCCAGGATTTTTTCCTCGTCATTTGATGCCAAAAGGCAACTCACCTACACTACCCGTCATCGGATTTCGAAAAAAACGTTTCTTGGACTGATGGGCCATGAAATTCGATCGTTGCGACGCCGAGAATCCCTGCATTCCGGCCATCATCTAGTACCCAAACTGAAGAATGGTTAGTAGACGCTGCTCTGAGGGTAAGTGCCTTGTGTATAAAAGTTTATGTAAGCACTAGTTTCCTTGTGCATTTAAACTTTTGCCTATATATCACTAAATAATAGAATTTGATGCAGTTAATGCTAAAAATTACCAAATTTATCTCAGAATTCGAATGAAAAATTGATATATCAATTAAATACGATACGTTTTGAAAACCAGTAAAATGGAATCCTCGTGAAAAAATATATAGGAAAACATGTACTTGATGATGAAATTGCGTGTTTGAGGGCACCTTCACTGACCCGAATAAGAAAAAACCTGATGTTTTAGGCATTTTAACGATGCAAATATTCGAGGGGCTTAAGCGCCATGTCCCCATTGGAATAACGGCTGCGGACCATTTTTCCAGTAATCTACATGCAATTTGGCCACCTTTTTTCCCTATTCAGATTTTATAGCGTTCAGATCGGGAATTCCGATCACCCCTACAAGTGCTTCATTAGGTAATTCACTTAAAACATCATATTTGGATCATTCCATGCCAAATCAAACCAGGGATTTGACCTGACCCCTTCAGAATTGGATGAAATGTGACACACTCCTACTGCTCACTGAAATGAGTTGTAAAATGAAAATGAAAGAGGTTGTTCCAAAAACGCCGACTTTGGCCCCCCCTGGAAATTGGCCCAAACTTTGCTCAGATGTTGTACTAAGTGTCCCCGATGCTTGGGCAAAATTTCAGCCCCCTCGGATAATAAGGAGGGAGGGGGCAGGGGGCAAAGTTGCAATTTTTTCAAAACTGTTAAAATCGATATCTTTCGAACGGTTTGAGTGTAAGTGTTGCGGTTTGCGCTAAAAAACGTTAAAAAATATTCTCTACAAGAATATTAATGCGGTTTGCAGGGTTGCGTAATTTATCGCGATCATAAGTCGATTTTTTTGATTTTGACGTTTCGACTTTTTTTTAGTTTTTCGTCTTTCCTCTCTTTGGAATTGTTGCTACGTGAATGAAAACCTGTTGAGGTGATTCTCCATAAAATTCTGCATCTACCACACGTTGATTGACCTTGGGAAAACGATTCGTTCGTGAGTTACAGCGATTTTTCTGCGCGTTACCGGTTACGCGCGGGCGGCATATCGGTGGCGCTCCATCCCGCGCGGGCAAGGCAGAGGTTGTTTCACCGCTAGGGCCTTATATTCATTCTGTAGGCTGTAATTATCGATATTTTCTCCTCCCCCCACCCTTCCCCTCCAATAAAAATGTTTTAATACTTCGTCATACAGGGTATGCCAGACCACCCGTAACAGGTCTTTTTCTCGGTTGGTTTAGGTGGTACGAAGTGGGGGACCGCGGGGTTGAATAGGGAATTGACCCCAAGGAATCCGAATTTCACGGCCCCGAAACCCCCCATGCCTCCCTTCGGAGGTAAAGAGGGGTCACGATCCCAAAAGTCGGGAGACATTGTGTCTCCCCCTTTTACCCCCCGAGGGTGGCCTCGGGACCATGATAATCGGATTCCTTGGGGTCGATTACCTAGGAAATCATCTGTTTACGGAGAATTTACGTCAATTTGCGCCCAAAAGTGATCTCTTCAAGACTGGGACATTGGCCCCCTCCATAATTTCCCTTTGGTCAATTTTTGTCGTCAACTCACGAACGAATCGTTTCCCCAAGGTCAAACAAAGTGTGGTAGATGCAGAATTTTATGGAGAATCACCTCAACAGGTTTTCATTCACGTAGCAACGATTCCAAAGAGAGGAGAGACGAAAAACTAAAAAAAGTCGAAACGTCAAAATCGAAAAAATCGACTTATGACCGCGATAAATTACGCAACCTTGCAAACAGCATTAATATTCTTGTAGAGAATATTGTGTAACGTTTTTTAGCGCAAACCGCAACACTTACACTCAAACCGTTCGCGAGATATCGATTTTTGAAAGTTTTGAAAAAATTGCAACTTTGCCCCCTGCCCCCTCCCCCATAATTATCCGAGGGGGCTGAAATTTTGCCCAAGCATCGGGGACACTTAGCACAACATCTGAGCAAAGTTTGGGCCAAATCCAGGGGGGGCCAAAATCGGCGTTTTCGGAACAACCTCTTTTTTTCTATGTCTCGTTTCACTTTAGTTGACCTTTAAAAAGCAAGAAAATTGGTGAATATTGGCACCTTCAAGAGTCTGCGACTTCAGGACAGTTGATCCGAGCCAAACCGTTCTGGTACCAATGGAAAGCCCCATAAATTATAATTTAGTTCTACATGTGAAAAAAAAATGCCGGTCAAAAGAGGTACTAGGTTCATGAAATAATGAGACAAGGAACCCAGAATCCAGTCATGTGTCCATGGGCTGGGGTCCATGGCCGGTTCTCTCAGCGCCCCCCCCCCCCCCCCCCCCCCCGGATCCAATGGTCGCAGGACTGTGCCATAATTTAGGTTTGTCCTCTACAAATCTTCAAAAAGAAAAATTTTACCTTTAGCAAGTTTAATCTTGTTTTAGACAAGTAGTTCCAATTGATAACACTCTCAATATTTTCTGACTCTTCACAAACCCTTGTCAACAACTGCATGACAACTTCGACACCTCCTTCTTCCATTTCTTCCAGACGAGCCTATAAATTTAAAATTTTCAAATTAAAATACCAGAAGCATTGCAGAATAAAACTAAGTGCTCTAACAAAGACTAGATATTCTCAGACATGAATTTCTAGACCTAACATAAATCCAGACCAACTGATGAAGTTGACTTGAAATGGACTATATTTTGCAATAAGGAACTACCATTTCAGGCTCAATTTAAAAGCAATATGTGAGTCATCTCATGTCTTATGCAGATGTGTGCTTTTGCGGATGAGCCAGAAAAAAAAGTTCCTTATTTTAAAATGAAGTACATATGTTTGATGGAAATGTCTGCACATCAGTTTTTTCAAGGCCTTCGAATGGCTATAAATGCTAATGATTAGAAGAAGCCATCTTTTTGAAGGTAATATCTAATAACACATCATTTATAAAATTCAGTTTTGCAAGGACTTTTCGGTCTTAATTTATTTTAATTACTTAGTTCGGTGTTTTGAATCTGATAAAGAAAACATGAAAAGTCTAACTACAGTCAAATTTATTTCCGATGTTCGAAAATTCCTGTGATTGTTCTGAATTTTTAGTATGGCTGCATAGGAGGTTGAAGCCCTCCTAAGTCTACAAATTTCCCCATTTTCACCATAACTGAAAATTCTAGGTAAATATGGAGAGTTTCGTGAGAACAGATAAATCTTATTTCCAATGTTCATCTGGAATTTCTGGTAGAACCCTACTCTCTTAATCAGAATTTCTTAATTTTTGAGTAATTTTTATGCCTCAGCAATGCCATCATACAAAAAAGAAGAAAAAATTAAGTTTCCCTTAAGGTATGAGATGATCAAGGAAGACATACCAATATTTCAGGTCGGCGGTGCTGGAAAAAATCTTGGAATCCCCAATCTAAGGGATGAGACTGAAATGGGGAGTGGAAGACTGAATGTTTAACTACAGTTGAAGGTTGCAGATAAATAATATCCCAAAAGCAGGCAAATGCCACAGCTCTTACTGTTCCACCTTCATCATGAAGAACTTGAGTGAAGCCAAGTTTTCTGTAGTATGATTTGGCAATTTCCTCGACGGAAGAAAATTCAACGCCATCGTCTGTTTCGGTGACATAAATTTGTTTGTAACCTGCTTGACCTTCAAGGCATCGAGCGTTGATTATAACACTAGTAGGGGTTGGGATATCGAATAAATATTTTTCAACCTCTGCTTTGAATCCCTGAGAAACAGGCTTGGTTTTTCTCCTGACCAGCGTTGAACCACGAATAGACAAAGTGTACTTCATTGGTAAGTCTATCTCAGGGTCTTTTAAACCTTGCAAGACAATACAAAGGGCTTTTTCAGTGTCCTTCAAATAATTTTGATATGTCATTGCCAATTCTTCATAAAATGTGCCTCTCTTATGAAACGCATATAATTTTTGATCTATGAGTAGATTTAATGCTTTTACTATAAAATTTTTGTCAGTACCCTTTTTATTCTCATTAATGACACTAAATAAGTTCCTTGCATAAACATGCCCAGCCGTAAAACGACGTAAAAATGCCGGTAAAGTTTCGACGTAATTATTGATTTCGACATCTTTAAGAATTTCTTCAAATTTATTAAATGAAATGTTGGCATACTCGGCCACTTTTGTCCAATTGATGTCCTTTTTGTTCCTATTTAATGCAATAAAAACATTTTCGTTTATTTTCAAAGCTTCATGGTACATGCTGAATGACCTTTCAAAAGAAAAAACAACAGTCTTGTGGACTACATACGAAGGGAATGAAATTTCATTTTTCTGGACCTTTACTAATCGGTCCAAATAATCCTTTAACCTTGTTTGAGGATCTCCACTGAAAAAAGGATAAGTGGCGAAGAGTAAACATTGAAAGAAAGCATTTCTAGGACCATCAGTCAATTTGATACAGTGACCGAGAAGTTTTTTAGTTTGCTGTATGAGAATTGATGTTTTTGAAGACTGCTGTTGACTTGTCTTCGAAAAGAACCTGAGTATGGGTTGCTTCCGTTCGTAATCTACTAATAGTTTTATTAATTCAGGTTTTGATTTGTTATCACTGACACGAATAATTTTGCACAAGCTTTTGAGATCTTTCACTTGTAATAAATTCAACATTGATGGTAAATCTAAACTATTCAGGTTAGAAGTTAAGAAACCTTCTTCTTCCAATTTGATTATTTCTGAAACGAGCTCTTCATTCGAGATATTGAGGGCAGCTTCATAGCTCTTAAGATCTTGCAAACGATACCATTTATACTGGCGATTTATTAACAGCCTTGCATACAACCTTCTTCTGGTTTGGTGTAAGGATCCATTTGCAGTAAATTTTTCGAGTTCAATTAGGTCAACGAAAATTCCGTTTTCTTTATTTTTCTTCAAGAAAGTGAGACAGTCAGTGAGTGCAGCCTCAATACAAGATGAATAGCTGTCTACGTAGGTATAGGATTCATCAGACGGCTTTTGAGGGGAGAAGACTAGATTGCTGTCTTTGGAGTCTTGCGAAAGTTTTTGGTTCTGGAGTTCAAATTCTTGAGAGGACTTGTAAAAGGGAGAAGATAAAAGTTCTGTTGAAATATCATTAATCTGACTTAGTTTACTTTTGCTAGTATGTGCTGTGTCTATGAATTGAGAATCTTTCATAGAAAAGCTTTCTCCAGAAACAGAGCCTGATACATTATCAAAATTTTCGTCTGGCTTTGCACTTGGAAACAAAGTTTTCTTTATTTTCTTTTTAATTCTTTTTCTTTTAAAAATCTCATCATCTTCTTCAGGCGGACTGTTAGCTCCAGTTGAGTGGTTCTCTTCTGGATCATCTGGAGAAAAAGCGCTGGAGTCCCTGGCATAGGATGTTGACTCCATGGGCTCTTTCAAGATCGTCACTTTTTTAGGAGGTGAAAGGACATCAGCATCAATTTCAACTTCAGTTAGATCAAAATCATCAGATAGTAAACTTTCAAAAGCTTCTTTGTCTGGTGAAGGTAACTTTTCATCTTCTTTAATAGACTGAAGTACCTGAGTTAAAGGATTCACAGATGACTTAGTGCGACTTTGTTGAAAATAAAAAGTTATTGGCTTATTCTTAAAGGCTGGAGAGTTCTTTCTAAACGGAGAATATTTCGTTAGAGCTGATGATGTTTTCTTCCACGGACTCTTTGTGGGCGAAGAAATGAATTTACCTGGCCTTCTTGCAATGTCTTGAGATAGGCTTTGTTTGGGGTTGACTTGATCAATATCATAAATTTTCTTGGGTGTTAATGTGATGGTACTACTTTTCCTCTGTTTGATTCCTGATTTATTTCTTGTTGTTGGGTTCACACCTTCTGCAATGATCTCCACATAATCTTGAGACATTTTGTAAGATTCTTCAAATCGCTCTGAAAAAGTACAATAAAATTAGTTTGTGGTATAAAGACAGTTTAGATAGCATGAGGAAAACTTCACCTTTGCGGAGGAACCTTTTTAAGTGGGTACCTACATGAATTTATAGATTGAAGAAGATGCTTGGGGAATAACTTGCATAAGTATTTCCTGAACTTTATTATTCTTTTTTGTATATCCACTCTCTTCTGCGACTTTACTGTGACT
Organism: Bemisia tabaci; assembly: GCF_918797505.1. NCBI lineage: Eukaryota > Metazoa > Arthropoda > Insecta > Hemiptera > Aleyrodidae > Bemisia > Bemisia tabaci. The sequence goes on from NC_092793.1 coordinate 85,859,910, forward strand.
TCATAAATCAAAATAATGGCTTGTTCCATTTGCATAATAGCGGCATTCTCTCCCCTGTTCGCAGGATAGCCAAATTTTCCCCGAACTAAACAGCAGGGCGATTATTGAAATGATATCGACTCTACATCACCACTTTGTCGTGTTGACACGACAAAGCGGCGACATAGTCGATGTCATTTCAATAATCGCCTTGCAGAGTGGGCAAAAAGTTGCCCTGTCTGCAGTATGGACAGGTTCACAGATAGGGTGGAATAGGGGCGCCACTCCAGATATTTGTAGGGCCTGGTAAGAGGTGATGAGTTACCTCTTTGTAAATTTACCTACCACTTACTGAAGTACAGCAGGTGGCGATGTGGTTGTACACTCGGGCAAAATAATCAATTGGGGTGTAGAAATAGTTTATGAACTCGAGCTTTTTTTCCCTCTCTAAGTAGTAATACCGAGCTCTTTTTCCCGGGCCTGACTCCTAAATAAAGGGCCAGGCAAAAGCCGGGCCTGCCGCCCCCTAAATAGCGCCTCTACGCTCTAGGATGGAATGTTGACACTGGATAGAATCTATTCTTTCTGATTATCTTTTCTGCTATTTCCTCACAATTAGGTAAGAAGGGTTGTGTTGCCGGCTTGATATTTTCCCTCATTCTAATTGATCAGTACTTTCCTGAGCTTAAGTCAGCTTATACGGGCACCTTTCAACATAATTTTAGTGCAAAATCGAAATCCCTGAAAACATAAATGCTTGTAGAAAGAGCTACAGGTGATGATGGTTCACCTTAAACCATTCGACTCTTCTAGGAGATATTACAATTAGTTTGACTTGCACAGCTGTATAAAATATCATTGGCTCAGGTAACACTTACGGAATAGCTTTCATTGCGAGAATTTTGGAAACGGTGGATGAAGGCATGTCTAAGTCTCTAAGATGAAGATGAAGGCTAACGCTAACGCATAACATCAGAGAGTATAGAATAAGGTTAGAGCAAGAGCAGAGAGTATAGAACAAAGACATAAAGACGGAACGCTCGTATCTAAAAGCACGGGGGAAAAAGTGAAGCTAGGTTCGGCTAGAGTCCCTTTATACTGAGAGTCAAGACAACACCCCTGATGGAGTCACAAACGGGAATAAAGATTACACAAATTGAACGTTTTTCGTAATCTTTGATCGGCTCATTCTTAAATTCCTTTCTCCGTTCCTTCTCTCATTCCGTTTGTTCCTTGTCGAACCCGAAATTCCTCGGTCCATTCCAGATTTTAATCTTTGCGATCGGTGAAAATGTAATCTTTATTCCCGTTTGTGACACTGTGAAGGCCTAAAATCCGATTGACCAATCAGAAATGGATTCGCATTGTCTTGACTCTCAGTATAAAGGGACTCAAGGTTCGGCGCTGCGCGCTTGTGTGAGTGTGTAAATGAGCGCGGGAATCCATGGCGGCAAACGGAAATTTGATTTGAACTTGTCCTCTTGATTTTTGCACATTTCTTCTTCGAAACGTATTTTAAATTCCTAAAACGAATATACTAAGAAAGTTCGGTCTGCGTCTTAACATAATACACCTACTTTTGCTTGGTAACAGGCAGTAATCTCAGATAAAGTTAGTTTTTCTTCTGCTCATGGTGGTTCTGCAGGTTCAAACAGGCCGTTACAGTTCTAGATCAACCCAAGACTAGAGTCCCTTTATACCCAGAGTTAAGACAACTCGATTATTAGCTGACTGGCAGCCGGCCTTGGCTGGCCATGGAGGCCGAAACGAGTGCACCCAAACGAACGATATTGAGGGATAAGGATCAGGAATCCTGCGATGTCTGTCACACAAAAACAACACCATCAACAAATTGATCAATTAAAAAGAAAATGAGATTGGTTTGTGAATAATTTCTTAATCTATTTTCATTTTGGACCGATGGAAATAACAATTTACTCTTGATAAACCACAATTAGGTAATATTTTCATTATTCTTGTTCACATTCGAGGTACCGCCATCTTGGTGCACTCGTTTCGGCCTCCATGAGCGAGAACCAATCAGAATTGGATTTTTTTTTAGGCCACTTCCAGCCCAACCAAAAGTGAGTTGTCTTAACTCTGGGTATAAAGGGACTCTACCCAAGACATAAAGACGGAGGGCTAAAAGCAAAAAATGAAGCTTCTTTTCAACCACCTCTACTATTGGCTAGAGTCCCTTTATACTGAGAGTCAAGACAATTCGGCTCATGGATGTCACAAACGGGAATAAAGTTTACAGAAATTGAACGTTTTTCGTAATCTTTGATCGGCTCATTCTCAAATGCCTTTCTCCGTTCCTCCTCTCATTCCGTTTGTTCCTTGCCGAACCCGTAATTTCCTGGTCCATTCCAGATTATAATCTTTGCAATTGGTGAAAATGTAATCTTTATTCCCGTTTGTGACACTGTGGAGGCCTAAAACACGGGAACCAATCAGAAATGGATTCAAATTGTCTTGACTCTCAGTATAAAGGGACTCTACTATTGGCTAGAGGATTGGCGGCGAAATCGGGACAAGTTTGAATTCAAATGTAGGGCGGGAACTGAATAAAATAATTGCGGAAACAAAGTATTCTAGGTTGATTTTTGCCCAAATTCACTTACCCACTCATATTTCTTTAACTTTAGGTTAGCTTTGGTCCGTCGTCGACCGATTAATTTCATTTGGGAGTAACGGTCATCTAGAACTGTAACGACCTGTTTGAACCTGCAGAACCACCATGAGCAGAAGATAAACTAACTTTATCTGAGATTACTGCCTATTACCAAGCAAGAGTAGGTGTAATACAATAGGACGCAGTCCCAACTTTCTTAATATATTCGTTTTAGGCATTTAAAATACGTTTCGAAGAAGAAATATGGAAAAATTAAGAGGACAAGTTCAAATCAAATTTCCGTTTGCCGCCATGGATTCCCGCGCTCATTTACACACTCACACAAGCACCCAGCGCCAAACCAGGCTTCACTAGAGTCCCTTTATACTGAGAGTCAAGACAATTTGAATCCATTTCTGATTGGTTCCCGTATTTTAGGCCTCCACAGTGTCACAAACGGGAATAAAGATTACATTTTCACCAATTGCAAAGATTATAATCTGGAATGGACCAGGGAATTACGGGTTCGGCAAGGAACAAACGGAATGAGAGGAGGAACGGAGAAAGGCATTTGAGAATGGGCCGATCAAAGATTACGAAAAACGTTCAATTTCTGTAATCTTTATTCCCGTTTGTGACATCCATGAGCCGAATTGTCTTGACTCTCAGTATAAAGGGACTCTAGGCTTCACTTTTTCCCCGTGCTTTTAGATACGAGCACTCCGTCTTTATGTCTTTGAGATCAACGTTACTCCCAAATGAAATTAATCGGTCGACGACGGACGGAAACTAACCCAAAGTTAAAAAAATATGAGTTTGTACCTGAAATTGGGCAAAAATCAACCTAAAATACTTTGTTTCCGCAATTTTATTTGGTTCCCGCCCTACATTTGAATTTCAAACTTGTCCCGATTTCGCCGCCAATCCTCTAGCCAATCGTAGAGGTGGTTGAAAAGAAGCTTCATTTTTTGCTTTTAGCCCTCCGTCTTTATGTCTTTGGTATAGAAGGTTAGAGGCCCGACTGGATAGGGAGCAAAGACATAAAGACGGAGGGCTAAAAGCAAAAAATGAAGCTTCTTTTCAACCACCTCTACTATTGGCTAGAGGATTGGCGGGGAAATCGGGACAAGTTTGAAATTCAAATGTAGGGCGGGAACTAAATAAAATTGCGGAAACAAAGTATTTTAGGTTGATTTTTGCCCAAATTCACTTATCCACTCATATTTCTTTAACTTTAGGTTAGTTTTGGTCCGTCGTCGACCGATTAATTTCATTTGGGAGTAATGGTCATCTAGCCTTGTAACGGCCTGTTTGAACCTGCAGAACCACCATGAGCAGAAGAAAAACTAACTTTATCTGAGATTACTGCCTGTTACTGAGCAAAAGTAGGTGTATTATATTAGGACGCAGACCGAAATTTCTTAATATAATCGTTTTAGGCATTTAAAACACGTTTAGAGGAAGAAATAAGGAAAAATCAAGAGGACAAGTTCAAATCAAATTTCCGTTTGCCGCCATGGATTCCCGCGCTCATTTACACACTCACACAAGCACCCAGCGCCAAACCAGGCTTCACTTTTTTCCCGTGCTTTTAGATACGAGCACTCCGTCTTTATGTCTTTGATAGGGAGGGAAGAATTGAAACAGAAGTTGGAGCCGTGAGCAAGCAGTTGCGTACGTTGGCGCGAGAGTGCGCGGCGAGCGGAATCCCATACCACTGCGCTGATTGGCTAAGCGAGAGTTGCGGACGGACGATGTATAAAAAATTGCCTACGTGGAGGTGGTCCGGCAGCAACATACCCGCCGCTAGTTAGAGTCCCTTTATACCCAGAGTTAAGACAACTCGATTATTAGCTGACTGGCAGCCGGCCTTGGCTGGCCATGGAGGCCGAAACGAGTGCACCCAAACGAACGATATTGAGGGATAAGGATCAGGAATCCTGCGATGTCTGTCACACAAAAACAACACCATCAACAAATTGATCAATTAAAAAGAAAATGAGATTGGTTTGTGAATAATTTCTTAATCTATTTTCATTTTGGACCGATGGAAATAACAATTTACTCTTGATAAACCACAATTAGGTGATATTTTCATTATTCTTGTTCACATTCGAGGTACCGCCATCTTGATGCACTCGTTTCGGCCTCCATGAGCGAGAACCAATCAGAATTGGATTTTTTTTAGGCCACTTTCAGCCGAACCAAAAGTGAGTTGTCTTAACTCTGGGTATAAATAGAGTCCCTTTATACCCAGAGTTAAGACAACTCACTTTTGGTTGGGCCAGGGTTGGGCTGAAAGTGGCCTAAAAAAAAATCCAATTCTGATTGGTTCTCGCTCATGGAGGCCGAAACGAGTGCACCAAAATGGCGGTACCTCGTATGTGAACAAGAATAATGAAAATATTACCTAATTGTGGTTTATCAAGAGTAAATTGTTATTTCCATCGGTCCAAAATGAAAATAGATTAAGAAATTATTCACAAACCAATCTCATTTTCTTTTTAATTGATCAATTTGTTGATGTCGTTGTTTCTGTGTGACAGACATCGCAGGATTCCTGATCCTTATCCCCCAATATCGTTCGTTTGGGTGCACTCGTTTCGGCCTCCATGGCCAGCCAAGGCCGGCTGTCAGTCAGCTGATAATCGAGTTGTCGTAACTCTGTGTATAAAGGGACTCTATCGCAAAGTACTGGATCGTCGATGAAGTCACTTTTGGAGGCTGTTTTGTCCAGTTCTCCGGAGACTAGTGAGCGGCGACTAGCGATGACGCATACGCAGAGTATACCTGTATAGGGAGAGTAGCGACAGATCTGAAACTCCGAAAGTCCATCAGGCCTTCACCGATGCCTCCGCGAATAAAGTTAGGGCCCAAAAGGGCAGCCAACCTATGAATTTCGAATGTCCAGAGCGATTTACAAATACAATTGTTACGAACCGTCGTTTAGAAAGCATGTATTTGGCTTACTTTTTGCATAAATTTACTTATTTTTGCGAAAGAACGCTCATTTATGTACATTCTTAGCCATCTTGGTTAGAATTGAAATCTGTGGGCTGGCAGTGAAATTTTGTGTGTTAGAAGTTGCTCAGAAGGGTGGCTGCACTTTTGGGCCTTAAGCCCTCCATGAACCGATCTGTCGCTACTCTCCCTATACAGGTACTCTAGCAAGCTTCACACCCAGTATTATCAGAATCAGGTAGGTACACATAAACAAAATGCAGTGGCGCCCTCCAGCGGTCCGCGCTGTTAACACCTACCTCGCTGTGATTGGCTCTCTGAAGTATCTACGAAAATCACCGACCGTCCGCGGTCCGCGGTCCGCGAGGAATCCTATAGACGAAATAAAAGACGGCTATACTATAGACCGTGTTCGATAACGGTTCGATGTATCGTTTGGTTCAAAACAATAGAACGTAACCTCAAATCACACTTTAAGGATTTAAACTGGAAAAGCTGAATATGAGAAATTTCCTGACAATTTCACTTTGCCTTAGCATTTGATACTCAAAAGAATAAAAAGCCTGTTACAAAAGATCCGTTCTCTCAGATTACTGAATTTTCTTTTGAGGCTATGTTTATGTTTTAAACCAATCGATATCGATACAATCTCACCCGTTTGATGTATCGAATACGATCTCGGGACAAGTTTGAAATTCAAATGTAGGGCGGGAACTAAATAAAATTGCGGAAACAAAGTATTCTAGGTTGATTTTTGCCCAAATTCACTTACCCACTCATAATTTTAGGTAGATTTCGAAGAAATATCTACCTATTGCAGACGGTACGACCTCGTAATTTTCCAGAATTTTCGCTTAAAGAGCATCGATCCTGAAGCCCTGAGTTGAAAAATGTGGGTCATAAAAAAGTACGATATATATATATATGTTTAACTGGGATCTAACGAACCTTTGCGACCGTTTTTTTCCGGAACTATCCGTACGATCAAAACGAAACTAAGCATGGTTCTTCACTGCTATGAGGTCTAGATCAAGTTTCCTTTTTCGTGAAAATTGGTCCACCCCTTATCCGGAAAATCTCAAGTCCAAAGGGGGATGATTTTTCAAACTCGTCCGATCTTAGTCGGCGATACGTCAAAAAACTCGTCTCGTCGTGGCCTTCAAAACAACCTATTTTCACCTACCCTCTAAAACCACCCCTTATCCGGAAAATCTCAAGTCCAAAGGAGGATGATTTTTCAAACTCGCCCGATCTTAGTCGGTGATACGTCAAAAAACTCGTCTCGTCGTGGCCTTCAAAAGAACCTATTTTCACCTACCCTCTAAAACCACCCCTTATCCGGAAAATCTCAAGTTCAAGGGGGATGATTTTTCAAACTCGCCCGATCTTAGTCGGTGATACGTCAAAAAACTCGTCTCGTCGTGGCCTTCAAAACGACCTATATTCACCTACCCTGTAAAACCACTCCTTCCCAAGTAGCATTTTTCGACGGAAAAATCGCGATACTCTGCGATTTTATCGGCGATGAAATCGCTAGGATCATCAGCAGGGGCGTAGCTAGGAAATTTCTCTGGGGTCGAGGGGGGGGGGGGGCATGGGACCACCTCTCGTGGTGAAGAGAGCGGGGGGGTGAGGAATGGAGGATCCCGTTTTTCTAGGGGGGGGGGGCAGCCCCCCCCCCCCAGGACCCCTCTAGCTACGCCCATGATCATCAACATCTGAGCGATTATCCTCGATCTTGTTTGCCCGACAATTAATCGCGATATTTTTGAAATAAAAATCGCAATAAATGGCGATTTAATTTTATCGACGCAATTTGTGAAGAAATTAAGGTTATGATATTAATAAGATATGATTTAATTCCGAAATAGAATTTATTCAGTTAAAACACGGCGTTAAGCTACAGAGAAGGATCTGGACTGACTGAAGTCAAAGACAAAGGGATGCACCACGCAAGCGTAGGCGTGAGAACGGGGGACGAGAACCCTCGTAAAGTCTTGAAGGGTGCGACTGTGTTTTATAGTTTTTCGGGGAAGATGCTGCGTTGTCAGATTAATTATTGCATCTCTCCAACACGCCCCCTCAAGAATTAATCTGATCTTGCTTGATTTGACTATGTTGCTCTGTTGAACTGCGATGCCGTGCTGCAATCGTCCTCAAGTGCCAACTCTGGGGTGATGCTCACGATCCACAATTCGGTGCTGCATGGATGAAGGGAAACCCAGGAAAACCTCCACCAGATCGTGTACTTGCTGTTACTATGAGTTCTATTCCAGCCCAAAAACTCCACTGATTGAACTCCAAGACTGGTAACCGCTGGATCATCATATCGGCCAGTAAATTTCCTGTAAACACATATACGGAATCAATGACCTTATTTTGACGTGCTCTCACTACGTATAATGTGGGTTCATATTTTGATATCATGGCAAACTAGATTCTTAAATTTATGTATGCAATCCTCGTAAGATGCAATTGGCTTCGTCCCACTCGTTTTGGTAGTGACTAAAATCACTTTTGACCAGAGAATCTATAACTGCTTTACTTGCATCTATTCTGCCTCCACCAAAGAAGCCGTCACAGATTTCAGATTCTCTAGTGTGTTCCAACATAATGATGCAGTTTTAAGTAATAATGCAAATTAATTTCTCTATCTCTCACTTTCAATTCAAAAGGTCTTTCTGTCATTCTCAATATTTGCCCAAATTGAATCTTCGATGCCAATCAAAATATCTTCTCTTTTACCTCAAAGTATCTCAAAAATCATTTTTTCTTACGGAAAGTCTTTCCGTTGTTATCATCTTTGATTTTTGGTATCAAATAAGTATACTTACCATTGATTAGACAACTCGATCTGCCAAAATACATTTTCTAGAGCTCTTTCGTTATCTCTAGTCTCTCTTTCATTCTTATTGCCTTTCATATTCGCCCTTACTTGCATTTACTTAATTTATTTACTTAAGTTCTCTAATCAGGCCTTTTATTCCAGTTTGAATTTTAAATGCACACCCAACTTAGGTACTCGTTCACCGAATATTCGCATTCTTTTACACTGGCTATTCATCAACTTCTTTTTCACTTGCTACGCGGTGAAGCTTATCATACCATTTCGTTGCTTACTTTTCCTTGTTCGAGCTTAATTATTTAATAATAATTTGTCTCACTGCTTATACCTAAAAGTTTACCTTTAATTTGAATCAGACGATATATCTCACGAGAATCTTATTTACTGAGATACTTCAAAGTCATTCTCGTACCAGACACAATTTTCAAAATAATTGTTGCATTTTTTTTTTTTTATCAAAGAGAAAAAATTTGACTGCAATTGTTTCAGATGAGTTCCTCGCACCTTGCTTTAAACCTTTCAAGTATTTTTTAATTAACACATGTAATCTCCGATTTTTTAAAATCGAACTCTGTCAGAGATTCTCATTCGTCACTTCTCAATTTCTCTTCTTTAAATACTAATTTTTTTCCCCTCAATTTCGCTCCTTCTAATATAATCTCTCCTCTCGACATTGAAGTCTCTCCTCTCAAATTCTAGTAACTTTCTCAAAATTTTGAATTTCTCTTCTCAAATTGTTAGTTTCTACTTTCAAATAGTGGCCAATCAACGCAATTTTCGCATTCAAAATAATTCGATTGTAAACTAATCTGCGTAAAATATGAAGTCTCTCTCTTACTTTTAATTTGCTGCAAACGCTAAAATGAATTTTGGCAAAAAAAAAAAAACTGCTAATCGAGAGGATAGGTTTCATCTCTGACCTCCGAGACTAAAAACTAATACTATTCATCTCATTCCAAATATTTTTGCAAAATTCCTTTATTCGCCAATGTTAAAAATACAAATCAATGCCACTCGACAGTACCTCTGTCGTTTTGCCTTAGTATGTATCAAAGTACAAAAGTTTATCGTTCATAAATGAATTGGGCCTGTTAAATTGTTGTTTCCTCGGTTTTCTTTCTACTTTCGTCGAAACTTTTCGTACCGTCAAACGGGGCTACTTGGGACGATTTTAGCACAAAAAAGCTTCTCCAAAACGAACCATACATTATTTTGCCAAACTTTTTTGTGCTAAAGGTAGTTCGTTGGTACGCATATCGAATTTTAAAGGAAAAAAAAATTTATGCCCCCCCCCTTATATTTTTTTTTTCGATTTTCGACTGTCCCAAGTTACCCCGATACTCGGGGTAACTTGGGACACGAATGAAAATCAAGTGTTTGGCCCATGTTAGGCTCTTTCAGGGCAACATGGGACAGTAAACTGAATTTTTAAAAAAGTAAATTGAACATTTATCTATAAAATAATACAATTTTGGTAAATTTGAACAAGTCTTTTAAAGAATTAAGTAGGAAACAAAAATGGCATGACAGCCTTGAGGAACTTAAAGCTAATATTGAGGTCAAAACGTTTCAAAGTTATCAACTAAGAGGCACCTATGGCAGTTTGAGTAGGTAGGTACCAACCTTTAGTAGGTAAGTAAAGGTATGCATTAAGAAAAGTATTCTTTCAAAAAATTGCGAACATGTCTGTTAAGGGTTGATTTCGGAATTCCAAATTTTGTTGACGTCTTACCCTCTTACGCAGAGAAGCACCCTTTCGAATTGCTTTGACAGCTTTCTTCAATGAGTTCTGTGAGAAGTCTCTGTATGCCCGAGAGCCTGGTTTTCTTTGGTACGTCCGGACCATGTTTCTTGTAAAATTACGAAATACCTGTCATAAACAGATCAGTACCTACTTAACTAATAAAAACCTGAATATAACCCAGGAAATCTCTTATCTCAAAAGCACTGCCAATAGGTCCTCCCTCTTAGTCTGTAATGCAAGGTAGAATTGGAAAACATGGAAACGATATCACTAAAAAGGAGAAAATGGGGTGTCCCATGTTACCCAGCGATTCCTAGTTTTTTGGTTTTTTGGAAATTTTGGGGATGAAAACGAAAATTTTTGTAAAACTGAAGCAGACCCCATCAACAGAGGCACATTTGTGACTTACTCACATATAAGAAGTTTGCATGTGGTGGAAAGGTACTGAGATCCCCAGGAAAGTATAACGGTGTTCAAATATGACGAAAAAATATTAAAGAGACAAATATTTTTTTTTAAATACTTATTTGGGTTTCAAAATTCTTCTTGGTCATGAACAGCCATGCCGGAGTAATGTAGAATGAGGTTATGGCATCAGAAGAACAAAAATAAACATTACAGTGCTACCACACACAACAACGCGAAAATTCCCTCGAGTGTCCCATGTTAGCCTGTAGTCCCAAGTAGCCCCGTTTGACGGTAAATATTGCAAGTTCAAAATTTGGGCTTCACAAAGATAAAAATTAAAATTTACCTCGTCAGTTTTATCCTCATTTCCATTTGCACTTTCCTGCTGCCTGATCCAATCTCTCACGTTTCACTTCAATCTTATTTCAGTATTTTCATTTCAATTTCATCACATACTGTTTGCTTTAAGTACTGTGCCTATGATATTATTAATTACAGTTTTCTAAAGTTAAGCTTATAATAGTATTGCTCTCTATTTCATTTAAGCTTATCACAGAATTTCATACTGTTTTGCCTGAGCTCAGTTTTACTCACGTCTCGCACAGAGTTTGTCTCCGTTTTATTCACTTTGCACCATTCATTTGCTTTTGAGTCAAACCTGACCTTTAATTTTACCTTTAATTTTAACTCCTCTCCAGAATTTATTTTTTCTGGTTTTTTATCCTCAGAATTTACTGATGTGGGTCGGTAGCCGAAATAAATGAGACGCTGATGATCACTCAAAGATGTTTATTATAACGATTATAACGAAATCACGACTTGTACAGAAAGGGGCTGGCTCTGGCTGGTGGCCTGTCTGTCTGTGGGTGCCCCGTTGCCAGGTCGGGCACACACCCTATTGAGTAAGGCTATGATGCCACATAGCCTTACTGCACCTCCCGATTTTTTTTTTTTTTTTTTTTTTTTTTAAAGAAAGCACTTGGTGCGTGATTATGTGTGGGATATTTCCACATTCATGTTGCTTTCTGAGCAAAATAAAGCTGTATGGAGCTTAGTAATGTAGCCATTGGGCTGAGAAGATAATAATGTCGCCATTGGGCGTAATGAATTATTTATGTAGCCATTGGGCTTAGAAACTGATAATGTCGCCATTGGGCGTAATGAATTATTTATGTAGCCATTGGGCTGAGAAACTAATAATGTCGCCATTGGGCGTAATGAATTATTAATGTAGCCATTGGGCTGAGAAACTACTAATCTCGCCATTGGGCGTAATGAATTATTAATGTAGCCATTGGCTTAGATACACTTAATGTCGCTATTGGGCGTATTGAGTAACTTATGTTGCCACTAATTTACTTGAGATAATTACAATACAAAGGTTAGGGGTGGGAACCCCAGTCATAGGTACTTTTAAATTGGTATTTCATTTGACTAGTTTCATTTTATACATTAATTAAAATCAATATCACAATTAAATAGATTGAACATTGTTCACGAGGCAAATACACAGGAAGAAATGAGTAGTCACTTGCTTTGATACACAGTTTTTTCATATTAGTACTTACATCAGGTAGCACTCTAATTAATTCACTTCCTTACAAAGTCATTTCCGAGTTTTTTGGGAATACCTCGTCCACCATGTCTTAATTTTTGATTGAACGGGCTATTCTTATTAATATTTATGACCTCCTTAGGTGTTGAAGTGCTTGGTTCTGTCTCAAATCCCAAAAAATCTTCTTCATCTGTACTTTCTGTCTCCTCATTTGTGACTTTTTCTTTTGGCACATTAGGTTCAATTACAGTGATTTCACTAGAGTCATCTGATGAGACAGAGTTAAGGGAATTTTTAGTTGGATTTTTAATTGGAGGAGCCAGATTGAAAGTTTGAATTGGAGCAACCTGATTAGCAGCATTTATGTTATGTTCATTATCAGTGTTCCCTTGTGGTAAATAAAACAAGTAGGGGTTAACATCGTTTTCTGTCCTAGAATTACAATAATTTTTCCTTAGAAATTTTGAGTTTCGTACAATGGTTCCCCCGTCTTCCTCAGATACTAGATATGATCTTGGAGCTTCCAACTTTTTAATTATTCTCCCTGGATACCAGCGGTCATCTTGTTCTCTAATGAAGATCTTTTCATTCTCTAGAAACTCTTGTTTAGGTTTACTACTTTGGTTATAGTGACTCTCTGTTTTTCTCTGATGTTCCCTCATTTTTTCTGTGACATTGATGATCTGAGGGACCAAAACTTTTTGAGACACTGGTACATTTGTTCGGAGGACTCGATTCATTAGCAGTTGAGCAGGAGACGCTCCAAGAGCTGGGATAGGAGAATTGTTATATTCCAAAATAGCGAGATCCAAGTCGCCTTTGCTTTCTGTGACTTTTCTTAGCAGCATTTTGGCTCTTTTCACCCCGTTTTCTGCCATGCCATTGGATTGTGGGTATTTAGGACTCGATGTTTGGATTTTGAAATTGAACTGTTTAGCGAATTGACTTAACTCAAAAGAACCAAATGGCTGGTTATCTGCAATGACAAGCGCTGGAATACCGTGAATTTTGAAAATCTCTTTAAAAAGTCTGATTACTTCTAACCCAAGTAGCATGGATTGCAATTTCATTGCAATGGATTGTGAGTTGATTGCAATTTTTGCTTGTTGCCTATACGTTCATTTGAAGGTGCTTAAAAAGTTGCAATTTTATTGCAATAAGTTTGCAAGAAATGTAGATTATGCTTGTTTTTCAAGGCACTATAAAGACTGCAATTTCGGTGCAATCATGTTGTAACAAATTCACGCCATGTGCCTGGCATCCAATTCTCTAGTTGTTTTAAAGTTTTTTCGACTTAAATGTCTCACCTACCTAACCCATATAGCCCAACATATTTTGAAAATATTGTCACCTTTATCAAAATATTTTCATGGCAATATTGTAAGTAAAATATTTTCAAAATATTTTTAAAACATTTTAAAGGAATATTTTGAAAATGTTTACAAAAAATATTTTTAAAATAATTCAAAAATATTGCCTGTAAACATGCATGTTAAAAATATTCCTTAAGAAAGTTTTGAAAATATTTTAAAAATATTTTTTGAAAATATTTTTAAGTTCTCAAGTTAGTATGTGGTATAATTTACACCGGTGTTAATTTTGTGTGAGTACCTATTAAGTGATATCGAAAAAAAAAATCAGACAAAAAAAATATGAAAAAAATAAATAACACGAAAAAAAATAAATAATAGGCAAAAGAAAGAAGCCTGAGAAAAACGGCGTTAATCAAATCTATGATGAATGTTGAGCCACGCACTGACGCAATGCATGCGATAACAGCCTTAACAGGCGTGATTTCAACCAAGCTCATCATCAGCTCCCTGTAGCTCAGTGGAAGAGTGCTCCGCTATGACATTCGCGGGTCGGGTTCAAGCCCACTCAAGGGCGTCCGGTATTTTATGCTGCTAAACGTCGTAGGACATTAGGTAAGCATGGGTTCGAATTATTATAATTTCCCCCGAAAATTTAGGGGTTGAAATTTAAAGGTCGTCAATATTGAAATTTCTTTGCAAAAAAAAAAAAAATTGCAACTTTTTTACAATGAGGGGGTCAGATGTTGTAAAATAATTGCAATTTTCTTGCAAGAAAGTTGAAATCATCTGGAAATTTTATTTCATTTAAATTGCAATTTTTTCGTTGCAAAATGCTACTTGGGAAAGACGTTTTATTTCTCATGGGTCTCACCTCAAGCCATTTCGAGTAGTAATCAGTTAGAATTAAGAAAGATTTTCCTGCAAACTCTGCTATATCAGATCCTACCTTGTGAAACGGCAAGTTAGGAATGGTATGAGAAATCAAAGGCTCCTTTACATTTTTTGGTAGAAATTTACTACACGTGGGACACGCTTTTATATAATTTTCTATGTCTTTGATATAAGTAGGCCAGTAGACAATTAATTTAGCCTTTTCTATTGTTTTGCTGATCCCTAAATGCGAGTCTCCATGCAGTAATTTTAGGTAGTAAACTGTTTTTAATTCAGTTGGAATGATTAATCGGTTTTTAAAATATATAATATCGTTATTCATTGCAATTTCATGCCTGATCTTATAGAAAGGTTTAAGGGCCTCATCGTTACAACTGTTCCAGTCTTGTAAATGCATTTCCTTCACACGTTCTAACATTGGGTCACTACATGTAGCTTTTTGCAGTTCTAGGAATTTTGGGGTTGATAATTCAAAGTTGGTCTCAATACAATGAACCACCTCATTTAATGGGATAAAATCCTCTGGCTTACCATTTAAAAAGTTTCTTGAGAGCAGATCGGCTAGATACATATTTTTTCCTGGAATATATTTTACTTCTAGGTCATACGGTAGCAGTTTGAGTAGTAGTCTCTGTAGGCGATTTGACATAATTTGAGAAATATTTTTCTGAAAACTAGGCTCTAAGGGTTTATGATCATTTTCAACATAAATTTTATAACCATATACAATGTTATGAAAACGTTTGGTTCCAAATACAATACTGAGAAGTTCTTTTTCGATCTGTGCGTAGCGACATTCCGCATCAGATAAGTTACGAGACGCAAAAGCTATAGGTCTTTTTTCTTGCAAGAGACAAGCTCCCAGACCAAATTGAGACGCGTCACATTGCAGAGTTATCTTTTTTGCTGGGTTAAAATTAGCTAGACTGCTTATTGCACAAACTGCCTCTTTTATTTTATTGAAGTTCTCAGTATGTATCTGTTGCCATGTGAACATTGAATTCTTTTTAAGCAGTCCTCGAAAAGGCTGAATCAGGTCCGCAAGATGAGGAATATATTCACGGACATAATTCACACTCCCCAAAAAACTTTGTAATTCCTTACGATTATTTGGATTTTTTAATTGTAAAATGGCCTCCAAGTATTCTGGATTTGGGCTAATTCCTTCCTGATTGAGAACGTGCCCCATGTAATTAATAGATGTCTTTTTAAATTGAAATTTAGATTTATTAAACTTAATATTCAGTTCCTCTGCTCTTCGCATTACCTCTGCAAAAGCTCTGTCATGCTCTTCTTCAGTTTCACCGCAAATTAGTATATCGTCAAAATAGATGATTACATTCGGAATATCACCGAAGTATTTGGTCAATACTTTTTGAAAAATTTCTGGGGCACAAATTATTCCAAACGGTAGTCTCAAAAATTTGAAACTTCCAAACGGTGTGTGAAACCCAACGTACTTTGTTGATTCTGGAGACAATTTACAATGCCAAAATCCATCCTTAATATCTAGAACAGTGAACAACTTTTTGTTTGTGAGTTTAAGTTTAATTTCTTCAAAGGATGGTATGAGAAAAAGTTCTCTTTTAATATGTTTATTCAATCGATTAGGATCTAAGCACACCCTGATGGATCCATCATCTTTTTCCACAACGACTAGGTTACTGAACCATATTACATTCTTGACATCATTTGAGATTATGTTCAAAGATTGTAATGCATTTAATTTATCTCGCAGGGGAGTTCTAATTTTATGCGGCAATCTTCTCGGTGGATCATTTGATGGGATTGCATTAGGTGAAACAAATAAGTCAACTACGTCTGGAAATTCTCCAACGCCGGAAAACTGTTTGGGAAATTTTGCAAGAACTGCAGCTTCATCAGTGAAGGCAGACACATAATCTATTTGTTTTTTAAAAATTAGGCCAAGTTGTACTGATGTTTGTAGGCTTAACAGAGGGGTAGAGCCTGTTTTGGTTACAGTGAACTTAATTGTATAAGGAACACTAGTATTGGGTAATTGACATTTTAAGGTTACGTTACCAAAAGTTTCGATAGGAGCTCCGCCATATCCCAGAACCCTTGTTGTATTGGGAACTAAATCATCACTTAAAGTCTTAACTTTTTGATAAAGATGCCACGGTAAAATATTTATTTCGGCACCGGTGTCGATTTTGAAATCAATGAAAGAATTATTAACCAGCAATTGTTGCATCCAGAACTCATTTGTCTCAGCGGAAGAAACTACATTTACATTTACATGATTTGATTGATTAGCATGATGCGTTTGATAGCTTGCTTTTTGATTGCGACCCGCACTCGCTTCACTTTCAGAGCTTTTACCGCACTTGCTCAGATTATAATCAGTAATAGGGGGATTTGAAAAGGACTTTGGAAAATTATGTGGAATGCAACTAATTTCTGAGATATAAACATAATCTGAAGCTTCGACTTCATCAAGGTGCACTGAAGGTGCTGAATTTTCAGGACAAATCACTTCGTTAATACGGCACATTTTTTCAAAATGATTTCGACCCAAGCATTTTTTACACTGCTGCCGATAAGCAGGACACTGTCGCACAGGATGTTGTAGACCGCAGGAACGACAATCAATGATTCTTGACGGCTGCTGTTGATTGGGCGAGTTGTACCTGCTTTGATGGTTGTATCCTTGTCCGAAGTTGTTGTTTCGTCCTTGTCCAGAGTTGTTGTTTCGAGCTCGTCCAGCGAAGTTGTTGCCTTGATTTGAGGGGTTGCCTTGAAATCTTCCACTATTGACTAGATCAACACTTGATGCTTTGGGTTGATTGACTTCATTCGACCTTTTCTTTCCTGCTTCGACGGAGAGGCACAAGGAAACTACTTTCTCTAGCGGCAGTTCCTCGCCGAGGAGACGTTCTCTCAGTTGAACATTATGGATGCCTATGATGATTCGGTCTCTGATAAGTGAATCTCTCAGCTTTTCGAATCCACAATCTTCGGCTAATTTTCTAATTGCCATATAAAATTGATCGAATGATTCCCCTTCTTGTTGATCTCTCGTATTGAACAAGTATCTACAGTAAGCTATATCTCTCGTATTGAACAAGTATCTACAGTAAGCTATGTTTAGTTTAGGCTTGGCAAATTCAGTTAGAACTTTTAGAAGACCATCTACTGTTTTCTTTTGAGCGTCAGTAATGATGAGGGTGTTAAGAATTTCTTCTGCGTCAGTGCCCAATATATTGAGAAAGATAGCGACTTGGACTTTCTCATCTTTCTTGTCTAATTCGTAGCCTATACTGTAATTGGACCACTGTTTTTTGAAACGTTTCAGGTTTTCATGGACGTTTCCACTGAGAGAAAGGGGATCGGGAGTTCGCAATTCCATTGTTTTAATTGCGAGTATGAGAGATTCTTGAATGCAATAATTGCTTAGCCTATAATAATGATAGGTGCCTCATCTGGTACTGTTATCAGTCATAACCTTGAAGCGCATGGAGACTAAGACATTATAAAAATTAAAAACAATTCGAACTAAATCGATAGGATAAAATTCACTGAAATCACTGTAGCTGTGGATTCTGCTTGAGCGTCGTGTCGGGGGATGAGTTAAAACAATCTATTTACCCATTTTCTTCTGATGATCTGCGGCAGTGAGCATGGTGGCCTAACAGGTGCATGGCCAGTCCCCAGTTCTTAGCTGATCAGGTGAATTCGCTGATTTCCGTCACGTTATCCTCGTCGCCATGATGTGGGTCGGTAGCCGAAATAAATGAGACGCTGATGATCACTCAAAGATGTTTATTATAACGATTATAACGAAATCACGACTTGTACAGAGAGGGGCTGGCTCTGGCTGGTGGCCAGTCTGTCTGTGGGTGCCCCGTTGCCAGGTCGGGCACACACCCTATTGAGTAAGGCTATGATGCCACAAAGCCTTACTGCATTTACCTTTTCTGAGTCTTCAGAGTTAATTTCATTTTTATCAAGTTTGGAGATTCCTGATTTTGACACCAATTTAGTCGTATCAGTTCCCACTTGATACCTTATTATCAAGTTTGGAGATTCCTGATTTTGACACAAATTCAGTCGTATCAGTTTCCACTTGATTTTATCGGTCACTCGAAACGCACCACGCATCTCGATCAAATTTTCATTTTCCACTTCCCACGCTTTATGCCTGCTCAAAATCAAACAGACCAGAATGGCTTTCCAGGATTTCCATCCCCTGGTTTCATCTCAGATTCTTACAGAAGAGCTAAAAACGCATAGGAAATCCATCCTTGGTTTATTTAAAGTGCCATTGCTCATTTGAAGCTTTAATTTATTCTAAGGCTTTTGTTAGGATACTTATGATTTGGTGCGTTTCCGTTGAAACAGCTTTACCCCTAAAATGCCTCGTATAATTCTCCTTCAATGAACATTGCACAAGCTCTTTCACTATTCGTTAGGTGATGCCATTTTTCTGCGGGGCTCGTGAAATTTCGGTGACTTATGACGTGATACCTTGCTCGACACAAAACTGTTTAAATTGTTCGAAATTTTTATTTCTATCATTGTCACAGTAGGTATAAATGAAAAAATCTCTAAATCAAAAAGTGCTGAGATTCTCGCAGTATAATTTTCGAACATAAGACAAATACCTACTTCTCATTTATGTTCAATCTTTAAAAGTCACACCATTGTGTGCATACTAATCATGTATGAAAAGAACGAAATCGTTTTGATTTCTTACGTGGATCAGCAATATTAGAGTGCATTCGAGGTTTATACTGGCGTAACTTTCATCTTTACATTTTCTAGAAATGGCAATTTTTACTATTGATACTACTCGCATAAATTATCGTTTGATACAACTCCTTAAGACCAATATACTTACATATTCCATGAACTTTCAACTCAGTAAACTTTGTTCACTCATTTCTTTGTATGACTCTAACTTTCAAACCATATTTCATATTCATCTTATCAATTTTAACTGTCAACTCCAGTTAGGAATATTTACGAATCATTTCTTATCGATCAGTAGCGTGGCGTACTTTGCGATGTATCGACTGATCTGCCATTTAAAGGTACTGAAAAAGATCGACAGATGGGGTGTTCGCAACGAACAATTTAATAATCGATTCTTTACCATAGTCTCAAATGAGGGAACTTCGACAATCGATCATTCACGCCTCGCCACTGTTATCGATACTCAAGTTCTGAAAAAGCTTACCACAAAAGGTAACGGTACTTCCCTTTTAACGTTGACTCCTGATGAGTGGGTTCTGCATGACCAGCTTTCCAAATTTCGGCATTGATAACAGGTCATAAGGGTACATCATAGCAGAACCAAACCTCTTCCACAATTCCATTGAAACCAGACTCCATGAAACATGTTCATCCAGTACTTTGTGTCTTCTCAATTTTTTTGGCCATTGCGATAGGAATGCGTGTTATCCTTCACCAAGTATACCTATTTGTGTCCGCTCACTGTGATCAGCACACTCAAAGAAAGTTTTGCACAACTAATTTTCTGGTGCTGTTTTATCTGGACGCTCCTCAATCCGAGCAGAAGTTGAGCTTTTTCACTATCTTCTAATCAGAGATAGGTGGGTGAGTTCAAATAAGCGTCTAATTTGGTGTCCCGGGCTGTTTAAATCGTCATAATCTGAGAAACATGGGCAGATCAAATTTTTTTCTCATTTTCCACACTATTGTTGACTATTACATGCTATTTCCCACTTTATTTGGACTGAAATAAAAATTTAGGAGAACTTTGAATGTGCAAATTGCCTACATTTGTCCCAAATTTGCGTGTCCCCCGTGCCTGGTTCTTGACTTTAAATCGATGTTGCAGCATAACTAGAGTGATTATTCAAGAAAACTTTATCGGAGATGATAGGTGATGCTTTTGAATTTGAGAAAAAAAATACGTCAATTTATTTTATGCTCCATCAATAACTTTTTCACGCGCTAGAATCATTGTCCCGAGCAACAGTCAGCAACAGTCAGGAGAGACATGGCAACGATGTAATGAGCTCTAAATGATTGCCGTAACGTTGAGGTTTTTCCAAAAACGACTTTTTTTGTTTTGATTGAATAGTTCACACATCGTAGATGGCAAAAATTCTGAAATTCGCAAATTTTTGTGCAAGATTAACGCCATTAATGATGCCAAACAGAATGTTATACATGATAACTAACAAGGCGTCAAGCATACACACACACACACTAATATCAGCTCGTAAAATACTTTCGAAGTGTGCGTTAGGGAAAATTTTCTCTTATTCCGATCCTCTAGGACGTGTTACTAAATATTCCGTGAAAAAAACACCAAAATTGTCTTTACTGTTAGAGGTAAGCTTAAAAAACAGCTTATTCCATCCTGTCCCGTTCCATCTTGTCCCATTCCATCCTGTCCCATATGTTTCCATCCTGTCCCATGTCCCAGTTTAGTGGGACAGAGTGGAAAACTGTTACAACTGAGACTTGCATGTTTAAGCCCTGTAGGCGCTCTTTTCTACCGATTTAAGTGAAAATTGGTACTCGGGGGTATTTTTTAATGGGGAACTCGAATTTTTAGTCGAATTTTGAAAATTCGAAAATCCAAGATGGCGGACATGACCTAAAATGCTATCACAGCGCCTAATCAACTGGGATTTGTTTGTTTAAGCGCTGTACGCGCTCTTTTCGACCGATTTATGTGAAACTTGGTACACGGAGGTATTTTTCAATGGGGAACTTGCATTTTTAGTCGAATTTTCAAAATTCGAAAATCCAAGATGGCGGACATGGCCTAAAATGCTATCTCAGCGCCTAATCAATCGATTCACGCAAAACTTGGTACTTAGGGGTATTCTTGAATGGGAAACTCGAATTTTTAGTCGAATTTTCAAAATTCGAAAATCCAAGATGGCGGACATGGCCTAAAATGCTATCTCAGAGCCTAATCAATCGATTTACGCGAAACTTGGTACCCGCGGGTATTTTTGAATGGGGAACTCGAATTTTAGTCAAATTTCCGAGATTCGAAAATCTAAGATGGTGGCCGTGGCTTAAAACACTATCTCGGTGACTAATTAATTGATTTTAATGAAACTGGACCGGAAAACATTGGTATAAGGAAAAGAAAGGAAATTTTAATAGGGGTGCAATAGGGTTTTTGATGTATTTTAGGCTACGGAATCGAAAAATTCCTGTGTTTTTTCCATCGTGCACAGATTCTCCCGGAAAATTGACTCTTCTGGAAAAGCTAGATTTTTAAGGAAAATTCCGATTTCTCCGGAAAAATTCCGAACTTTCCCAGGATAAATCGCATTGATACAGGTAAATGGAGGTGTTCTTCAGAATCAGCGCCAAAAATCTACTCCGAAACCATTGGCAAATCTTCGGAAAATCAAAAATCAAAAAAAAAAAAGTTGACCGGTAATTGTTATGTTAATGTAAGTCCTCAAACTTTTCCCGGCTTTATCACCACTTCAGCGGGTACACGCCCACTCGAAGTTTTAAAATTCGGTGTTTTTGATCCATTTTGTATTGCAATATTCCAAGAAATAAAAGCTTCTTCTCGTGTGAAACGAAAACAGTGCGCATTTTGATAAACAGACGGAACTGTCTAAAAGACAAGCAGAATAAGCTCCAGATATCTTTCATGACGGATGAATTTTTTCTTAATTTTTTTGGTTCTGCAAGATATGAAAGGGTTACATGTTTTCAATTATGCTTTAATTTAGTGCTCGACGATGCTTTTATGACAATTGTGTTCAATTTTTAATTAAAAGTATTATATGTCACCTCTGAGATGAAAATTTAGGAAATCAGGCAAAATTACGGCACATTTTGGGAAGTGATACACTTGACGGTGGAAATTCGGGTTTAAGCTCAACTATTAAGCTCGACGAGCTATATTTCCTAAGTCTACACCTAATGATAGTCAAAATAAAGTTTGGTTTGCCCAAAAATTCAGAAAAAATTTTTGGGAGGAAATAGAACCTGAAATTTGACCCTTATTTGAATTCACCCAGGTATCATTCAAACTATGAACCATGAATGCGGTTTAAGTAGCTCTTGACGCAAATAAGCATGATTCAGAGCAAAAAATCATAACTGTTTTTTTCAATGTTCAACTTTATTGCAATATTAAATTTTCTATTACCTACACGAACAAAATATCAAGTTCGAATGTCACAGCGTGTAATAGAATTTTCACACACCGTCGACTGAAAATCGGGAGTCTTCTCGCGTATTCTGTGCAGAATCCATTTTCGTTCACTCACGCGTTTTCATCACACGTTTGTATCCATTTTCGTACACTTACGCGTTTTCATTACACACGTATAATTTTCACAAGTTTGCACAAGTTTCAATGAACACTTTGCTTGTTTTCCGTATCCGCGGTCACGATCGCGGATATTTGCGCAAATCACGTAAGCTGCGGCCCATAACCTGAAGAAATTAAGGTTATGATATTAATAAGATATGATTTAATTCCGAAATAGAATTTATTCAGTTTTACAGCACTGAGACAAACACGGCGTTAAGCTATAGAGAAGGATCTGGACTGACTGAAGTCAAAGACAAAGGGATGCACCACGCAAGCGTAGGCGTGAGAACGGGGGACGAGAACCCTCGTAAAGTCTTGAAGGGTGCGACTGTGTTTTATAGTTTTTCGGGGAAGATGCTACGCTGTCAGATTAATTATTGCATTTCTCCAACAATTTGATCGCGATTTTATCGAACCCAAAATTGCGATTAAGTAGTAGCGATTTAATCGCCATCCATCGCGATTTTTAATGTGATAACATCTCGATATATTGCCACCGATATATTCGCGATAACCAACCGATAAAATCGCTATTTATCGCAATCATCACTGCTACTGTAGTATGTCCCCTTTAAATTTTAAAAAATTTATCAATTCGGCGCCCTCCAGGCCGGCAGCCAATCCCATGGGAGCACTCTCGAACCCAGAAAGTGACGCCATAGGTGCTGCTTTCTGGTTGGTCGAGAGTGCTCTCAGTTCGTCTCGACCTCGCTGTTACCTGGATGTGCTTGTAAGTTTTGCTCTCGATTTTTCCCTTTTTGGGGGTAATCCTTGCGGATTACCCCCCATCCTTCATCGGTTCGGGTCGGTAATGTCTTCTTTTAGTTAATTTTGGTCACGCCAAACGAAAGTTCTGTGTCCTTGTTCATTTTTCATCTTTTTTCCTTTTATTTGTGGCATGTGGCCTAAGTCTCGAGCCCGGCGCTCAGATCTATTTTGTTCTGTTACCCCACATCGCTCCAGATTGGCGCCCCACGTTGGGCCCTCAATTATACAAAATGAAGTTGAGCGTCAGATCAGTGAAAATTCGAGTAGAAATAGTGTACCTATTCCACAGAATGTCACTTCACCTGCCCAGTCTTTACGACGTACATCGATTGCTAGTGTAAATTCTCAAGAACCTGCTAGCCGATCAGTTGGGAGTAAGGTTTATCGAAGTTCTCTTAAGTTGAAAGATTTACCATCATACAACGGCACCTTGTACCCTGTACACCCTGTTGAGTTTTTAAAATCTGTAACTACCTTCTATGAGTCATCGAATGCCCCTGACCACGTGATCTTAAATGAGATAGTGCAGATTCTGAAAGAAAAGGCCCTAACCTGGTACAATGTTTACAGAAGCAAAGCTTCCACTTTTTCTGAGTTCAGCTCTGATTTCTTGGAATTCTTTTGGGGACCTAAAGTTCAAGATAATGTTCGTGCTAACTTGTTTACCCCAAATCAGTATCGTAAAGGTTCTTTAGACATGTGCTCGTATTTCCTAAAATATATTCATAAGGCTCAGTACCTTGATTATGCCATTCCTGAACCTGTCTTGGTTTCAACAATTTTAAGACATTTTCCTCCTGGGATTCGTCGGAATTTACATTTGTCCAATTGCGATACCATCAGTGTTGCATTGGAACAGCTCAGGATTTTAGAGGCTGATCCCGATTTGTCATCTGAAATACCTCTTTTCAATTCTTCTCAGAATAAACCCACCCAACCAACTAATCTGGCTTCGTCAAAAAAGCCTTACGGGGTGCATCAGGTAGATTTTGATTTTTCGGTGCCCCCACCCACAAACAATGCTGTAGACGATGCAACCTCTTTAAACTAAATGAGTGCTGGGGAGAAACACCTCGCCCAGCACTGAACCTGAACGATCTGAATTCACCCTTAACCCACCCTCTGTTTTCTCTCTCTCTATATCAAATTGATTTCCTCAGTGCTGATGAAAAAACATGCTTCCAATTAACTGCCATCCTTCCAGCAGATACACTCTTTGTGAACTACTCTTATCAATTGCCACAATTTAAGGCTAGCATCAAACTTTTATTTACTCTTCGAGCAAAAAACTTGGAGTTCTTGTCTGAGCAGCTCAACAGAACTCATCTGTCTGCTCATCCAACATGGATTCACTTTGGAAATCAGTTTGTGAAAGATTTTATTGCCAACGAACTTTGTGTCTCAAACTCAGTAGATGTTGATCAAATCGCTCGCCAGTGTTTTGACTACCTTTCAATAAGTTCTTTTTTAAATGTTTGGGCTACGCAACCTCTCTTGTGCAGTGATTTTGTTGTACCAACAAAAGATCCTCAAATGGGCAAGATCTTTTCCAATATTAATCATATGCTTAATCTTGAGGCTTCGAGAGAAAATAACTCTAAACTTTTAATTCTTAAGCATAACCAACAACTTTCCCACCTAGATAATATAGAATGTACACTTAACATTGAAAACATGGAACCTTTTTTATGCCTCTGCTATGAATCACTTTTATCTATAAACAATGATGTCCATACAACCCATAGTTGTTTCACCATGCCTGATCACTTCTTACTCTCTGAAAACCCGACAACGTTGCCAAATGTCCGGCACAAGTCACCATTAGTAGCATGCAAAGTTGATAATCACGTGTATAATGCTCTCATTGATACGGGCTCAGAGGTAAGTGCCATGAGTCTTGCGTTTTATCAGAACTTAACAAATACTACCGGTGTTCAGCATCCTAAACTACCAACTACAGGTATGTCGATCCGTGGAGCTACGGGCATTCGCTCCAAGAAAATTGCATTTCAGGTTTTTATTGATGTTGAATTTGAAGGGAGATTCTTTCCCATATCTGTTCTAATAGTACCAGATCTGAATGTCGATTTCGTCTTGGGTATAGATTTCATGAAGGAACATAATGTAGTCATTGACTGCGGTCAACGTTCAGTTCTTGTATCTGACCAAAAGATCAAGGTCCCATGGGAGACCAGTGAGTCTAGTGAGTCAAGTGCAAACACTAATCCATCTTGTAATCAGATACAAAAAGAACCTGATAATGCTTATGTTTATGTTCTGGCTGACAGCCATGGACAACACCTTAATTCTGATCTGCTTTCAAAACTATTATTCACACCATTACAAATTCATTATGACAACAATGCTACTTTCGAATCAATAAATAATACATTACAATCCATTGCTTCAAAAATTAAACCGTCTGATGCTGTTATAATCATAGGCGGAAATAATGATATAGGAATTGAGAAACAGAAACGTGAGCTTAAGTCAACTTTCAACACACATGTAATCAAACAATTGCCATGTCCAGTTGTTCTTTTTGATTTATTTCCCAGGCATGACCTACCAGGTGCAAATGTTTTAATTGATGCCATTAATCTTCACCTCCGGAAAAAGCTTTCGAAGGAGTCAGTTCATTTCTTTAACACTTCGAAATATTTTGTAGAAAGTGATTTTGAGAAGGCCAGTCCTATGTTGAACTGCTCAGGGAGAACAAAGCTCGTGGATGCAATTGTTGATCAGGTCAACTTGAGATATCAAGATGACCCTGGTAAAAAAGACGACTACGCTGCGACTATGCTGCGAATACATAGCATAGCCGTGTGCATATGTAAGAAGTCGCAGTGTAGTCACATGGTTGTCAAGGGTAGTCATCAGTAGGCGCAGTGTATTCGCAAGGTAGTTGCAAGGTGGTCACCGGTTAGTAGTCGCCATGAATGTGTAGTTGCAGAGCAATAGTGGGTATCCGCAAGCATAGGTGCATATGTTTATGTACCTACATTTACCCGCTAGACATGTGACTACACAACTCTGGGACACTTAGTTGTGCAACTACATATTAACATCACCTTTACATTATGCCTCAGACTATGATTTAATTACAGCATACCGATGGTGAAACTGCCACACCAGCCAGATAGCACCCAATGTTCTGAGAATATTCCAACAATGTTCCTACATTTTGAGCAGCATTTTAATAATCAGGGAATATTCTGTATCAGCAGCTAAACTCAGAATATTCTCAGAATGTTCATCATCTTCCACTACGCATGTGTAGGAGAATCCTCCAGCTACATTTGCATCATGCAAGGTAACAACGGATGACGTATGTTATGCGAACATGCTCAATAAAATAGAAAATGAACAAAAACCACTCACCAACTAGCTCGAATCAGTAATCCACTGGGTCAGGAAAATCCACTTGACAACAATTAATCCAAATTTCCAATTAGAACTGGTGTAAGTACACAGAGAAACACTTGAAAACACTATGGGTGCATTGTAAAAAAAATCTTAAGCACTCTTTAGCGTAAGTGAAAATTAGCACCATGATTGAATAGCTGATCAATACAGAACAGCACTCTCAGAAAAGCTCTGACACAACACCATTTTTCAGTTTATTTTTACTTCTAGGAGAAAAATGCATTTTTCAAAAGATCCGACATCATCGGCCATCGCTCGTCAGCAATGAATGAGATAAAAATAAAGCTTAAATAATTTCACAATTTACTCCGATCATTGATGATATTAAGGTAGCCATTGATTCTCTACCCGACGTCCTTATCACATATAACAAGGAAGGTCAAGAGCACAGAGCAAATGGCACTAAGCAGCGCGATGCACATGTGATATCGCAAGTTCCGGAAGTGTCGATCTGCAAAAATACAAAGCGAGAAACAGATCATCATATTGATCCACCTACAATTAATGACCGTCAATAGAGACAGACATTCAAATACGTTATAATAAATAAGCCACCATTTGTTAACAGAACAAAGTTTTCATGAGAGTAAGACCCTTCCGTCTGGAGGGACGAGGACCTTCCTTGGACCTTTCCTTCCGAGAAACACTTAAAAATGGACCACTTTACTACTTACAGGTCTGAGCTGCTGAATGAATTACATTACACCAGTCAATAAAATTTTAAACTCACGCCCTCACCGTCGAATGTTGACGGATGACCTGATCTATCGCTGAATATACATAAGTAGGATGAGAAGTTGGCACATCTGAAAAGCTGAGCGGTCATTTTTGTTTCAGCTCTAGTAGTATTTTAAAATTTAACAACTATCTATTGCCTTAAAAGGGAAGAAATAAGTGCAACACCAGCGCACCACTGGAAATGTGCGATTTGTCAAATTTCTAGGGATGAGGTGTTTCAAGTTTTCGCTAATAAATTAGCCAGCCAATTCAAGTAAATGACAGAGGATACGCAGTGAGGATGCCTTTCTGTAAGTCAGTATATTGAACGGACGGGTGAAAGAACTGTTGTCTCACAGTAGCTAGGTAACAGTCGGCAAACTATTTGGGCAAGTAGAGAGTTCTCAATTTTTAATTTGAATACTTGGAATCAATAGATGCCATTAGACTGAATTGAAGTACGCAAGGGTGTGATGATGAAAAATTACTTACTGATTGTGCCAATTTTTGAGTAAAAGGACTAAAAGGAAAAAGGTAGAACCAGTAGAGCTCTTTGGAACAAATGTGGGAGATAAACATTAATATTAACAAAACATAACATAACCTAACACTTGTCAAGGTGTTCCTGGTGTTCCTGGAATAATCGTTCCTTGCCGATACTTCAAGGGACGTATATATTTATAAAAATAATTATCAAAGAGAATTATCAGCAGAATAATTCAAAGCAGGGATTAAAGTACAAAAACTGGCATTCTTAAATGCTTTTAGAGGCTGATTTTCATTTTCATACGAAACCCGGATGAAAAGTCAACAGTTGGAACGGTCCACCGCCCAACTATCCGGTATCCAACTTGGAACACTAAATTCAAATTCATTTCAAATTTCAATTCACCAAGCCGACCCCATAGAGAAAAAAAAGGAGGTGTTTGCATCTTGAGGATTTGTACCCACCTACGTCATCAATGTAAACAAGACGCTCGTTGAGGGTTATGTTGACGCTGTAAAAACGGACCATAATGTCCGATTTTTTTACTTAAATCAACTCTTTATATAATTTCAAGCACTTTTTATAGAATGACTTTTTCTCTTAAATTACACCATTTCCAAGAAAATCGACAGGATAAAAACGTCGCTGTACCCAATGACGTCATCAAAGCTATAGATACTCTATGAAAAATTCCAAGATGCCCGAAATGCAAACACCTCCTTTTTTTTCTCTATGAGCCGACCCGACCTGTACGCAACGGTTACGGTCGACCATGCCGTTACTTTGAAAATGAAATAATTAATCCAATATTTGATCTCCTTAGTTGTTTTCGTGATTCGTATCATCGGCATCCACCTCACTGTACCTAACTTCATCAAACACAGGTAAATACTCTCCCTTCTCCTTCCACCTTTAAACTCGGGACGACGGACACACGAATGAGCCTGTCACCGATTGTCAAGCAACTGATAAAGTAACTTGAGTTGAATTTGCTTTCACGATTTACGATTCAGTCGATTTAGGTATTCTAACTAGCAAGGTAATTGTGAATTCTATTTTCTCTGTCTGTGTATGCATTTACTACCATGTGCTATTCCTAACTGCAGTTGCAGGCTCTACTTCAAGTCGAAAAGTTTTGTTGCACCCACTTCATCTCCTGTAGGACATCTGGCAGTTATCTAATTTTAATAATATCTAGTACCACTAGAGTTGAAATAAGTATGAACCCCTCAACTTTTCAGATGTGCCAACTTCCCATCCTACTTATGTATATTCAGCGATAGATCAGGTCATCCGTTAACATTCGACGGTGAGGGCGTGAGTTTAAAATTTTATTGACTGGTGTAATGTAATTCATTCAGCAGCTCAGACCTGTAAGTAGTAAAGTGGTCCATTTTTAAGTGTTTCTCGGAAGGAAAGGTCCAAGGAAGGTCCTCGTCCCTCCAGACGGAAGGGTCTTACTCTCATGAAAACTTTGTTCTGTTAACAAATGGTGGCTTATTTATTATAACGTATTTGAATGTCTGTCTCTATTGACGGTCATTAATTGTAGGTGGATCAATATGATGATCTGTTTCTCGCTTTGTATTTTTGCAGATCGACACTTCCGGAACTTGCGATATCACATGTGCATCGCGCTGCTTAGTGCCATTTGCTCTGTGCTCTTGACCTTCCTTGTTATGTGTGATAAGGACGTCGGGTAGAGAATCAATGGCTACCTTAATATCATCAATGATCGGAGTAAATTGTGAAATTATTTAAGCTTTATTTTTATCTCATTCATTGCTGACGAGCGATGGCCGATGATGTCGGATCTTTTGAAAAATGCATTTTTCTCCTAGAAGTAAAAATAAACTGAAAAATGGTGTTGTGTCAGTGCTTTTCTGAGAGTGCTGTTCTGTATTGATCAGCTATTAAATCATGGTGCTAATTTTTCACTTACGCTAAAGAGTGCTTAAGATTTTTTTTACAATGCACCCATAGTGTTTTCAAGTGTTTCTCTGTACTTACACCAGTTCTAATTGGAAATTTGGATTAATTGTTGTCAAGTGGATTTTCCTGACCCAGTGGATTACTGATTCGAGCAAGTTGGTGAGTGGTTTTTGTTCATTTTCTATTTTATTGAACATGTTTGCATGACATATGCACTCCACAAGTTGGGTAGTCGCCAAGACAACCCCTGTGATTAGGAGGGTACGTAGTGGGAACACCCACAGGTAGTTGCACGGCTACATCTAGGTAGTCGCACAGCTACATCCAGGTAGTCGCACGGCTACATCCAGGCAGTCGCACGGCCACATCTAGGTAGTCGCACGACTACATCTAGGTAGTCGCACGACTACATCTAGGTAGTCGCACGGCAACCTACACCGGTTCCATTTATGTACCCTCCTAGTCGCAGGGGTAGTCGTCTTTTTTACCAGGGGAGAACATCAGCCTTGATTCATTTCAAACCCGACTTGAGTCGAATTCGTTAACCGTTCTGGACGATGATCCATCCATTCCATTTGATTCTTTCTATTCTGAGCTAAAGCACGAGATTCTCACTGACAAGGAGATAAGAGAGAAAATTGAATCGCTCAATCTAAATGACGAACAAAAACAACAGCTTTTTGACCTGATCAGTGAGTTTGTCCATGTGTTTTCAAACCTCCCAGGAAAATGTAATAAATTTACTGCTAAGTTTCGCCTGTCAGATGCCAATGTATTTGTTAAACGTACCTACCCCATACCCTTTTCAAAACTTGATGCTGTCAAGAAGGAGGTCATGAATTTGTTAGATTTAGGAATTCTTGAGCCAAGCTCAAGCCCATACTCAAATCCATTAGTACCAGTGACCAAAAAGGATGGTAGCACACGAGTATGTCTAGATGCTAGATTCCTTAACGCAAAAATCATCTCTGATGCTGAAACTCCGGATCGAATTGACTCATTGTTAGGAAAATTTAAGCGTCCTATGTTTGTATCTAAACTAGATCTAAGTCAAAGTTTTCTTCAAATTCCACTCACGGAGGATTCCAGAGACTATGTGAGCTTTGTATTCCAGGGAAAAAACCTTCGTTTTACGCGAGTGCCTTTTGGAACAAAGGTATCTATGCAAATGTTTAACAGAGCGCTTGATAATGTATTGGGTCCTGAGGTAGATGATTTCTCGCTTAGGTATGTTGACGATTTATTAATTATTTCTGAAACATTTGAGGAACACCTGCAACACCTTCGTATTTTCTTTGAAAAGTTTGCTGAAGCTGGAATGACGTTGAAATTCTCAAAATGTATGTTTGTGCAACCCAAAACAGATTTTTTAGGCTATGTTATAACTCCAGATGGAATTGAAGTTGATCCATCTAAGATCCATGCTAACTTTACGAAGAGATTTTACATTCAAACTGATGCTTCCTATGTCTGTATCTCGGGTGAGCTATTTCAATATGATGACGAGGGAAATCAACGTCCCATTTGTTTTTACAGTCGAGTTTTAACGCCCTGTGAAAGAAATTATTTTGTAACCGAGCTGGAATTACTCGCTGTGGTAACTTGTTGTGCCAAATTTCAACAATACATTCTAGGCTTACCAACAACACTCCCCAAGTAGCATGGATTGCAATTTCATTGCAATGGATTGTGAGTTGATTGCAATTTTTGCTTGTTGCCTATACGTTCATTTGAAGGCGCTTAAAAAGTTGCAATTTTATTGCAATAAGTTTGCAAGAAATGTAGATTATGCTTGTTTCCTAACCTTCTTTTTCAAGGCACTATAAAGACTGCAATTTCGGTGCAATCATGTTGTAACAAATTCACGCCATGTGCCTGGCATCCAATTCTCTAGTTGTTTTAAAGTTTTTTCGACTTAAATGTCTCACCTAACCCATATAGCCCAACATATTTTGAAAATATTGTCACCTTTATCAAAATATTTTCATGGCAATATTGTAATTAAAATATTTTCAAAATATTTTTAAAACATTTTAAAGGAATATTTCGAAAATGTTTACAAAAAATATTTTTAAAATAATTCAAAAATATTGCCTGTAAACATGCATGTTAAAAATATTCCTTAAGAAAGTTTGAAAATATTTTAAAAATATTTTTTGAAAATATTTTTAAGTTCTCAAGTTAGTATGTGGTGTAATTTACACCGGTATAAATTTAGTGTGAGTACCTATTACGTGATATCGAAAAAAAAAATCAGACAAAAAAAATATGAAAAAAATAAATAACACGAAAAAAAATAAATAATAGGCAAAAGAAAGAAGCCTGAGAAAAACGGCGTTAATCAAATCTATGATGAATGTTGAGCCACGCACTGACGCAATGCATGCGATAACAGCCTTAACAGGCGTGATTTCACCCCAGCTCATCATCAGCTCCCTGTAGCTCAGTGGAAGAGTGCTCCGCTATGACAATCGCGGGTCGGGTTCAAGCCCACCCTAAGGCATCCGGTATTTTATGCTGCTAAACGTCGTAGGACATTAGGTAAGCATGGGTTCGAATTATTATAATTTCCCCGGAAAATTTAGGGGTTGAAATTTAAAGGTCGTCAATATTGAAATTTCTTTGCAAAAAAAAAAATTGCAACTTTTTTACAATGAGGGGGTCAGATGTTGTAAAATAATTGCAATTTTCTTGCAAGAAAGTTGAAATCATCTGGAAATTTTATTTCATTTAAATTGCAATTTTTTCGTTGCAAAATGCTACTTGGGGAACTGATCACAAAGCTCTAATTTTCCTCAATAAGTGTACATTATCCTCTGGCCGACTCATGCGTTGGGCACTTTTCCTCCAACAGTTTGACTTGGATATAGAATATGTTAAAGGAAGTGATAACATTGTCGCAGATACTTTATCTAGGCACCCGCCTGAGTTGCATAATTTACCTCCTTTTGATCTTGAACTTAACATTTCAAAGATATCTGTCGTTCCTAACTTCACAAATACCTTCAAAAACATATCTGATGCTCAAAAATCTGACCCAGAATTTGGTCCTATCTATGATAATCTTTCCAATAATGTAACATTAAAATATAATGATTTATACACTCTACACAAAAATGTACTTTTTCACAGAAACACACACGATAGCAACTGGAGAGTTTGCATTCCAAAATCTATGGAAACCGATATAATAAATGCAGCTCATTTGTCCATCGGACACTTTGGATGTACTAAAACCGCCAAATACTTGTCATCTTTTGTTTATTTTGCCAACTTAGACTCAAAAACCAGGAAAATTGTTACCTCATGCTTAGATTGTCAAAAAAGTAAAACACCACAACACTATTTTCGATCTCCCATGCATCCCATTTTGGCTGAAAAACCTCTTGAACTTGTCTCCATCGACCTCATGGGTCCTCTCCCTAAGTCTAAGGGTAATTTCTGTCACATACTCGTTGTCCTCGATGTCTTCACAAAATACATTAAACTGTATCCCCTGAGGTCTGCCACAGCAGTAGCTGTAACCAGAAAATTCTTAACCTGTTATGTCCCGGAAGTAGGAAAACCTTCTGCAGTCTTATCAGATAATGGTCCATGTTACCGTTCTAAACTTTGGAACAACCGTCTTCAAGAAGTAGGAATTTTGCCAACAAATCCTCTGTTTACCATCCAAGATCCAACCCCGTTGAGAGGTATATGAAGCTTCTTGGCAACTTCTTTCGAATTTATTGTCACGATAACCATTGTTCGTGGATAAAATACCTATCTTTCTGGGAAATGTGTGTTAACCACACACATAATTCTAGTGTTAGCTGCACTCCCTATGAACTCATGCACAAACAAAAAGCCCATAATTTCTTTGACAATTTCCTTTCCTTCCCAGAATCTGAGAAGACTGATTTTAACAAACTTCAAATCTTAGCCCGTGACAAATTACATTCCCAAGCACAAAAAAGAAAACAACAATATGATGAAAAATTTCACTTAATAACATTCAAAATAGGAGATAAGGTATTACTTAGACAACACAACTTGTCAAACGCATCGTCCGGAGAATCAAAAAAGTTCTTTCATCTGTATGAAGGCCCATTCATTGTAGAATCAATTGTAAGAGGTAATGCCTATCGCTTACAAGATCCTGAAACTCTTGAGATTGTTGGGGTGCATAATGCCTCACACTTGAGACCCTTATTAGTGTCTGCTGAAACTGGTTAATCAGCCTCTCATCAATTTATATTGTTATCCTCAAATCATTTTATACAAAATTATCCTCATAATATTAATATTGTAAAACTATGCTTCTATTGAATTCACACATTTATATATAAGAATAAACAACCAAAATCAATGTAAACAAAAAACTTAAACGTATGCGGACCACTCATAACTAGTTGACTTTAACAATTCAACTTATACTTTATATCTTCAAGTTTGCTTCAACAGTTTCCCACGTCCTAAGTAGGAAAAAAAAAAAAAAAAATTCTGCGAATTTTTTTTTTCTCCGGGAAACTGGGGGGTCACTCAAATCAAACTTGTACTCTTCATTATAATTTAAGTCATATGTTCTATTCATGTTCCTCAAAATGTCCTTGGAATGAAACTGAGCAGCTCACCATTCAATCAGTTAACAATAATTCCTAGACAAGGTCCGTCCAACTTCATTCCTTTGATCAGTCTTGGTATCCGCACCACATCCGAATCTGGGAAGAGGCAGATTCGCTCTTGATCAAAATGAGATTTAAGTGTCTCCACTCTAAATCGACTTGTCCCTTTCTTTTTTTTTTGCCACAGTTTTTTTTATCAAGTACAGACCCCTACATGAACAGATAATATTTCAACGTCGGATCTCCTGCAGGGGAGATGGGCAATGAAATATTTCATTCTCAAGTCATGTTCAACTTGAGAAGACCCCATGTGTGCATAAGCAGGCAGGGCCCGCACATGGTTAAAAAATATCTTCCTTAGTGTATCTTTTATGTCATTCTTGAGTCCACCTATGGAACCTTTTTCTATTATTTTTTTTTACCCTCAAGAATCAATGTTTCCTTCGTATTAGGGTACTCTTGCTGGGACGTTTCCTGAAGGGGTTAAGCGACAGTAACTTGCCCGACTCTCTTCTGTCATGCCTAAAGTGCACTTGGGTTCCACCTGGAACTTTTGTTTTATTTTCTTTTACTCGCCCAAGGACAACCACCCTTCTTTCTCTTGAGGTCCGTGCTCCAAAAGGCTCAAAATGTTGCACAACCAATGAACAATTCCGCGACAGACATCAGTCTTAAATTTTTTTTTACCCTCCCTGTCCCCTTGGATACTTTAACATTAATTTTCCGATGGTCTTGTCATGTAATCAAATTTCAAATTTAATGATGGGAACGTCAAGTTCATCAGTTACATCTCTTTATCTTCTCACTCTCTAAAAGAAAATAATAACTGATTGGGTGGTACCACTCCCTAAAATTTTCTTTTAAGCCGACCCGACCCGAAAAATGTTTTTCTCATTTATGTCAATTTTCTTGTCATTTGTAATTTTTTCAATGTACTTAATGATTCTCATTTCTTAGTTCAAACTAGAGGTATTGAAAAATTTCTCACAGTTACCTTTTGTTACATTTGTGAATTTATTTTATTTTGTATTCTAATTTTGAATAAACGGCGAATCCTTAAGCATGAAAAAAATAAAGACCAGTAGTAATAACATTGCAAACCCAACCGATGAATCTAGTCTTCTACTCTCTCAAAGTGTGTAACAATTTTTTTTTTGCGGGAAACTCCGCTCTTCCCTCTCAGTCTTCCAACACTTGTGTTGGATGACTGACACGGAAGAGTGGGGGTATCTGTAGTATGTCCCCTTTAAATTTTAAAAAATTTATCAATTCGGCGCCCTCCAGGCCGGCAGCCAATCCCATGGGAGCACTCTCGAACCCAGAAAGTGACGCCATAGGTGCTGCTTTCTGGTTGGTCGAGAGTGCTCTCAGTTCGTCTCGACCTCGCTGTTACCTGGATGTGCTTGTAAGTTTTGCTCTCGATTTTTCCCTTTTTGGGGGTAATCCTTGCGGATTACCCCCCATCCTTCATCGGTTCGGGTCAGTAATGTCTTCTTTTAGTTAATTTTGGTCACGCCAAACGAAAGTTCTGTGTCCTTGTTCATTTTTCATCTTTTTCCTTTTATTTGTGGCATGTGGCCTAAGTCTCGAGCCCGGCGCTCAGATCTATTTTGTTCTGTTACCCCACATCGCTCCACTACTTGGGATCCCGGTTTGAGCGTTGGACTGCCGGAGTGTGTTCTGAATTAATAGGTAAGTAACAATGTATACCGGTACAGCTTTTAACATGATCCTAAGGCACCAAACAATTGAATTACAAAAAAAAAACTTACCTTCTAATAGTGACAAAAAAGTAAAAACTCATGAAAATGGCTAAATATTGAGCTAACATCCAGGGCTGTTAGGTATCGTTACCTATACCTGTCCCGCCCGGCAAGGGAGCAAGCAATGTGTACGTTGCCGCAACATTGCAAGGCAATATTTTTAGAAATGTTTCTGAAACATTATTAAAAAACGTTTTAATAAATATTTCTTAGATATAATGTGACAACGTTGTTAAACATTATTAGTCAGGGAGAAATACGATTTGACCCGGAACAAATTGCTTAACAAACTTTTCCTATGTAAACATCATCAGTAGGTCCTCCTGAACAACATACCAAAAGTTTACCACGGTCCGACCCCGGAACACCCCCCAAAATGCCTAAATTTCAAAATGGCGGCCATAATAAGGCCTCTGGGATTTCGGTTTTTTAAAATGCGCATATAGTGTCATGTGAGGTATCAATCCCTATGTAATTTTGGTCGTAAAACTCAGATATGAGGTCAGGCAGATGATGTGCTGCAAATCGGAGGGGACAATTTTACACTGTTTCAGGTGTTCTCCTTTCTGTTGTTTCTCAACAGATGATTTTCTCCAATCAATATAAGGGAATGCGCCCTCATACAATGTC
Organism: Bemisia tabaci; assembly: GCF_918797505.1. Taxonomy (NCBI): domain Eukaryota; kingdom Metazoa; phylum Arthropoda; class Insecta; order Hemiptera; family Aleyrodidae; genus Bemisia; species Bemisia tabaci. The sequence goes on from NC_092793.1 coordinate 85,896,837, forward strand.
GCAAAAATATGTACCTGTATATACAAAAATAAAAAAAAATTAATTGATAGATAATTAAAAAAATAAAAAAATTAACAATAAAAATATACAAATAAAGATAAAATTTAAAAAAAATAAAAAAAATAATTTAAAAATGAAAAATAAAATAATAAAAATAAATATAAATAATTAGAAAATAATTAAATACAAAATAAAAATACCAAATAATTATAATATTAAAAATTATTATAATATAATATAATAAATAATTAAACTAATAATAATTTTATTTATATAAGTAAAATGAATATATTTATTCAAATCTTTTTTAATTTTTTTTTCATACTCCTTTTTTTTAAATACTTGATCTTCCTAATATTATTTTCAGTATCCTTCGTTGTAGAACTATGCACAGAAATGCAAGAATCAAGAATATCATTGCTTTCTATCATTGAACCAGATCTGGGGATGTTTATTAATCCTAAATAACCGAATTCTCTCACGCGAGCGTCCGTAGCTGAGTGGCAGCGACACACGGTAGGGTGGGACTTATTTTTTTAAATCGACAAAACCAAATGTTGCACAGTCTTAAATGGTCCTATGTGATAAAAAAACACGGTAGCCAAGAGGATTTTGAGAAAAAAAAAATTCAACCCGGCGCGCACAGAGCCTAAACATCGAGATTTTCCTGGTTTTTTTGGCATTTTCGCCGTATATTTTTGATATTTTTGCCAGCAACACAGATTTGACGCTAGATGTCCAAATATTGGTAAAAACCTAGCACATACCTTGCAGATTAAGGGAAAATTTTTGTTTTTCTCCTAGGTTACTTTCACTTCGCTTGGTAATGCCGAAACTCCCCGCTCGGCAGCTCTAAAAATCGCAATTTCGCCGTTTTTTAACGTATAATGAACTTTTTGAGCAACCTATAATGGTAGTAAAAATCCGAAAATTTGTGGAAAGCAAGTCCATACCATCAGTATGGAAGGGCAAATGGACTGAGTTAAGCAGAAAGGAACCAACCCACATTTTGGAAAAAATTGAGTTATAACTGGTTTTGAACTCAACCACTGCTCTACTATCCAACGCCAAAAATTCAAAGTTTTTGTTGGAGCAAATTTTGCAGAAACAGAACTTCAAGTTTATCTTTTACATTGAGTCTTATGCAGGAGCCAAACTTTAAACCTCTTTTTCTTGGTTCGATCCCGATGTGGCTTGGTTCCGTTCTGTTTAACTCCGTCCAAATGTCAGAAAACTCCTAGGTCTTTCATTTTCTGCCAAGCTATGCACACAACGTTGGAAAACCCGTCAAAAATAACTCAATTTTGACCGTTTTTTCGCGTTCGAAAATTTATTGGACACCCTGTAATGACAATGAAGGTCCAAAATTTTGTGGAAAGTAAGTTCATACCGTTTGTATGGAATAAAAAATTTTACTTGGCTCCTACGTCTCATATTCTTCGTCCTGCGATAGGTACCCGAAATGGCAGCGAAAACGTCAAAAATACCTCAAATTGGCCGTTTTTTGAGAATTCTTTTGAACACCTTGTAGTGGCAGTGGAGGTCCGATGATTTGTACAAAGTAAGTTCATACCATCCGCAAGGAATAAAAAAATCTACAAGGTTCCTATGTCTTACATTCCTCGTTGTGCGGAGTGCGGTGCCCGCAATCACTTCGAAAACGTCAAAAATACCTCAATTCGGCCGTTTCTTCAATGGCGAAATTTATTAGACACCCTGTAATGACTCTGGAAGTTCGAAAATTGGGAGAAAGCAAGTCCGTACCACTACTATGGAATGGCAAATTTCAAAAGATCCATAGATGTTTGATTGTTTGTCGCACGGTGTCTTCAGATACACAAATAAGTGAAAAATACCTCCATTTTGACCGGTCTTTCGCTATCAAAATTTAATAGAGACCCTATAATGACAGTGGAGGTCGAAAACTTTGCTGAAAGTAAGATCATTCCATCTTCATGCAATAAAAAATTCTGCTACGTTCCTATGTTATGCATTCCTCGTTGTGCGGTGCCCGCAATCGCATCGGAAACGTCAAATATACCTGAATTCGGCCAATTTTTTTTACCGAATTACTTTTCAGACACCCTGTACTGACAGCGGATGTCCGAAGTTATGTAAGAGGCTAGTGTTGAAAAGAAAGCAATGGATAAATTTAGGCGTTTTTGAAGTGTTCGCCTCACTTTAGGGCGTCTAGCGACAACAATAAAAAATGTAAGGGTCTTAGAAAAATTGTCGTTCCTTGGTGATGTACAACGTATATTTGCTTGCACTTATAAAAGTCCCCGATGTCATAACAGGGTGTCAAAAAAAATTTTCCCACGAAAAATTGGCCGAATTCGGGTCTACCTGACGTTTCCGATACGATTGTGGGCACCGCACACGAGGAATGCATAACATAGGAACGTAGCAGAATTTTTTATTGCATGAAGATGGAATGAACTTACTTTCAGCAAAGTTTTCGACCTCCACTGTCATTATAGGGTCTCTATTAAATTTTGATAGCGAAAGACCGGTCAAAATGGAGGTATTTTTCACTTATTTGTGTATCTGAAGACACCGTGCGACAAACAATCAAACATCTATGGATCTTTTGAAATTTGCCATTCCATTGTAGTGGTACGGACTTGCTTTCCCCCACTTTTCGAACTTCCAGAGTCATTACAGGGTGTCTAATAAATTTCGCCATTGAAGAAACGGCCAAATTGAATATTTTTGACGTTTTCGAAGTGATTGCGGGCACCGCACTCCGCACAACGAGGAATGTAAGACATAGGAACCTTGTAGATTTTTTTATTCCTTGCGGATGGTATGAACTTACTTTGTACAAATTATCGGACCTCCACTGCCACTACAAGGTGTTCAAAAGAATTCTCAAAAAACGGCCAATTTGAGGTATTTTTGACGTTTTCGCTGCCATTTCGGGTACCTATCGCAGGACGAAGAATATGAGACGTAGGAACCAAGTAAAATTTTTTATTCCATACAAACGGTATGAACTTACTTTCCACAAAATTTTGGACCTTCATTGTCATTACAGGGTGTCCAATAAATTTTTGAACGCGAAAAAACGGTCAAAATTGAGTTATTTTTGACGGGTTTTCCAACGTTGTGTGCATAGCTTGGCAGAAAATGAAAGACCTAGGAGTTTTCTGACATTTGCCCTTCCATACTGATGGTATGGACTTGCTTTCCACAAATTTTCGGATTTTTACTACCATTATAGGTTGCTCAAAAAGTTCATTATACGTTAAAAAACGGCGAAATTGCGATTTTTAGAGCTGCCGAGCGGGGAGTTTCGGCATTACCAAGCGAAGTGAAAGTAACCTAGGAGAAAAACAAAAATTTTCCCTTAATCTGCAAGGTATGTGCTAGGTTTTTACCAATATTTGGACATCTAGCGTCAAATCTGTGTTGCTGGCAAAAATATCAAAAATATACGGCGTAAATACCAAAAAGACCAGGAAAATCTCGATGTTTAGGCTCTGTGCGCGCCGGGTTGAATTTTTTTTTTTCTCAAAATCCTCTTGGCTACCGTGTTTTTTTTTTATCACATAGGACCATTTAAGACTGTGCAACATTTGGTTTTGTCGATTTAAAAAAATAAGTCCCACCCTAACTCACGGGCGATCACCGAAGTTCAGCAACGTCGGGCGTAGTTAGTACTTCGATGGGAGCCCGCTTGGGAACCCGGGCGGAGCGCGACTACTTTCGGACTTTGAGGGAATTTCGCGTGCCTAAGAAACACTTCTCTGCAGCCCACATTGAATTCTAAGAGTAAAAATGTGGAGTACTCCTCAATTAAATCACCGACATTTTTTCACCGTATTTTTGGAACATTCCCATTATGTTGCTAAAACACATTGTAGACACATTGCCTATTACGTTCATGCGAGCTGACAAAGTAGCACGTTGTGGCAACGTTACCATAACGTTGCCCGAATACGTAAACGGCGAAATTGCAACGATTTGGTAACGTTGCCATAACGTAATTTTGCCGGGCGGGGTGGCAGATGTAAACAATTACCCATTGACTACAGTTTTCCTTTAAAATAGAGTTTATCCGGTCGGGTCTTATTTAATTAATGATGGTCCTAACCATTTAAACGTCCGAGGAATCCATTTTTGAATTCTATTTTGATCAAAAAATCATTGATTGACTCGGATATTTACTTTTGAAAAGCGGCTGGCAATTCCTAATGGGAAAATACATTGTAAGTACGTAAGTGATGAAAAGACCAGGTTTGTTATAAGATGTGACGTAACGACTACATACCGGATCCGTTCCCGCGTTAAAGTGACCGTTTTGAAAATCCGAATTTTTACGCGTTTTTAAGTTGATTTTTTGGGGGTTTCCAGTGATCAAAAAACTCCAGGAAAATTCCTATGACATCAAGAGCCTAAGTTTTTTCGATTAAAGCAATAAAAAAATGGCGCAACAGGCCAATTACCCCATAGATCAGGATAACTTTGAAAACCTCTCGTTTTTTTCATGAATGCAACGATGGCCAGCAGGGGAATTTTTAGGTTAGGCACTCCCGACAGTCCTGTCCGGGCGGAAAATGTAAAGAAATGAGATTAGAAATAAAAGAAAGCCTCCAAATGAGTATATTTGAGGTAAAATATGACTCAGAATATAGCCCTATGCCCAAGTAGCATTTTTCAATGTAAAAGTTGCAACAAGAAACAATGTTGTTTCAATGTGAAAGTTGAAATAATGTTGGTATTAGTTGCAACAAAGTTGCAACTTTCGGTCAACTTTTGGTCGATATGTGCCGATTTTCGGTGATCTGATCGAAAGACAAAGTTGTGACCTGCTGAGATTGCAAAATTGCTGAACCACAGTTGTTTAAAATCTAAAGATAGGCAACTAGCAATACTTTGAAGTTGAAACATGTTTCAACTTAATTGCAACTAGTTCCAACAATGATAGCTCCTTCGGGTGAGAGAGTAGGCAATCTGTACATCAATCTTTTAGTTGCAAGAATCAAACGATTTTTTGCAAGTTGTTGCAACCTCTGCTACTTGGGTGACAGTGAATCCAAAGGTATAAGAAATTTTCTTTTATGAAAATAAGAATATTTCACAAATTGTGAAACTTTCTGGCCAAAATGAAATTTCTACGAAATTTTCTGGTGAAATTTCATATCGCAAACCTGTCCTCGGGAGTGATGAATACGGTCCTATTCACGAAATAACGCAACTGCAATCCTATCGTGTGTATAGACTTCCGACCTTCATTGAGCATAGGTATGTGCCTGTGCCTACGCCCACCGATTTCTTCCCGCCGAATTTCGGCCGAAAGAATGCATTTGTGCTACATACTACGATTTTTGCAGGGGAGCCGTCACCCGTCCTTCAAACTGATCGGCGCCTCTGCCCCGCTAATGAATGATTCAGCCAGCCATGGGCCTGCATCCCGGCGCGCGGCTTTCCCACTCCAAGCTCAAAGTTAGAATCGGAATGCCTGCCCTCTTACAAGCTCTGCAACGCTGCGCTGTGCCGACTGCCGAGGCACGGAGGCTAGATCCAAGACCTACTTACCTCACCCCGGAGCAGATATTATGTTTTCTTTATTGTTATGCAACATCTTTCCTTCCTTTTTTTCGTGAGAACAATATCGCCAATATCGGGGGCCGCGTCTCGTATGCCACCTCGGTTGGACGTCTTACAGTCCTATATAACTGCGGCTCCCTCCTTGACATCACCTCACAACGTGTTCAGTGCACGCCGGATTAGTGTGACTAGCCATGACTACGATTTTTCAGGTGAGTCCTTATTTCCACGACATATCCACCTTATTAGAACAGGTCTATGGAGTTATACATCATTATTTTTGCGTTTCATACGAATGAAGAAAATCAATGAAAGAGTGCATACTTACGTAAATTAAAAAAAAAATAAAATAAAGATAAATACAAAAATAATCAAATAAATTACCTAAGCTTCAATTTGCTATTGAATGGACCATCAGACAATGTACTAATTGCCTCATTCTGATATACATGTTTCCTCTTCAATATTTCTCGTAGAACATGCTTCAGCCATCGATTTAGTAGGGCGGATATGGGGAAAAAGTTCCCAGAATCGTGCATTTCTGGAAGAAAGCATGAAACTTTCAGGATATCATCTTTACCCATAGAAGGTTCAATTTCGCAAGTGAGCCCAAAATTCTGAGGCCATGGGGGCCGGGGGGGCAGGGGGCCCTGATTTCGCTATGTTTTGCCGAATTTTCGCGTTGAATCATTGTTAGAACGCCGTTAACAATGTGGAATGTAATCAAAACTTGAGTAAACATCATTAGTAGGTTCTCTCAAACAGTATCCTAAAATGTTATCACCGTCCGATCCCGGAGCACCCCTCAAAATGCCTAAAATTCAAAATGGCGCCCATAATAAAGCCTCCGGAATATCGGTATTTTCACTTGTGCATATCCTGTCATGTGATGTATCATTTTCCATGTAATTTTGGTCGCAGATTTCATATTTGAAGTCAAAACAACCCCCCGGTCAAAATTGGTGCCCCCAATCCAAGATGGCGGCCAAATTTTAAAGGCAGGAGGGTGCATTTTTTCAAATTTTTACGTGATAAGGCAAGTGATACGTCATTTTCCATGTAATTTTGGTCGCAATTTTCATATTTGAAGTCAAAACAACCCCCCGGTCAAAATTGGTGCCCCCAATCCAAGATGGCGGCCAAATTACAAAGGCAGGAGGGTGCATTTTTTCAAATTTGTACGAGATAAGGCAAGTGATATGTCATTTCCTATGTAATTTTGGTCGAAGATTTCATTAATGAAGTAAAAAAAGTCCTCCGGTCAAAATTGGTGCCCCAAATCCAAGATGGTGGCCAAATTTGAAAGGCAGGAGTGTGAATTTTTATGAGAAAAAAAATCACGTGAGATGACAAGTGAAGTATCAGTTTAAACGCATTTTTAGTCAACAAAACGAATCTAAATGAAATGTAAAAAAAAATCTTTCACACAAAAATGAAAAGAGATAATCAAGATGTTTGCCATCATGGCTGACATGTGAAAAGTGATGAGCCACTAATAGTGAGGAGTCTTACTGATTACTGCACAAAAACTCTGAACTCAATTTCAGATGCCCTAGACTCAGAGGACGAACAACTAATAAGTACCGAAAATAATATAGAAAACTTTCAGTCGGTTTCAGATGGTGGGTCTCTACTCCATCGAGTGCGATCAAAGCATAGGCATACTTACGAATCCATTGCACAAACCTATGTCCCATCAAATCGATGAGCAGACACAAATGTTTCTTTGCGTTTTCGAAGTGATGTTAAACGCGCAAAGTCCAAGATGATCGGTGTTCTTGCATGCGTTAACTGGTTACGATTCAACCCCTCACATCCATAAAATAGAAACAGCAACTTTATTCTGTACGCTTTTATCTGATCCTTACCGGCAAGAATTTAAAGAAAGGTTCTTAGAACCTAATCAAAACCATGAACGGATATGAAGAGCTGGAAAAGAGTAAATCGATGGTGAAACTGCTTAAATACGTATTTCGGTTTGCGGTGTTGCAGATTTCTTGTCATACTTACTTCAGTTCCTTCATCAAAAAATATTGAACGTCGTTTCTTGAAAACTTCGCTTGTTTTTAGGTACTCTCTATGTGAGGAATATTTTGTAAAAATTTCAAGCCATGATGTTGGTTTGGTCCCCTTTCAAAAAATAAAATAGGAGCGAATATTTTGAAATCCCGCAACCAAGATACGCACTTTTGCTGTTTCACCGTCGAAATATTACTCCTCTACGGTAGCCAAAAAAATGTGACTTTCGACGACCTCCGTCATCACATATCGAAGGAAAAAGTTCCAGCTTTCAAATTCTTCATTCAATTAGAGAAATTACCCTCGACATCATCAGCAATGAAGTAGGTAACATTAATTTAGGAGCTACTTTTATACTCAACTGTGGATGGGATGAAGTGATCTGGATGCTTGTCTTTGGGGATGGATGAATAAAAACAAGGAGCTTCATCCTATTTTAAGTGACATGCCACCAGCTCCCGGAATCCCCGCTTAAAATTATCCGGTGTAATTGTAAGAAAGGGAGTGACACCATGCTGTACTTCCAAGAAAATAATCTTTTCGTTCTTAGACTCATGCAGAACTTCTGAAGACTCCAACTGTAAAAACCTAAAGAACCGTAGGAGGAAGATCCTGAAGAGCCTGACTGGGAATGTGAATCAGCATGTGTTGATGAAGATTTTCTCCTACACTGACTGGAGAGGGTACGACAGGTGCGTTGCGTGAAACGTTATCTTTATTGAGATAGTATATGGGCTTAAAAATGAATAAAATAACTCATTATGTATATGCTCCTGTTAACACCATTACTAACGTGGACGGCCTAACTGATCACTGTCTTAATTATCTCGTCTCATTTTTGTGTAAAAGATTTTTTTTTACATTTCATTTAGATTCGTTTTGTTGACTAAAAATGCGTTTAAACTGATACTTCACTTGTCATCTCACGTGATTTTTTTTCTCATAAAAATTCACACTCCTGCCTTTCAAATTTGGCCACCATCTTGGATTTGGGGCACCAATTTTGACCGGAGGACTTTTTTTACTTCATTAATGAAATCTTCGACCAAAATTACATAGGAAATGACATATCACTTGCCTTATCTCGTACAAATTTGAAAAAATGCACCCTCCTGCCTTTGTAATTTGGCCGCCATCTTGGATTGGGGGCACCAATTTTGACCGGGGGGTTGTTTTGACTTCAAATATGAAAATTGCGACCAAAATTACATGGAAAATGACGTATCACTTGCCTTATCACGTAAAAATTTGAAAAAATGCACCCTCCTGCCTTTAAAATTTGGCCGCCATCTTGGATTGGGGGCACCAATTTTGACCGGGGGGTTGTTTTGACTTCAAATATGAAATCTGCGACCAAAATTACATGGAAAATGATACATCACATGACAGGATATGCACAAGTGAAAATACCGATATTCCGGAGGCTTTATTATGGGCGCCATTTTGAATTTTAGGCATTTTGAGGGGTGCTCCGGGATCGGACGGTGATAACATTTTAGGATACTGTTTGAGAGAACCTACTAATGATGTTTACTCAAGTTTTGATTACATTCCACATTGTTAACGGCGTTCTAACAATGATTCAACGCGAAAATTCGGCAAAACATAGCGAAATCAGGGCCCCCTGCCCCCCCGGCCCCCATGGCCTCAGAATTTTGGGCTCACTTGCGAAATTGAACCTTCTATGGGTAAAGATGATATCCTGAAAGTTTCATGCTTTCTTCCAGAAATGCACGATTGTTATGCTTATCCGCCCTACTAATTTCTGCACCTATCGAATGCGAGGTCTTTTTCCGAACACTATTCTACTTTCATTTCTCTGAATTTTGCAAATTTTTGGGTTTAGAATGATTCTTTAGGCTCATCCGCTCCTTTTTTTGCTAAAAATTCAAAATCTGCCGAGAATTTTGACTTAATCGATGCGATATATCGCACTCCACTGCGACCACGTCATTTGAGCTTGACAAATCACCTTAAAGATCAACTCAATACCTCTTGATTAAGACCAAGATCAGCTCAATTGAACGAAAATTGAGAGAGTTATGATAATTTAAAATCAGTGAGTAAAGTTTACCCCCCAAGTAGCATTTTTCAACGGAAAAATCGCGATTTTTCGAAATTAAATTGCAATTTTTTTACGATTTTATCGGCGACAAAATTGCTAGGATCATCACCATTTGAGCAATCATCCTCGATCTTATCGCGATTTGATTGCCCGAAAAAATTGCGATTTTATCGCGACAAGATCGAGTATAGACAATCGCTCAGATGTTGATAATCCTAGCGATTTTATCGCCGATAAAATCGCCAAAAAATGAGCCATATGACCTGCGCGGCGGACTCACGCGTCTTCAGCCGATTTCCGTCAGGTTCAGCTGTCAGGCCCTTTAACGAAGACGAGCGTAAAATCCCCGAAGCCTCCGCGGGGATTCGAACCCGAGTCGCAGCGGTGGTAAGCCAGCACATTGCCACTAGGCTATGGCCAATATATGGCTAAAGAGTGCGAAGGCTCGAGATAGATCGGCGCTTCGCAACCTCACAACTTTTGTCATTGCGTCCATCCAAACCCCACGCCCAACCCCGTATCGAATCGTTCTTACACCTCCGCCAATTGCAATTTAACCCCTCTAAATGAACTCCGCGTCACCCCACTCCTCCTCGCCTCACTCCCAACCCCACATCATACCCTTTCCTTTATAACCATGCAGAGGCGATTTTAGAAGTTGGCACATTTTTATCTAAATTAGGGAGGATAGGGCGGCGGCGGCATAGAAACATCTCTCATAAGCGTCATTCATGCATACCTAAGTGCGCGTTGGTGAGAAATTGCATTTTATTGCAATTTTCTATACTATAAGCTCCAAGACCTCCTAATTTTGCGAAACTGGTAACGCTTAGTTCCAGCGTTCTACCGGGCCGATTTTCATGATTTTTGCGGCTATCGACGGGCAATTGTCTCTAGATAAGCCAACTCTTTTTAGATTTTCAAAATATGGCCCAGGTTTTTTTATATTACGTGGTAAAGTTGCGAATTCTCCCATTTAAACAATGTAAATTTATACTTTTTGTCATAGTTCGTTTGAGCGTTCTATCGGGCCGATTTCCATGATTCTTAGGTAAATCGACAGGTAATAGGCCCTAGATGAGTTCGCTGTAATCGGATTTTGGAAAAAGGACCAAGGTTTTTTTAAAATCACGTGATAAAAGTGAGTGAGTTTACAGAATGCTCCGGTACTGCTACCGCTATGCGCGGGAGGATGCGCAGTGGTCGAGGAGGTTGCGCAGTAGATGGGTAGCCTGCGCATCAGCTCTACACTTATCTACACAAGATTCGCACTGCCGCCGTTCTCATGTGGAGCGGTGGCCGTGTCGTCTAAGACGTCGATCGCGTCCCCCATGAACTCGATGTGGGTTCGATCCCCGACCCCCGATATTTCAATTATTACCTGACTATCATAATTCATTGTTTTACTGCAATATTTCATCAAGCAGTCATTCCAAAACGCGTCCTTTTAATTTTAAAGTAATTTTATGTAAAGTTTAAAATTAAAGTATACCTCATATCGTAATTGTTTAGGGGAAAAATAAAACTAACACTGATAGGAGGGTAAAAATAGGGCCGCGAAGCGGCCCATTGATGGCGCGGAGCGCCTTCAGGGGGTTGGGCCGCGTAGCGGCCAGGGGGCGTAGCCCCCTAGTATCTCAATAAAATCGCATTCAATAAAATCGAAATTTATCTCAATTTATCTCACTTTCCTCCCGATAATATTGCAATAAATCGACGTCGATAAAATCGCGATACATTTCCCCGATTAAATCGCTATTTATCGCGATCACTGCTACTTGGCCCCTACGGTTTTTAAAGAAGATTTTTCGCTTACCAGGATTCAAAAAGTTAATCTTCGTCCCGCTTTCCTCCGAAGCTTCCATGACTTCCTTTTGCTTTTCAAAGTAGGTATTGTCCATTCAACCGGATTGACTTACTCAATGCGCTCTTGCCACTTCTCTGACATTGTTTCCTGAATTCTTCCTCTGGGATGGAGTTGAAACAGTTCTAGACTGCATTCTGCATTTCGGTCCTCGATTCGAATCTTTGTCCGCGAAGCTCCCTCTTATAAGTGCCTCCAGGAAACATCCAAAAATCACCAGGAGTCAAGTCAGGGCTACAAGGGGGATAAAGGATTGTTTCTACCTCATTTTTACTCATAAATTCACAAGTAAAGTTCGAGGTGAGAGGCCGCGCGTTGTCTTGATGGAGCATCCACGAAGCTTTCAGGTGCGGCCGTTTGCAGGAGATGTGCGTTCTCAAGTCCTTTTGGCACTTTGCAATAATATACGCACTGTCAATTGTTTTGTTTGCTGCAGTACAAAATGTTGATAAATGACATCTCGACAATAAAAAAAAAATAAGCATCACTTTACAAACCGATTTTTCGTGCCGCAATTTCTGCTTTTTCGGCGAAGTTGTCGTTTCCCAAGTTGCACTTTCTTCCTTAAAGACCGTAGGGGTAAACTTTACTCACTGATTTCAAATTGCCATGACTCGGTCAATTTTTATTCGATTGCGCTGATCTTGGTCTTAATCGATAGATATTGAGTTGATCTTTAAAATGAAATCAAGATAATGTCTGTACCTATTGTAGTTTTGGAATTCATGAACCAGTCTGGGTACTTTTGGGACACCCTATGTAGACATGATCTTGGTCTCATTTTAAAGATCAACTGAATACCTATTGATTAAGACCAAGATCAGCTCTATCGAATAAAAATTGATCGAGTTATGGCAATTTGAAATCAGAGAGTAAAGTTTACCCCTACGGTTTTTAAGGAAGACTTTTCGCTTACCTACCAGGATTCAAAAAGTTAATCTTCATTTCCGCTTTCCTCCGAATCTCCCATAACTTCATTTTGCTTTTCTACGTACCATTCATTAAACCAGATGCATTTGCTCATGCGCTCTTGCCACTTCTATAACATTGTTTTCCTGAATTCTTCCCCTGGGATGGAGTTGAAAAAGTTCTGAACTGCATTCTGGAATTTGGTCCTCGATTCGAATCTTTGTCCACGAAGCTCCTCCTTAAGTGCAGGAAACATTCAAAAATCACAAGGAGCCGAGTCAGGGCTGGAAGAGGGATGAAGGATTGTTTCGAGTGTCTGAAGGCCGCGAGTTGTCTTGATGGAGCATCCACGAAGCTTACAAGTGCGGCATTCCACCCGATCGATCGGGGATGTTTGCCCTTTGGACACTTGGCCCAAAGGCGGATGACGACAACTGGCGACAGCCGACCATCACGGGGCAATGTTGCCAGGATGTTCTAGCATTACATGGAAGTTTTTGGGTGAAAACACAATACCCGATCATACTTTTAGGTATCAATACAGTCGATGAAGAATCTTCCTTAAAAACCGTAGGGCAAACTTTACTCACTGATTTTAAACTGCCATAACTCGGTTAATTTTTAGTCGATTGCGCTGATCTTGGTCTTAATTGACAAATTGAGTTAATCTTAAAAATGAAATCAAGATCATGTCTGTACCTATATCTATCGGAGTTTTGAAGTTACAGAACCAGTCCGGGTACTTTTGAAACAGCAGCGTATGTATTTATCTTTATTTATTTTATTTTTTTTTATTTATGGAAGTGATTGCTTAGAAGTGATACTTTCAATGATTGCCGTTGCATAAATCGTGTTTTACGTTACATTTTTATAGGAAAACATGTAACACAATGCTTCAATTCGCGTTTTTTCTCGTTGTCCTTGAACAAAGGAATTTTGGCAAATGAGTCTTTTAATTTCTTAAATAATGATCTCATGCTAGTTACAAGATTTTATTTAAATACAGAGGTGGACTGACCCATCGGAAGCCGAGAAAGGCGTTTGGTTAAAAGCGGCCTTTTCTTCCCCCAAAAAGAACGGTCATCATAGATTTCGGGCAAATGTATGGCTCATATCAAAACAGGAGAGTAGCGCACATTCTCATGATACTGAACGGAGACGTAGTCCCATACCCAGTTAATAGTCTAATATTCTGTGAACGTTCTGATAATATTTCGAGGCAAATTCAAAATATTCTGACAATGTTGAGAGAATATTCCGGATATTCTCACAACATTCTCAGAACATTTTCGTGAGATAAAACGAAAATCCCAGAACATTCTGGGGATATTTGAAAATCCCCAGAATATTGTGTGGACATTCTACGGATAAGTACTTAAAAAAATGCTTGAAAAGGCCACAGAGTATTGTCAGGATGACTTCAGGATATTCGTAAAATCCGCAAAATATTCACAGGATATCGTGTGGACATTGTCATGGGTAAAAGTGTTATTAATCCTCCGTCCTCCGGCAGTGGATGAAATGAGCCCAGAATTAACGCCATTGAGAACGTCGAAAGAAAATTTGCCATGGACCATCCAACCTTTCCAGCTTGTGCAAATATCTTTTCTACTTTTCTTAAGGACAGTATCCTCGTGCTTAAAACATTATGAAAAAACTGAAAAAAATTGATTTGTTCAGATTTAAACAGATCAATTGATTTTGGTTTTTTTCATCTACTCATGAATATAGTTGAACAATCAGCGAGTTTTCGTTCAATTGTGTATGTTATAAGTACTGTTGTCAGGAAAAGTAGATGATATATTTTTACAAGCTGGAAACGTTGAATGGTCCATTTTAAATTTTCTCTCAACGTCCTCACGGGAGTTAATTCAGGGCTCATTTCATCCACTGCTGAAAGGGGAAGCGATATGTTTTTCTGTTTTCCTTAAGAAAAGAAAAAAAAAAAAAAAAAAAAAAAAAATATGCGTATGATCGGAAACCACTAGGGTGGATAAATAGGTAACAGGTGTTCCCTTACAATGTCCTAAATTTTACCATGAAAATCAGTCGTTAAAAACAACATTCAAAGCCATGAAAACACGATTGTATCGAGACGTCGCGCCTTCAAATGGGCAATTATGTAACCCGTGCAACGGCAGACGGGATATTCTTAGAATGTTCTGAGAATATTACAAATTTGCACGTTTTCATTTTCAAAATATCCTCACAAAATTTATTCAGTTTGGTTTTTGTGAGGATATTGTGAGTGTATTTTTAAATGATGCGGAAGAGCGGGATTTTTCAGGAATATTCTCTGAAGATAACATGCTAACTGGGATACTCTCAGCAAACGACAAATTTTATTGAGCTCCACATTAGATATTAGATTAAAACTAGAGGGCTATGCCCCCTAGCCGCTACGCGGCCCCGCCCCCAGATAGCTCTCTTAGGCGCCCTTCGACAGAGGAACGAAAAAATATTTTCATAGGTACCCGACTCTCATATTTGTCAGATCTCCCTCTGGCCAGAAGCGCTTGAACCAATAAGAATCGAGCCACCGCGCCAAACCTAACCTTTAACTTTTTATAAATCGGAAATTAAACGCATTCTAATAGAATTATTGGGGGTAATTTTTCCCAAGTAGCAGTGATCGCGATAAATAACGATTTTATCGGTTGGTTATCGCGATTATATCGGTGGCAATAAATCGAGATAATATCGCTTTAAAAATTGCGATCTATGGCGATTAAATCGCTAGGTGCAGTGCACATCGCAACTTTTGGTTCGATAAAATCGTGATCAATTTTCGTCGATGAAATCGAGGTTATCTCGCCATTTATTGCGATTTTTATTTAGAAAATATCGCGATAAATTGTCGGGCGATAAAAGCGCGAATTCATCACGATATGATAGAGAGGATTATCGCTCAGATGTTGATGATTCTGGCGATTGCATCGCCTATAAAATCGCAATATATAGCGATTTTTCCGTTGAGAAATGCTACTTGGGTTCCGTAAATCACTTCTTCCCATTTCAGAAAATATGCGGGATAAGTCCGCTATATTAGAGAGTCGGTTGGGCAGTCGGCATCCCGGCCTGATTCTCGGAGCCAGCCCGCCTCAATGCTCTGAGATGCTCTCAATGCGCTGAGAGGTGCAATATCATGTTAACTAGAACCCGAAAGCGCGCGGCTGAAGTGGTGAGAGCCAGAATGGTTCGAATATGGTGTGGTGTGCGGCTTCATTGAGGTTAACATAACAAGGGAGGAGTGCCACGCCGATGCTGTAATTACGTGCCGGTCATTGATGTTCCGACTGGCTGTATTACTAGAATTTCTTGCGTAAAAACGATAATACTAGGTACTTGTCAGGATAGGAGCTGGCACTGGGTATTGTTTATCCTCCCTGTCTTTGAGACTTGCACATAGAGGTTTATCAGTTAATATATTAATCTTTTCTTAACTATTCACGAGAGCTTCGAGCTGCAATTCGCCTATGGTTCTATCGCTCGCTCATTTTGGGCAATGCATCAGACGCTTCTCAGCCACGGCAGGACCGTATTGCGCCAGTAAAACAACTGGATCATAAAATTCGAAAATCTGAAGGCATCCAGGTATCAAACAGATTGCAATTACCTAATTGCAATGATATGGTAAAGTTATTGCTCTCGTTTGTACTGGACTGCACGGGCGTAGGTAACCAAGGAGGCCTGCCCCCCCCCCCCCCGAAATTTAAGATAGTATCATCTCACCCCCCCCCCCCCCCCTAAATTCTGTCCGATGCGAAACAAATTTCGTCAACGATGGCTCTTTGTCGGAGTGTAGGTAACTTTTTGTAACAATTCGTAAGTTTGTTGGGCTGAAAATTCTTAAAACCGCGTAATTTATGTGCAGAAATGAATGGAAAAGCGTCACAGAAGCCTCAAAATGCGTCCAAGTAGAGTCTGCATTTCAAATATTTGCCTGCGGAGGCCCCCAGATCCCTCTTTGGATTGAGGAGAGGGATCCTCCGATGATAGGATGGCCTGAGGTCAGACACTTCTTATCAAAATAACGTAGCTACGCTTGCCGGGCTGTTGTAGTGCTCGAAAGCATTCCTCTTATTGAAATTTATTGTCATAAAATAGAAGAGAAATGAAAACTGCCGATCTTCAGTCACACTCTAAAAGTGAGTAAACATGTTTGGTGTGCACTCGGGCTTAATTTCTTTCAATCATCTTCATTTACCTGTAATGGTACCCACTTAGATATGAAATACTCTTGAACAAACTTTTTGTCGAAATATCATCAATGTTAGATTTATTTATTAGGTACTTTTTTTAAAATTTTTTTTTAATGGTTGTTTTCCATTCTTTGTATTTAATTTTTTAAGGTTCGTATCCTTTTAATTTTAATAATTTTTTTAAAGTATATTTATTAATATGTTTTGTACTTGTCAATTTTTATTTAAACATCGTTTCACCTTTCACTTTTCTACCTTTTTAGCGATAATTTCTTTAATTACCTATTCATAGTTTTAATTCTTTATAATTTTAGTTTCAATTTTTTTTTATTGTTTTAAGTTACAATATTTTTTTTCATTTACAGTTTCAATTTTTTTATTCTTAGTGATAATTGTTTATTTTTAGTCTAATTTTTGTATTTTTATTTTTAATTTTTGTCTTTTTCGTTTTAATTTTTTTATTTCAGCTTTAATTTTTGTATTTTTAGTTTTAATTTTTTTTTATTTTTAGTTTTAATTTCTTTATTTTTAGTTTTAATTTTTTTATTTTCAGTTTTAATTTTTTTTACTATTTGTAGTTTTAATTTTTTAATTATGTTTAGTTTAAGTAATTGTTTTAAAATTTTTAGTTTTACTTTTTCATTATTTTTAGTTTTTTGTATTTAGTTTTTTTTTAGCTTTAATTGATCTATTTTAGTAAATAATGCAGAAACTTAAATTATAAAACTTCATTGAATTTTTAGCTAATTAAAAAAATAATAAAAAATAATTAATTCTCTGATTCAAATTCTAAGAAAAAAATCGCATTTTGGAGGCAAAAAAGACGCAAGTGAAGACCTTGACATGGCATAATCACACCTGTCATTTCAAGTGTGCTGGTAGTGAAGTGGCTTTATCGCTGCTAGCTCGATCACCAATACCAAGCAACGTCGGGCGAAGTTAGTATTTTGATGGAACACTCTTCGGGGACGAGCGTTAACAGCCCGCAACGAAACGAGCATTAGAGCGCTCTGCATACTCCCCCCCCCCCCCATCACTGTATTTAAAAGGTGGTTCTTAGCAGTGTACCCTGGCCGTCAACTCTTGAGAATTTATGTACCTAACATTTAATATTTATTTCAATTTTGTCACAGGAGAAGAACAATTTTTCTGCAATTCTATCGCGTAGATTCAGCCTACAAAGGCTGTCCCAAAAGTATCCGGACTGGTTCTAGAACTTCAAAACTATAATATATACAGACATGATCTTGATTTCATTTTAAAGATCAACTCAGTATCCATCAATTAAGACCAAGATCAGCACAATCGAATAAAAATTGACCGAGTCATGGCAATTTGAAATCAGTGAGTAAAGTTTACCCCTACGGTTTTTAAGGAAGAAAGTGCAACTTGGGAAACGACAACTTCGCCGAAAAAGCAGAAAGTGCGGAGCGAAAAATCGGCTTGTAAAGTGATGCTTATTGTGTTTTTTAATTGTCGAGGTGTCATTTATCAACATTTTGTACCTACCAGCAAACAAAACAGTTGACAGTGCGTATTATTGCAAAGTGCCAAAGGACTTGAGAATGCACATCTCCCGCAAACGGCCGCACCTGAAAGCTTCGTGGATGCTCCATCAAGACAACGCGCGGCCTCTCACCTCGAACTTTACACGTGAATTTATGAGTAAAGATGAGGTGGAAACAATCCTTCATTCCCCTAGTAGCCCTGACTTGACCCCTGGTGATTTTTGGATGTTCCCTGCATTTAAGAGGGAGCTTTGCGGACAAAGATTCGAATCAAGGATCGAAATCCAGAATGCAGTTCAGAAGGAACTTTTTCAACTCCATCCCAGAGGAAGAATTCAGGAAACAATATTAGAGAAGTGTGGCAAGAGGGCATTGAGTAAGTGAATCCGGTTGAATGGACAATACTTTAAAAAGCAAAAGGAAGTTATGGAAGCTTCGGAGGAAAGCGGGACGAAGATTAACTTTTTGAATCCTGGTAAGCGAAAAATCCTCCTTAAAAACCGTAGGGGTAAACTTTACCCATTTTGAATTATCATAACTCTGTCAATTTTTATTCGATTGAGCTGATCTTGGTCTCAATCAATAGGTATTGAGTTGATCTTTAAAAGAAAACCAAAATCATGTTCGTGTCAATTGTAGTTTTAAAGTTACAGATCCAGTCCGGGTACTTTGTTTTCATGTGTTATTCGTGTGTTGTTCGTAGATATGCTAGTTTAAATTGTTACTACCGTATAATTGAAATTTTTGTCAAATTTATCTTTTTATCGATGTTACGGTGAGCCGCCGTCTTGTTTGTTTATTTATGGCCGTAAGAGCATCATGAAGCCTAAAAACTCGTTGACCAATCAAAATGCGGAACAGTTTTTCTGTAGGAAAAAGATACGAATGGCCATACTCTGTCTATAAAGGTACTCTACTAAAAATGAGTGTAATGCTATCATTACACTCGTGAGTGTATAGCTAGCATAATGTGATTTGCACACAGAATTGCATTATGCTAGCATTACTTTAGTGGCATTATACTAGTTCTACACTCAGGAATACTATCTTGACACTTCTCTAATTATGTGCGGCACTAGCATTATGCTAGCATTATGCGCTGCCGTCCTTAAGAGCACGACCAATCCACACAGGTCAGTCATTGCGCAGCTTTTTTGAAATCCACTCCCCCGCCCGGCCATAACTCGCAGCACTCAATGCTACGTCACATCTGGGGGCCGTGATTGGTAAACACTCATCACACAGTTATACAGGGTGTACCAAAAGTCCGTCCCACCCCTGCTAACTTTTGAACGAATTGAGCAAGGGTAATGAAACTTTGGGAATGTTCCTATCTCAAAGGGGACCATCTTTTTTTTTTTTGGGGGGGGGGGGGGGGGTCAAAACGTTGGTCCTCCCTCAGGGGGGGGCGCGGGGGGCCCCCAACTTTTTTTTCAAAAGGCAACCCCTATCTTGTGATACCTCATTCAAAAGAGCATTAAAAACTAAGAATTTTGGCGCAAACCGCAAATCAATATCTTAATTTTTGACCGAGTTATGATAGGTGAAAGGTCAAATTTGACCTATTTTCAAAAAATCATAACCCCGGTTCAAATTATTGTAAACTAAAAATTAAAACAGGAAAATTTACCAAATTGTGTTCACTTTTAAGTAAAAATTGCAGAAATCACTTCGAACTCATTTTAAGGGGGGGGGGGGTCGGACCCCCAAATACGTCAATTCAAAGGTCATTCAATTTTCCCGCGAAATAAGCCAATCTCCCCTAGATTTGCCCCCACAATATCTCAATAAGGTCAAAATCTGTTCAACAATAAGTTGGCAAGTCCCCAAATTTTGGAGAAAGTTAAAAAAAAACCGAAATTTAAACAATCAAATTTAATTACCTTAAATTTCGTTTTTTTAACTTTCCCCGAAATTTGGGGACTTTCCAACGTGATGTTGAACTGATTTTGACCTAACTGAGATAATGTGGAGGCAAGTCTAGGGGAAATTGGCTTATTTCGCGGGAAAATTGAATGACCTTTGAATTGACGTATTTGGGGGTCCGACCCCCCCCCCCCCCTTAAAATGAGTTCGAAGTGATTTCTGCAATTTTTACTTAAAAGTGAACACAATTTGGTAAATTTTCCTGTTTTAATTTTTAGTTTACAATAATTTGAACCGGGGTTATGATTTTTTGAAAATAGGTCAAATTTGACCTTTCACCTATCATAACTCGGTCAAAAATTAAGATATTGATTTGCGGTTTGCGCCAAAATTCTTAGTTTTTAATGCTCTTTCGAATGAGGTATCATAAGATAGGGGTTGCCATTTAAAAAAAAAAAAGTTGGGGGCCCCCTGGCCCCCTTCTGACGAGGGACCAACATTTTGACCCCACCAAAAGATGGTCTCCTTTGAGATAGGAACATTCCCAAATTTTCATTTTTCTATCTTAAACCGTTCAAAAGTTAGAGAGGGGCGCTGGACTTTTGGAACACCCTTTATTTAAAGGAAAATGGTAGAGTGTTGGTCTTAGGTACTGACAGTTTCTTTAATTTGAGGATTACGTACATTCTTGCGAAGAAGTCATTTTCTTAACATCCTTGTACAATGAGCCTTTGTTTTTTTTAGTTTTATTTTATGCCCGTTTTGTTAATGCCTCAGCATTTTCCTTAGCGCAGTAACAGAAAAATATAAAAAGTAATTTTAGTGAAAGCACTAATTTTTCCTGAAATTTCAGGATGAACTTGAATTTATTGGTGTCATTGCAAGTTTTGAAAAACACCTAGTAGGTACATAATTGACTTCCTCAATCCAATCAGTGCCATTATTATTGCTTTCTCAATAATTCTGGGAAATTATTATTAATATTCCATTTTCCTGTACCTATATATTTCATTTCCTTTCGTAGTTTGGAAAATCGCTTTTGGCAACCGATAAGATATACTTAGTCCCTATATTGATGAGCTTATACTCTATTTGCATTAACTTACGAGGGGTTCGCGAAGCAGACCTTAGAGGGCGTGAAGCGTCGTTGGGGGTTTAGGTCGCGTTGCGGTCAGGGGGCGCACCCCCTAATTATTAATATGAACCTATAATTTAATGTCTATACATAACTCATTACAACACTACCCCGTACATAACTTCTAAGTAGTATAACACTCTGGCATAGAATAATAAATAGCTTCGTCAGCTAGTTATTATTCTACGACTCTGGATTGTAATACCCACCCAATCAACTTAATGCTGACATATAACTCGTATATGCTTAGCATTACACTTTTGAGTGTAATACTCGTTTATTGCCGACTAAGTTAATGCTAAAATATAACTCGTATATGGTTAGCATTACACTGCTGAGTATAATACTAGTATAATGCTGACCAGCTTAATGCTAACATATAACACACATATGGCTAGAATATAATCATCTGGATTGCATTTTGCAAAAAGGGACCACTAGCATTGCAATGTTGCTAAGATTGTGCAACTTCTTTTGTCTTGGAGGAAAAACCCGATTATCCCTTAGTAGTTTCTATTTTACTCGCTAAAAACTGTAAATTTAAGACAAAAATTACCATCTAAATTTCATAGTTTTTCACAATTTCCGCAATTTTATTGCAAAGGATGAAGTTGCACAATCTCAGCATCATGGCAATGCTAGTGGTTCCTTTTTGCAAAATGCAATCCATTTAGTGTCTCACTAACGAACTTAATTCTCACATATAGCTGGTATAGTACCAACATATTACTAACATTAGGTACGTTACTCAGTATTATGCTAGAAAACTTAATACTAGCACATTGCTATCAATATGCTAACATTACACTCATTTTTAGGAGGGAGCTTGCAGCAGGCTTGCAAAATCAAACCTTACGTGGCTTGCTTAATTGAAATCTTGAGTCATACATGCAAAATAGCCGCCGAATATTCAGCTTGCTGCAAGATTGCAAAACAAATTTTGTTGAAACGTAGTCACTCAATTTTGCAGCAAGGTTGCAGGTTAAAGGTCCAGGCAGGGCTGACCTGCAATCTTGTTGAAATCTTCAGGCAAACTCGCAAAATAACCGCCGAATGTCGAGCTTGCTGCAAAATTGCGTAACAATATTTTCTCCAAAATTGCAGCAAGGTTGCAGCAAAAATGACTGGCACCTAAGACTTTTTTTCAAGCTTGCTGCAAGGTTGCCACAGTATTGTGTTTTGTTTCCAACATTTCTAATAGAGTGCTCTTGTATGTCCTTTTTAAACGATTCTATATCAGACCTCTTTTTTTTTGTTTTCATAAACCAAAAAACAATTTAAACACGAGATGACCTGCAAAAATTAATTAAGAGGAGGAAAAATATTACACAGCACAACATATTTCGGGTTCTGCTTTGTCCTTCGAACCAAACCAATTTTTTTCGATTTCTAGGTGCTAAAGAAGCCCGATAATGGCCATATTAACTTAAAGAAAATTGGCTGGTCCTCGGGGCGCCGCCATTTTGAATTTTTCAAAATTGAGAAAATCCACGATTAGATTTTTACAAATATCTCCTCAACGGTTCATCTTACGAAAAAAACAAAAAAACCAGCGGAAAGAGCATAAAATTTCCTACCGAGGTCTTCCTCCTTTGTTTTTTCTAACTTAATTTTTTGGTCGTGAAATTTAAGTTTTCTTCAAAAATTAGCTTAAAAAGGGCGCATTTTTGCCGATTTAAGGAGAAACTTTGCTTCATACCTCCAGCCACGATTATCTGAGAAAAAAACTGTTATGCTCATTGAAAAGAAAGTAAAATTTACTTTTAGAAAACATATGTCAATAGTTCCTAAACTTGATTTAGTCCTGTGAAACAGCAGTTTATTAGCTCCGCCCTTAAATCATTGATCAGTATATGAATTATCCGATTTAGGCCGGAGTATACTCATTATTTGGATTGCATTTTGCAAAAAGAAACCACTAGCATTGCAATGATGCTAAGATCGTGCAACTTCATCCTTTGCAATAAAATTGCGGAAATTGTGAAAAACTATGAAATTTAGATGGTAATTTTTGTCTTAAATTTACAGTTTTTAGCGAGTAAAAATAGAAACTATTAAGGGATAATCGGGTTTTTCCTCCAAGACAAAAGAAGTTGCACAATCTTAGCAACATTGCAATGCTAGTGGTTCCTTTTTGCAAAATGCAATCCATTTGGTATGCAAATTATCTGCCTCCACACGTCACTTCGTTGATGGCAGTCGGTAGCATGTTTGAGTGTAAACAAACACCATTGCGCAGAACTGCCTACAGTGCCAACCTCTAAGACAAAAAAATTCACCAAAATGCCGAGTGAAATTTTTACGACATGGACCACTGTTCGCCACTTCCCTTACCTCTTTGGGCCCGAACAGCTGATAGCCTTTAAACATAATCTATAGGGTCTTCAAAAAGTTCAGCTCCCCCTCCCTCCCAAATTAACTTTTGAACGGTTGCACTTAGCCAAACGAAATTTTTACAGTGTGCCTCGGTCAATAGGAACTACTTTTGGGCATACTTAACATTTCGAGGCGACGCCCCCGATCTGCTAGGCGGACCCCAACTCCAAATTTTCAAATGGCAACCTCCATTTTTTATGGCATTTTCAGAAAAAAAGGTAAGGAAAACAAATTTTTGAGCTAAAGTAGAGGGCTCTACGATTCTTTCTTCACCGAAATATTTGCGATAAAAGTTATAAATAGGCGTAATTTCTAAAAATCATGTGTGCCGATTGAAAAATCCTGGGAAACCATACTTGTGCCTTAAATGCTCAGAACTAAAAGCTTTTTCAAGAAAAATTGCGAATTTCGACTTAGAAGATCGCAGGCCGCAGCCTTCGACTACTTCGCGGACCCAATCCCCCCTCCCCCTCGAATTCGGAACGTTTGAACATGAGCAACTACAATTTTGACAGTGTTGGTAAGACCACGGTAAGTATACATACTCTCGAGAATCCCTACTTAACCCTACTACCCGAGAATACCTACTTAAACTTTCGAGGGAGCGCCCCAGACCCCGGGCATCGGAGCGAGGTTTACCTAGTGACCAGGAGGGCGCTGCCTCGAAAGTTTGAGTGTGCACAAGAGTATGTACCGTGGCTTTACCAACACTGTCGAAATTTCGTTTAATTATATGCAAACGGTCCACATTTACCGAAGTGGGGGGGGGGGGGGGCATGGTCCGTGGAGCAGCCGGGGGCGGCGGCCTGCGACCACCAGAGAGAAACGTAAATTTAAGGATATAGGTACCGTAATATGGTGTGAATGGGGACAGGCGGGTGAATAGGGACAATTTTGATTTATTTCCGTTCTTCAGTCATAGCTCGGTAAGTTTGGCACCAGAACTCGTTTTTTCCGAAAATGCATAGTTTGGCATCCTCTTTACTCAAGAGAGAACCGAAGATGTGACCTTGTAAGACCCTTATTTTTCCCCAAAATTTTGATGATACGAAAATTTTAACAATTTTAATTTTGTTGTTTTACCTATACTGTCCCTATTCAGCCTCCACTGGGATGAATAGGGACACCAGCAGATTTCAATGTAAATAAAGCGTTGTTCCCATTCTGCTAAATGAAGAGTGAATGAAGACACTACCTGAGTTTTAAAAAAAAGTGAAATTCGAATCTGAATTGGAAAAACATGTCTTTAATTAACAAAAATTAAATAGTAAGAAGCAAACAGATGACAATTGTCCTTTACGCCCTGATCATTGTGAGGTCTGAAAGATAAATTCCTCAATTGAACCAGGGCAGTATTCGTAAGCCTCAGAATATGAAATAGGTACCTAAAAGTATTCCAAAGGATGTGATAAGAGGCGGAAAATTTCAAAGAGAGCCCCTCCCCAGTACCTGAATCTATGATACTCAGACTCCCAACTGCTCGTATGAAGGGCCGTTTGTAACTAAAGATACGAATGTTGGCAATATATAAGATATGATGTAATATATGAAATATTCAAGATATATAGGAAATTTGAAAGATATATACGAAACTGTCGCAATACATAAGAGATGTGTCAATATATAGGAAATCGACTCCAAAATATAAGGCGAAAATCGTGCAATATATAAGAAATGTGTCAATATATAGGAAATCGATTTCATAATATATATGGCGAAATTCGCGCGACATACAGGGTGATCCATAAGTCCTTTCCATCCCCTCGAAATTTTTACCTAATTAAGGCAAAGATTTGACACTTGGGGGATGTTCCTAGGTCAAATGGAGCTACTTTCTGGCCCCCTTAAATTTTCCGGGAACACTTGGGGGGGGGGGGGAGGATGGACGGAAACCAATTATTTTTTCAATTGAGAAGACCCCCTTTGTTAAACCTGGTTCGAAAGAGCATAAAAAAAAGGGAAATTTTCGGGTAAACCAGAAGTCAATATCTCAAACCGTTTCAAAATGGCGTTCGGTTGAAATTCAGGATGGCCGAAAATTGACACCGGTTGTTTGTCAATAGATTTGCGCGAAAATCGGTATCTACGGGTATTTTAATATGAGAAAAACGAATTTGAAGTTAGATTTTCTAAGAAACAACAAATTTCGAAAATGGCCAAAAATTCAGAAACTTGGAAATTTGGGGTATTTTGACATGAGATTAACAAATTCGAAGTTAGATTTTCTAAAGAATAACAAATTTCTAAAATGGCCAAAAATTCAGAAACTTGGAAATTTGGGGGTATTGTGGCATGAGATTAACAGAAGTTAGATTTTCTAAAGAGCAACAAATTTCCAAAATGGCCACAAATTCAGAAACTTGGAAATTTGGAGTATTTTGGCATGAGATCAACAAATTTGAAGTTAGATTTTTAAAAAAAAATCGGCCATTTTGGAAATTTGTTGTTTTTTTCAGAAAATCTAACTTCAAATTCGTTTTTCTCCTAATATAATACCCGTAGATACCGATTTTCGCGCAAATCTATTGACAAACAACCGGTGTCAATTTTCGGCCATCTTGAATTTTAACCGAACGCCATTTTGAAACAGTTTGAGATATTGACTTCTCGTTTACCCAAAAAGTTTCCTTTTGTTATGCTCTTTCGAACCAGGTTTAACAAAGGGGGTCTTCTCAATTGAAAAAATAATTGGTTTCCGTCCATCCTCCCCCCCCCCAAATGTTCCCGGAAAATTTTAGGGGGCCAGAAAGTAGCTCCATTTGACCTAGGAACATCCCCCAAGTTTCAAATCTTTGCCTTAATTAGGTAAAAATTTCGAGGGGATGGAAAGGACTTATGGATCACCCTGTATGTCGCGCGAATTTCGCCATATATATTATGAAATCGATTTCCTATATATTGACACATTTCTTATATATTGCACGATTTTCGCCTTATATTTTGGGGTCGATTTCCTATATATTGACACATCTCTTATGTATTGCGACAGTTTCGTATATATCTTTCAAATTTCCTATATATCTTGAATATTTCATATATTACATCATATCTCATATATTGCCAACATTCGTATCTTTAGTTACAAACGGCCTTTCATATGCTCGTTTTTTGGAGAAAAATATTTTTTAAACCACCTAAATATCGAGCAAATTTCATCATTTTTGGTGATGAGCAAGGTAACTAATGATGTCAAAATGTGATAACATAAAAAAAAAAAAAAACTTTTCTTTAATTCGTGATCCACTTACATGGGACGTTATCACGCTTGTTTTACCGCTTTTTTTCAAGGTCTGGTTTTGAGGTTATGTTGACATTTTATGTTTTCACTAAACAACACCGATTACACTGATTGAGTAAAGAGGATGCCAAACTATGCATTTTCGGAAAAAACGAGTTCTGTAGGTGCCAAACTCACCGAGTTATGACTGGAGAACGGAAGTAAATCAACATTGTCCCTATTCACCTCATATTACGGTATCGTTTGGTTATAACCTCAAACCATAATTTTAGGATACTTATTTGTCAGAAAAGCTGAAAATGGGAAATTTCGTAGGTAGCAAGTTCAATACTCTTGGCCAACTCATAAGAATCAAAAATCCATCACAAAAAAACCCGTTCCGTCAGATTACTCAATTGACTTTTGAGGCTATGTTTATGTTGTGAACCAATCGACGTCGACACAATCTCACCCGTTGGTTGTATTAAATACGATCTTTTCGTCTCGGGTTCTCTGGTCGAACTAGCGTGTGATATAACGCATCAGTTAAGTAAACAACCTTGGCAGATTTTGATATCATACCCAAATAAAGACGATTGCCCTTGGAATTATCTAGAGTACCTGTATAGCGAGAGTATGGACAGATCGCTTCATGGAGGGCTTAGGGCCCAAAAGTGCAGCCACCCTTCTAACCAACTTCTAACGCACAAAATTTCACTGCCAGTCTGCAGGTTCCAATTCTAACCAAGATGGCCAAGAATGTACATAAATAAGCGTTCTTCCGCAAAATTGAGTAAATTTATGTAAAAACTGAGTCAAACACGTGCTTAATAAACGACGGTTCGTAACAGTAGTATTAGTAAATCGTTCTGGATAATTGAAATTCATAGGTTGGCTGCATTTCTGGGCCCTAACTTTATTCGCAGAAGCATCGGTGAAGGCCTGATGGATTTTCGGAGTTTCACATCTGTCCATCGCTATACAGGTACTCTAGAATTATCCTAAAACAAACAAAATTTGCAAGATTCAGAGAAGTTAAAGAAGAGCTCTTCTCGGGAAAACACATTGCATTCGGTACTGTAGGCTGGATCAAGTCCTAACCTTTTTCCTCATCAGATATATAATATTACTTCATTATTACCTTCCAGAGGTTTAACGGTTGCGTGTAGCCGCCATTTTGTTTGTTTGGTTACGGCCCTGCTCGCACCGTATCAGCCTGTTTTTCGCGAATAAGGAAAAACCAGCACAAATTGAGGAGTTTTGTAGAAACAAGGGCGTGTAAGGCTTGCAATGCTGCTAAGATTGTGCAACTTACAATTAGTGCATCGTTACCAGTTGAACAGTTTGAAGAAGGTCGCATTCAAGACCCGCCATTTTGAGAAGGACTGAATTTCCCGCAAAATGTTTGCAAGAATTGTTTTTCTCGTCCCCAAAAACCCTAATATACCGAGTTTCATCCCAATCCGTCGATAAAAACGGACATGCCAAATTTCCGCTATTTAGAACTTTGACCGGTCGCCATTTTGACAAACATCAACATTCGACCTGCGGTTTGCGTCAAACATTTTCTTTTTATATCATCTTTCGAATGAGGTACTCCAAAGGGAGGGTTGCCATTTGAAAAAAAAAAATGTTGAGCTCCCCCCCACAAGATTTTGGGGGGACCAAAATGCTGCTACGTTAGACTGAGGCACATCCCCAAAGTTTCAAACTTCTATCTCAATGAGGAAAACAGTTACTCGGGTGGTAGGTGACTTTTGAATAACAATGTAGGTATAGGTACTTTACTATTACTGACTTCTTTGACAAAGCCAAATGAGGCACTGATCATGACGTAAGCACATTGTAAGCACCGAAGAATTGATCGACACGTACCTAGGGAAAATCGGGCCAATGAGAGAGGACCCGCCCGGCAAAATTACGTTGTGGCAACGTTGCCAAAACGTTGCAATTTCGCCATTTACGTATTCGGGCAACGTTGTGGTAACGTTGCCACAACGTGTAATTTTGTCAGCTTGCATGAACGTAATTGGCAATGTGTCTGCAATGTGTTTTAGCAACATAATGGGAATGTTGCAAAAATACGTTTTAGCAACATAATGGGAATGTTGCAAAAATACGGTGAAAAAATTTCGGTGATTTATTTTAGGAGTACTCTGCATTTTTCCTCCTAGAATTCAAGGTGGACCGCAGAGAAGCGTTTCTTAGGCACCCGAAATTCACTCTAAGTCCGATAGTAGCCGCGCTCCGCCCGGGTTCCCAAGCGGGCTCCCATCGAAGTACTAACTACGCCCGACGTTGCTGAACTTCAGTGATCGCCCGTGTGTCGCTGCCACTCAGCTACGGACGCTCGCGTGATAGAGTATGGTTATTTAGCATTAATAAACATCCCTAGATCTGGTTCAATGATAGAAAGCAATGATATTCTTGCATTTCTGTGCATAATTCTACAACGAAGGATACTGAACATAATATTAGGAAGATCAA
Organism: Bemisia tabaci; assembly: GCF_918797505.1. Classification (NCBI taxonomy): domain Eukaryota; kingdom Metazoa; phylum Arthropoda; class Insecta; order Hemiptera; family Aleyrodidae; genus Bemisia; species Bemisia tabaci. Next base: position 85,926,038 of record NC_092793.1, read on the forward strand.
GTTTTTAAAAAAAAGGAGTATGAAAAAAAAATTAAAAAAGAATTGAATAAATATATTCATTTTATTTAAATAAAATTATTATTATTTTAATTATTTATTTAATTATATTACAATTATTTTTTATTATTATAATTATTTGGTATTTTTATTTTGTATTAAATTATTTTCTAATTATTTATATTTATTTTTTTTATTTTATTTTTTATTTTTAAATTATTTTTTTATTTTTTTTAATTTTATCTTCATTTGTATATTTTTATTGTTAATTTTTTTATTTTTTGAATTATCTATCAATTAATTTTTGTTTATTTTTGTATATACATATACATATTTTTGCGACATTGTATGAGGGCGCATTCCCTTATATTGATTGGAGAAAATCATCTGTTGAGAAACAACAGAAAGGAGAACACCTGAAACAGTGGAAAAGTGTCCCCTCCGATTTGCAGCACAGCATCTGCTTGACCTCACATCTGAGTTCCAAGACCAAAATTACACAGGGATTGATACCTCACATGACACTATATGCGCATTTTAAAAAACCGAAATCCCAGAGGCCTTATTATGGCCGCCATTTTGAAATTTAGGCATTTTGGGGGGTGTTCCGGGGTCGGACCGTGGTAAACTTTTGGTATGTTGTTCAGGAGGACCTACTGATGACGTTTACATAGGAAAAGTTTGTTCAGCAATTTGTTCCGGGTCAAATCGTGTTTCTCCCTGACTAATAATGTTTAACAACGTTGTCACAATATATCTAAGAAATATTTATTGAAACGTTTTTTAATAATGTTCCAGAAACATTTCTAAAAACGTTTTGAAAATATTATCTAAAATATAATGTCAGGCAACATTGCTGAAACATTGCTTAAACGTTGCTGCTTTACCTTTACAAAGCAATATCATCAAAAATGTTGCCTTGCAACGTTGCGGCAACGTACACATTGCTCCCTTGCCGGGCGGGGAGCATTGCAGAATTTGAGCCCCGTTCCAAACTTCCCTCTAAGACTGAAAGAAAATCAACCGGACTGAGCGTTTTGCCGATTTTGAAGGTCTGTGTTGAAAAAGCACTCCTTCGTTTCATTTACCTTGACTTACTATCATGTTTAGGTAGGTACGTCAGTAGGTACTGGAGTTAGTGCGTGAGATGTGCGGGCCCTGTCAAAACGGTCCCATGGGTTTCATTAGGAATTTCATGGGGACCAATGGGAACCAATGGGAACCCATAGGATGGGGAAGTAAACCTGTTGGTACCCATGGGAGACCATCGGAAACCTATGGAACAGGCAGAGAGGACTCTTGGGACCCGTGGGGCGGCCAGAGAGACCTAATGGGACCCTTTGGACAGCCCGAGTGACCTAAGGGAACTCTGTTTTTTTTTGTTTCTTCGAGAGCCAAGTCGCGGCCAGGTGAATTCTTGCCGTCTCAAAAATTGCCCTGTAAATGACAGCTGCAGGTATTCTCGGTCTCGAACTGGAGTCCGTAGGAGGCCCGCCAAGTCTACAACGGCAAATTTTTCGAGTCGAACAATTTGGAAACTGTTACCTGCGTCCAAAAACGATAAGTACCTGGCGGATCAGTCTGTTTTCTTGTCGTTAAAGGACGTTAAATTGTATCTTAATTGGAAAGTGGCAACTTCCTGCCTTGTCCTTGCTAGTAGACAAATCATGCATATATTTTCCTTTAAACTGTACGATTTTTAATTTGGAAGTTAACGGGAGCTCACTTTTCTGTGCTTAAAGCATGGAAATATTCGTTACTGCATGTATCTTTTTCTCAGGAACCATTAAAGATATTTGGACGATTTTAGTTTAGTTTTGTAATTAATGGCCGCCTATATAAACAACCTGTTTTTGAGCATTTTGAAAGTTGAATATTGATCGTTTCTTGAAAGAGCCTCCCAAAATTTGGCCCCTTTTTAGGTATTCGATTTAACCATTGGACCAAGGTTTAAATGGAAGCTTATATCAACAGAAAACTCAGGAAAAAATTTCAAGATGAGTATAGGAACCGTTTTCGAGTTACATACGGGGGGCAAAGGGGTCACAATCCGGCCTAATTTTTTGCTGTTTTATTGTAGAATTGATGTATCGGCAGGGTTCTTATCGTTGTTTACGCATGTGTAACACATGAATTCCTACGTGTTTTTACTCGTAGAATCGATTTTTAACGTTGCCGAATCGATAAACTGATCAGTTAAATCGATTTTGAACGATTTTTCATGGAAAATCGATGATTTTTTAGGATCGAAATTGTTTATTTTCGATTCATGAATGAATAAATGCACCTGAATAGGCTGAATAACACGTAGCCCTATGTATTTTCACACGGAGAATTGATTTTTAACGTTGACGAGTCGATTTATCTACAGTTTGTATCGAATTTTTGCGACTTTTTACGGAAAATCGATGACTTTTCGGCATTAAAATCGGGTTTGCTCCATCCGAGAGCGAAGATATGTACCCAACATGATTGGAGCACATCGACTCTTACGTATTTTTATACGTGGCATCGATCAATAACCTCGATGAGTCGATATAGCGATCGATTGTATTGAATTTTAGCGATTTTTTGCGGAAAATCGATGGTTTATCGGGATTGAGATCGGTGTCTCTCCATCCAAGATCGGAGAAATGTACCCTTCATGATTGGAGCACATCAGTTCTTACGTAGGTATTTCTACACGTAGAATCAATTTTAAACGTCGACGAGTCGATATATCGATCTGACATACACGACTCTTACGATTTTTTACGGATATTCGATGGTTCTTTTGGATCGGCATTGGAAAAATCTATCAGACATGACAGGAGCACATCGATTCGTTTCTGATTATTCTCGCAAAATCAATTTTTGAAGTCGACGAGTCGATATATTGACTGGTCATATTGACTTCTTAAGATTTCTATGGAAAATCGATTTTTTGATCGGGAATGAAATTGGTTACTTACGGTCCGAGGGTGAAGATATGCACCTGAGTTGACCTGACATGGTTGGAGCACGCCGTTTCCACGTACTTTTACACGTAGAATCATTTTAAAGGTTGCCGTAACGTAAGAACTGAAGTGCTCCAATCATGAAGGGTACATTTCGCCGATCTTGGATGGAGGGACACCGATCTCAATCCCGATAAACCATCGATTTTCCGCAAAAAATCGCTAAAATTCAATACAATCGATCGACTCATCGAGGTTATAGATCGATTCCACGTATAAAAATACGTAAGAGTCGATGTGCTCCAATCATGTTGGGTACATATCTTCGCTCTCATGGAGCAAACCCGATTTTAATGCCGAAAAGTCATCGATTTTCCGTAAAAAATCGCAAAAATTCGATAGAAAAGATAGATAAATCGACTCGTCAACGTTAAAAATCAATTCTCCGTGTGAAAATACATAGGGCTACGTGTTATTCAGCCTATTCAGGTGCATTTATTCATTCATGAATCGAAAATAAACAATTTCGATCCTGAAAAATCATCAATTTTCCATGAAAAATCGTTCAAAATCGATTCAACTGATCAGTTTATCGATTCGGCAACGTTAAAAATCGATTCTACGAGTAAAAACACGTAGGAATCCATGTGCTACACATGCGTAAACAACGATAAGAACCCCGCCGATACATCAATTCTACAAGAAAACAGCAAAAAATTAGGCCGAATTGTGACCCCTTTGCCCCCCCGTAACTCGAAAACGGTTCCTATACTCATCTTGAAATTTTTTCCTGAGTTTTCTGTTGATATAAGCTTCCATTTAAACCTTGGTCCGATGGTCGAATCGAATACCTAAAAAGGGGCCAAAATCAGCCTCTTTTTTGGGAGGCTCTTTGTTTAAGAATTAGGTATGGAACTTTCTTCAACTTCGGTAACCTCTAAAAATTTAAAAAAAAAACGCTTCAGCTTGCTTCCATAACGGAAAATCAGTAATGTAACGGGGAAAAAATTGAAAACATCTTCATCAGATTTAGAGAAAAATGTACACGAGTGTCACAGAAGAAATCTTTTCAGGAGCACAATTTGAAAATCCTCAGGCAGTAAAAAAGAGGGTCGGTGTTTTTGACTACGATTACTAAAATATCCGTGACAGCGTTTTAATTGTCCGAAGAAATACAACGCAGTGAAAAATGGGTAAAAAAAATCAGGTACCTATTGTTGGTTGTGCCACGCCACACTAGTACTCCAGTTCAGTCTGAAAAGTTTTGGTATCGGAGGAAATTCGCTGACCGCAATTCATTGGAATACGTCACTATCGGCGAGCAAGAAATAATCGTCTGCTTTCATTATTAATTACGTTGGTATCTAAAATGGGATTTTCGAGATTCGGGCGCTTTTAGAGAGATATTACGAACTAACACAAGTAGGAATTTCACTGTATTAAATAGCCACGTCCTGAAGAAGGGAATGAAGTCGCCATTATTTATTTATTTTTTTTTAAAAAATTAATTCCTAACACTGGTTTTTTCACTAAGACCCAATACAATCTAGGAATAACATTCAATTAAATGCTCCAAAAGGGGTTTCATCAAACCTGCTAGCAAGTGCCCGTGAAACATACCCAGTTAGCACAAAATATTTCGAAAATATTTTGAAAATATTGTCACCTTTATCAAAATATTTTCATGACAATATTGTAATTAAAATATTTTCAAAATATTTTTAAAATGTTTTTAAAAATTTCTAGGGAATATTTTGAAAATGTTTACAAAAAGTATTTTTAAAATAATTCATGAGCAGGTAAACATTTTTAAAATATTCCTTAAAATGTTTGGAAAATATTTTAAAAATAGTTTTAAGTTCTCAAGTTAGTATGTGGTGTAAAATACACCAGTGTATTTAGTGTAAGTACCTAGTACGTGATATCGAAAAAAAAAATAACACGAAAAAAATAAATAAATAATAAAAATAGGAAAAAGAAAGAAGCCTGAGAAAGCACGGCGTTAATCAAAGCTATGCACGGTGCTCCTGAACTCACTTTAAATGTGATTCTTTCTAGATTTCTATTTTCTAGCCAATTTCTTAATGTTTTCTTTTAAGAAAATGAAAGGAAAAAATGTTTTTTCTCTCTATTTTCTTGTACCTATTTTCTAGATCTACTTTATACCTACTTTCTTTCAAGAAAATTATTCTATCTAGAAAGTAGACATTTTCTTGATGAGCGCCACCTAGAAAGTAGATGACAATGCTAACTTGGGATGAATTAATTTTGATTCGATCCGATTGTTAATCGATTGCTGAATTTTCAATTATACAAACAATCGATTAATCGACTGATCAATCAATTGGAAACTCAACGTCTAAGCATCTCTGCGGATGAAATCTGGACGATGAAGAAGTTAAGATGAGCCAAAAGCAGCGGTACGCCCGGCGGCGGCCGACTGAGAACAAAGCGATGACGACGGGGGACGCGCGCAGATGGATATCGAAAGTAAGCGGCTGTCACGCTATAATTTGGACAGTGCTCCGTGTCAGAGGCCCCGACACAGCGGGGGCGGCGATGCAATTCTAAATAGTGGCAACACGTAATAAGCAGTGCGATTGTGAGCCCATTTTAATCAAATACATTTTGATCGCATGGGTCTCCAGTCACGGTAATCTTTGATCGCTGGCTCATTGTTCTCTTCTCCATGTTTGTGTCAGTATGTCGCTGAATTTCATCTAGACCCCCTGTCAAAACTGTCCCATTGGAACCCGTAGGAAATCCCAATGGGAATCCGTAGCAAATTCCCACGGGGACCCGTTGGGAATTGACCATGGTTCCAATGGGTTCAGTCAGTCAAGAACCTGCGGGTTTGGATCTGTCCCCATTGGAACTCGTTGGAACCATGGCTAATTCCCAAAAAGTAAAATACCCGGACACCCTCGTGTGGACTTGAACCCGAACCGCGTTACTCACAGCCCCGCACTCTGCCACTTAGCCACAGGGAAGGCCACAGGGATGATAAGAAGTGTTAAAATCATGCCTGTCAAGGCTGTTATAGCATGCATTGCGTCAGTGCGCGGCTTAACTATCATCATACACGGTGCTCCTGAACTCACTTTAAATGTGACTTTGTTGTACATCAAAAATTGAGGTTGGAGGTTGTAGTGGGGTACTCTCTGGTGGGTTTTTGGGCAATTTCGAAATAGGTTGTCGGAGCTCCTGGAAAAATAATCGCATTTTTGTGGTTTTTTAGGGGTAAAATAGGAAAATTGGCCTCGGGGCGACAAATTAAACCCCCTCTCCCTCATTTTTGCCCTGACCGATCTGAATTTTTAGTATGTTTTCACCTAGTATAAGATGTGACTTTTCTGAAATTTTCATGCCCATACACAATTTTCTGCCCCCGCGGCAGCGTTGCCAAGTTGCGAACTCCAAAATATCGAATTTAATGATAAAATGAAGGTTTCGGAGTGTGATTTCCATTCAAAATCAAAAATTCACATTGTAAGTTGTAGCAGGATACTGCCTGATGGGGTTTTGGCCAATATCGAAGTAGAGTGTTTGAGTTTTTTGGAAAATAATCGAATTTTTGTGGTTTTTTAAGGGTAAAATAGCACACTGGGCATGGGGCGACAAATTAAACCTCTTCTCCCTCATCCTTGCCGTGACCGATCTGAACTTTTAGTATGTATTAACCTGGTATAAGATGTGACTTCTCTGAAATTTTCACGCTCATAAAAAATTTTTTGCCCCCCGCGGCAGCGTTGCCAAGTTGCGAACGCCAAAATATCGAATTTCATGATAAAATTAAGGTTTCGAAGTGTGATTTCCATTCAAAATTTCACTAGGAATGTGCAAGCTGAGAGCTTTCGATTAGAAAAGACATATTTGAGCAATTTAGAGTTGCAGTGTTGCCAGCTTTCGATTTAAAATTCGTCAAAATGACCCAAATCGCGTTGCAACCTCAAGCGCTGGATTTTTATTTCGTTCAGAATTGGTTATTACGGTTCCTCTGTACTCTATGCATTTAGGTACCATGAAAATTATGCCATTACTTACTTGATGGGTGCAGCTAACTCAAAAAGAGAGGCCGGATAAAGCGATGAGTCGGGGGAAAACGAGCGGTTCGGGTTGACAGAAAGTTCTTAAATCTACTCCATCACCAGAAAGTAGAATTTGAGAACTTTCTCCCACCCCCCAAACCTTATCCCTGTTGCAGTCAATCCTTTGAACATCTTATCTGAAATTTTGCCCCCGAATTTTCCCCCAAAAACATGAAAAATAAAAACACAAATAAAATGGGTGGATACCGACGATTCAAATAACGCTATGAAGTCCCTGAATTCGACCTCCTCTCATACAGCGGATTGGATAGTTCGAACCCAGAAGACTTCTTACTGTAAAGAAAATACCTTCGACAATTTAAAGAATAAAAAAATTACAAAAGATCACAATAAATTTATCTTGGCTAGAAATCTTTTTTCTAAATGGAAAGTTGACAGAAAGTAGACCTATGAAATTTATCTATTTTCTTTGGTCTGACTTTTGACTCGCAATGTTTTTTTTTTTTGTCTATTTTCTAGATAACTCTCATTTTCTTGGTATTTTCTAGAAGTTTTCTTAATATTCTTCTTTCTAGAAAAAAATTCTATTTTGCTACTTGGGATGAATCGATTACCTGTTTCATCGATTAGGTACTCACCTAGTCGATTATGTGCATATTTTGAGACGACAGAATTTCAAAATAAAAACCTCCGCCCTTGATTCCCGCCAGGGTTCCCAAGTGTAAATCAGCATTTTTGCTATATTTGGTAAAAAACAAGACCTTTTCTCCTCCAAAAATACACGGCTTCTTCTGGATAAATGGGGTCCTATGGTAATCTAGGGCGAAGAGGTCATATACAGTATCTTTTCTGACTTAGGTACTTACGGCCTCCCAAAGTCCCAATAAATTGAAGTCAAGAGGGATCATGTGGCACATTAACGAAAGGTTATTGATATCTTGTTCCAGGATATTATTTGATTTTGACAATAGAATAATTTTGACGCTCTCTGCGTACCATTGAAAATTGCTCAAAAATGAACTAAAAATGCCTCAGAACTCCAAAAAGTAGGGGTTTGGGGGAAAAAGAGCTATAATCAAAAAGTTTTTATTTAGGCCATAAATCCGAATCTGAAGTTAAGACTTGCCCTTTCTATTTGAAAACCGCGAGAAAAAGGTGTGCCGGGTGCCCCTTCCCCCTCAAAAAAAAAAAAAAACCTCCAAGGGAGCAATTTTTTTAGGCTGAAAATATTTTCATCGAATTCCAAGAGGTCGATTTACCTTTAGGAATTGCGGACAAAAAACTCAATTTGAGTCGTTTTTGTGTTATAGAAACTGGACGGATGATCTGGAGCACCCTGCATACGGATCCATACGGAATCCATGAAAGATGTCCATGCACTTTCATGAAAGAATTTCCTTATGGAGTGAACAAATATTGATTCTATTCCATTACGACGCTTAGCGCTTCGGCCCACGAGCAAATGTCATGTATACGTCGCGTGGTGACAAAGCCTTACGTACGGTTTTCTCATATGTCTCGCTTTTAAAAATAGAGGACAATTTTGCTGCTTCAACTGCATCAGTGATTACATCGAAATTAGATAAGATGAATTTTGAAGAATGAATTTTCGATTTCGAGAATTTGAGGGTTAAGTACCGATGGCTCTCTTCGCTATCATGGCAATATAGCCGTGACATTGGGGAGTACCATTTTCAATGCTCAAATTCAAACTTCCTGCGGGAACAATACCCAGGTGAGCTTGGCGCGGATCTAGCGGCTCCGCGAGTCGATTCGAGGTTGCATTTATCGGTTCGCCCGAAAATACGCCCGATTTTTTACTCTGTACACTCTGTTTGCCCAGATTAAAATCACTCCATTAACAGGCTCTGTGGTTTAAAAATATGGCAACCTCCATCTCGGAAAAGCTCAGCTGTTGCGCGTTGAACAGAATAGGATGGTTAAGTAATATTGACCGATCAAGAAGCCTACCAAAACTGTTGTAGCACGTGATTCCGCGCGGACTCTGGTTTCCCTTGCGAGCGGGAAATCAATTTTTCCGTAACCTGTGCCAAATGAAAACATTAATACCTGGTTATGAGTTAATTTCAGTAGGTAATATTCGTTGCGCGATCCGTGTTTTTTTTTCGTGAAGTTTTCACGAGGAATCATGTATCAGAATGTTTAAATTTCTACTTTTTTTGTTGTACCTAAATGTGTTCTAAATGTTGGCACACCTACTTCACGGAGCCCATACGAATAGGTACTCTCCTGGGTTCAATGTCTCTGCTACCTTGCCTCAAGCTTTAACGGAAACCTTATTGCCATATCGTTATCTGAGTTATCGAACTTTTCCTTATTTGTAAACTAAGTGTAAACTTTTTTCCCAATTTATTATCGCATGTCTTGTTTGTTGAACAGATAACGGTGGTGGTGGCACTCTCGATAGCCACTTGCCTTGCTGCTACACCTCAAACAAAGTCCAGCTCATCAAAATACCTTTCTTCCTCCAAAAAGCCAGCTAACACAGAGGCCAAGTTCCCGATACCAGTCAAAGCACCTGCTAAAGCCCACTCGCAGCTTCTCAAGGATTCTCCCAGAAGAGGACCTATCGGCGCATGGACATCCAATGCATTTGGGAACCTACATAACAACGGAAATAACGCATTCACGAGCCTGGGAGGACGACCGGGGCTTTCCAGGCCCCGGCCATCCTTCAGCAGCCTTGTTAGTAACCTTCGGCCTAGCCATAAACCGAATAAATTCTTCAGCTCCGGTTCGGGATCGTATGCCGGCTCAAGCGGGGGGTCCAACTCGAATGGTGGAGGCTCCTTTGGCAGTAGCTTATACCCGCACACGGTTGGGTCTGGCGGCTCGAGTGGCTCCGGTTACGGATCCGGTTCTGGTCTCGCCGGATCGAATTCAAATTTTGGTGGATCTAGTGCCAATTTCGGTGGATCAAGTTCCAATTTTGGAGCCTCGAGTACCCATTTCGGTAATTCAGGTTCCAGTTATGGAGCCGGCGGTGCCGGTGAAGGTGCCGGGAATCTAGAAACTAATTCACTCGGTGGAAGCAGCAGCTCCAGTGCTGGCGGTCTCGGCGGAGAGAGTGGTGGGAGCTACGGAGGAGGCACCGGTGGTGGCAATCAAGTTGGAGGTCATGGAAGCTTCGGAGGAGGTGCTGGAAGTCATGGAAGCTTCGGAGGAGGTGCTGGAAGTCATGGAAGCTTCGGAGGAAGTGCCGGAGGCCATGGTAGCTTTGGCGGCAATAGTGGAAATCATGGCAGCTTTGGTGGCAATGGCGGAAGTCACGGCGGTTTTGGTGGCGGCGCAGGGAATCAGGGTGGTTTCGGTGGAGGTGGCAACCAAGGTGGATTTGGTGGAAATGGTGGGGGCTTTGGTTATGGGCACGGTCATGGTCACGGAGGTGGACTCGGGCATGGTGGTATTTTCGGCCACGGGGGTGGTCATGGGAGTTTTGGTGGTAATTTGTTTGGTGGGGGCAGTTTTGGCGCAGCAGGAGGTGCTTTCGGAAACGGCGGTGGATATGGAAATGGTGAAGGTTTCGGGGGAGGAAGCGGATCGGGTGGTTTTGGAGGCAATGGATATGGGGGTAGATAATATTTCTAATTTTATCCCCAACCCCCTTTTTTCAATCCAGTGTCAAAAGCCGCAGGAACGGGAGACTCAACTTGAGAGTATTGGAAGATGCCTTATTGCAGATAAAACAAAAATATTACAGCAACTAAGTATATACTACTGATATATACTATATATATATATACCAAAGGGTACGACGGGTTTTATACTGGGTGGGCCAAAAGTAACTGAGAAGTGTCTCTAACTTTTGAACAAAAAGAGATATAGGGTTCCGGTTTGGACCATTGCTCATTGTGGCAAGGGGCCTATTAAGGGGCCCCTAAAGGAGCCCTATGGAAGGCAACTCGAGATTTTCAAATGGCAACCTCCCCCCCCCCCCCCCCTTTGTGATACATCGATAGAAAGAGGATAAAAAAACAAGAATGTTCGCGCAAACCGAAGATCAATCCGACTTTTCGTTCCCGCGTTATTCAATTTCAAAGTTTAACCGGGACCAATTTTCAAAAATTGATAAGTCCTATTCGAAAAGTCGCAAAGAGGCCGCCAATGAGTTAAAATTCGTAGCATTACAGCCGCAGCCGCAGCAATCGATGGCATGACTCTGAGCGCGCTTTGAAACGGGGTAAACGACGCCGATAATATAAAATTTTCAGGCGGCGAGCCTCCCCCACCCTCCCCACGCGAACTGATGAGAAGCACATCCTCCGATAACTTAGCTATAAATGAAATAGTAGTGCTACGAATTTTAAGCCATTGACGGCCTCTTTGCGACTTTTCTAACAGGACTTATCATATTTTGAAAATTGGTCCAAATTGAACTTTAATCGTGAATAACTCGGGAACGAAAAGTCGGATTGATCTTCGGTTTGCGCGAACATTCTTGTTTTTTTATCCTCTTTCTAACGATGTATCACAAGGGGGGGGGGTTGCCCCCTCCTTTGTGATACATCGAATGCACATTGCATGCAACAATGCAAGAAATTGATCCATGACGTGTAGCAGCATTAAAACTGAGTGGAATGACATCAAATTTATACCAGGTCTGCTAGATAAGAAACCAGATTTTGGTGATAAATAGCCCATCGTGCGTCCGAATAAGGGTTTCTTGGACTTGCCTGGTAGCTGAAAATATACCTACGCTACATTCACAAATTTGAAAAAAAAAAAAAAAAAAAAAAAAAAAACTGATATAAACGGGAATCGGGAGAAAAAGATCAAAGCAAGCAACAAGACGAAGCGTGCGAGCACAAAATCAGATGTATTCCAGAATGAAGAGAGAGAGAGGGAGAGACAGACAGACAGATCTGACGCTACCTCATTTGGTAGTGCCTCACAACCTAGTATACAGGGTGTTAGAAAAGTCCCCTCCCCCCATCTAACTTTTTACCTAATTGGGATAGAAATTTGAAACTTGGAGGATGTTCCTAGGTCAGAGAGAGCTACTTTTTGGTCCCCCTAAAATTTTCGGGGGGCCCCCCTTTGAAGGGTAACGGACCCTTACTTTTTTTTTCAAATAGGAAGACCCCCTTTGTGATACCTCGTTCGAAAGAATATAAAAAATACATATTTTTCGCGCAAACCCGAAGTCATTACCTTAAGCCGTTTCAAAATGGCGGCCGGTTAAAGTTCAAATGGCCGAAAATTGGCATCTCGGCTATTTGCACATAGATTTGTTTGAAACTCAGTATCTGGAGGTATTTTCGCACGAGAAAAACGAATTTGACATTAGACTTTTTAAAAAAAACCCTAATTTTTCAAAATGGCGGCCGGTTAAGCTCCAAAATGGCCGAAAAGTGACAAACGTGAGTCGTAACGTCAAATTCGTTTTTCTCGTGCCAAAAATACCCCCAGATATCAAGTTTCAGGCGAATCCATCGGCAAAAAATCAAGTTTGTCACTTTTCGGCCATTTTGGAGCCTAACCGGCCGCCATTTTGAAAAATTAGGGTTTTTTTTTAAAAAATCTAATGTCAAATTCGTTTTTCTCGTGCGAAAATACCTCCAGATACTGAGTTTCAAACAAATCCATGTGCAAATAGCCGAGATGCCAATTTTCGGCCATTTGAACTTAAACCGGCCGCCATTTTGAAACGGCTTAAGGTAATGACTTCGGGTTGGCGCGAAAAAATGTCTTTTTTATATTCTTTCGAACGAGGTATCACAAAGGGGGTCTTCCTATTTGAAAAAAAAAGTTGGGGTCCGTTACCCCCCAAAGGAGAGCCCCCCGAAAATTTTAGGGGGACCAAAAAGTAGCTCCTTTTGACCTAGGAACATCCTCCAAGTTTCAAATCTCTATCCCTATTAGGTAAAAAGTCAGATGGGGGGAGGGAACTTTTCTAACACCCTGTATGCAACTTGCAATACAAGGGTATAACAGAATATGACAAAAACTTAATTAACTTTGTCGGTACGTGGCTTGAAGTAAGGCATAACCTTATGGTTGTTCTGCGATTCCCATGTTTGTTGTACTCTTGTTCCATGTTGACCGAACTTATCACTCATTTGTCGGTCTTGCGCTATACCTTTTTCAACTCACATGGATGATTGAAGTTTCGTCTCCATATTGTAGCCGTGCACCTGAGTTAGAGTCCCTTTGTACCCAGAGTTAAGACAACTCGATCATCAGCTGACTGGCAGCCGGCCTTGGCTGGCCATGGAGGCACAAACGAGTGCACCCAAACGAACGATATTGAGGGATGAAGATAAGAAATCCTGCGATGTCCGTCATCCAAAAACAACAACATCAACAAAATTGATCAATTAGGTAGGTACAAAGAAAATGAGATTGGTTTATGAATAATTGCTTCATGTATTTTCATTTCGGACCGATGGTAATAACAATTTAATCTTGATAAACCACAATTAGATAATATTTTCATTATTTTTGTCCACATTCGAGTCACCGCCATCTTGGTGCACTCGTTTACGACTCCATGAGCGAGAACCAATCAGAATTGGATTTTTTTAGGCCACTTTCAGCCCATCCAAAAGTGAGTTGTCCTAACTCTGGGTGTAAAGGGACTCTAACCTGAGTTTTGTCACAGGAAATTATCGTATCTAAAAATGTAGGATCAATGTTAGAACGTTCAATGAACTCAAGAGAAATTGACATTCGGTTGGATTTTTGTTGAACAGACAACAATCTTGGGACGAGTTTAGCTGAAACTCGATGCATGTCTAAATATTTCATCAAAATTGTATGTGCAGAGCCCTCAGAAATATCACCCTACTCAGAAAGCTTGAAATTACCACTTTTGAGCACTTGCCCGCTTTTTTTCTACGTGGCAAATGTCAGTTGCCGTTGATGGTCGTTTCCCATCGGTACTCCTCATCTTTGACGGACTCCGGACCAGTTTTGAACCGTTTAGACCACTGAAAATACTGAGTTGTATGTATTGTAGTTATATTGTACACTGTCATTGCATGAGTTGTTACTCATACCATGATCTTAATAAAATTTACTTTAGTATATCAAAAGTTTTGGTCCAAGGTACCGACTGTGAAACAAAATTTAACGTGAAACCTTTGCTCTTTCAGTGGTCGCATGACGAGAATCGCAGAACGCATCTGACTTACTTGTATTCAACGTGACACAGAATGAACACTGATCAAAATGAACAAAATCTGAAAATCTAGCGTTCTTCAGTATGTTATATCAGCTATCAGACTGTCCAAAGAAACCTATAATTTAGACGCAAAATGGGCTAGCTATCACCAAAATCCGGTTTCTTATCTAACAGATCTCGTGAGGATTCATTGTAAAGTTATTTCTGAAAATACGGTAACGGACGTCGCCCATTGACTCAACGCGTTAGGTAGAGTCTTACCTACACATTGAGTCAACGGGCGACGTTTGTTATCGTAGTTTTAGGTATAAATGTACAATGAACCTACACTTTGATGTAATTCTACCTTGATTAATGCTGTAACGCGTTATATGGAAGAATTTCTTGCATTATCTTGTACATTAAGATTAGTATTGTTTCTCAAAGACGTGAACCGTGAACAGAGACAAGAGACCCTCCACTAGTATCTTGGCCATGGTGGAAGCTTTTACTTTCGGGACTTCAGCATTCTACTGTTGACTTTCCTACATGGTTGATGTTCAACAACGTGTTGGCAGTTTCCTTTTGCAAACAAGCCGAAAATTAGAGTACCTATATTGAGAGAGTATGGCCACTGCGGGCCCCATGGAGAGGCTTAGGACCCAAAAATGGCGGTGCTTTGTTTTGGTTTTTGTGGATGGGAGGGGGGTCATTGCCAACTTTTGACGGTTATCACCAACCGCACAGGCTGCCAACCTTACTACATCTAGGATAATTTTTCTCAAAAATTGCACACGATTAGCCTTAAAGTTATGTAAAGATGTCGCAATAGTACATTTGAGTAAATTTCTCGTTACGATAAGCAAAGAAAACTACATTTTGAGTCATTTTGCATTACATTAATTTATGGCGTCCGCCATTTTTGGGTCCTAAGGGCTTCATTCAGCCTAAGATGGCTGAGCCAATCAGAGGTGGTAACCCCAGTGGCCATACTCTCTCAATATAGGTACTCTACCGAAAATGGCCGACGTTTGGGAAAGTTGTTTGGCTCATGACGTTAGAGTACCTATATTGAGAGAGTATGGCCACTGGATCCCATGGAGAGGCTTAGGACCCAAAAATGGCTGTGCTTTGTTTTGGTTTTTGATGATGGGAGGGGGGTCATTGCCAACTTTTGACGGTTATCACCAACCGCACTTGCTGCCAACCTTACTACATCTGAGATAATTTTTCTCAAAAATTGCACACGATTAGCCTTAAAAATATGTAAAAAAGTCCGAATAGTGCATTTGGGTAAAGTTCTCGTTACGATAAGCAAAGACAACTACATTTTGAATCATTTTGCATTACATTAACTTTATGGCGTCCGCCATTTTTGGGTCCTAAGGGCTCCATTCAGCCTAAGATGGCTGAGCCAATCAGAGGTGGTAACTCCAGTGGCCATACTCTCTCAATATAGGTACTCTACATGATGTCATCCGAAGCTCATCATCGACCATGTAGGTAAGTCAACAGCCGAAAATAGGGTGATGACTGTTGCTCGCTAATAATTGTCCATAAAGAATTGTTGAAACCCCGAAAGTAAAAGCTTCCACCTGTCGCTAGGAGGCCAGTGGAGGGTCTCTTGTCTCTGACTGTGAAGCAGCGCAGCGTGGTGGAAAATCTCGTCCCTAGATTATATAAGGATCACAAGGTCCAGTTACACGATCAAATTGAGCCATCAAATTGGGCGTCTCATTGGTCGCATCCTCACCTCGGGTCTTTTTCCACCAATCAGAGCTTCAGTTTGATGGCTCATAATTTGATCGTGTAACTGAACCTTTAATGATAATATGCCAACTTCAGTGCTTTTTCATCCGGCGCAGGCGAACCACCTCATAGCGTTATTAACAAATAGAATTGTCATAATTTGACGAAGCGATTGCTCCCAATACTAAAGCAATCAATGTTATACCTGACTACGGTGGCAAACATTAATTTTCATCAGATAGATTTCATGGAGAGTCAGTCACCAAAAACCTTATCGGATGTGCGCTAACCATGTTCTTCTTTTTTGTGTGTTGTTTTTAAAAAAATTTATCATGTATTGTAAATAATGTAAATTAGATTATTACCTTTTGTAGTTCCTAATCTAAATAAATGGGGAAAAAATATAAAGTTTTTCTTTTACCGAGGCAATTTCTTTTTATCGGAAGTTCATGCTGCTGGGTCGGCTTCAAAAATGTATGCCAACCCTTTCACGAAAAACTCGACACATAACAATACCAGGTAGAGTACCTATATTGAGAGAGTATGGCCACTGATCCCCATGGAGAGGCTTAGGACCCAAAAATGGCGGTGCTTTGTTTTGGTTTTTGTGGATGGGAGGGGGGTCATTGCCAACTTTTGACGGTTATCACCAACCGCACTTGCTGCCAACCTTACGACATGTAAGATAATTTTTCTCAAAAATTGCACACGATTAGCCTTAAAAATATGTAAAGATGTCGCAATAGTGCATTTGAGTAAATTTCTCGTTACGATAAGCAAAGAAAACTACATTTTGAGTCATTTTGCATTACATTAATTTATGGCGTCCGCCATTTTTGGGTCCTAAGGGCTCCATTAAGCCTAAGATGGCTGAGCCAATCAGAGGTGATAACGCCAGTGGCCATACTCTCTCAATATAGGTACTCTAATACCAGGTGTTGGAAATTTCATGAAATTTATGTGCGTTGAATTTCACGCCTAAAATTCCATTAAATTTCATGGACTTTGTTGAAACTGTTGGAGATACGTTCAGGAGGCCACGCAACGCCTAAAAACAGTAATTCTCGAATTTGAAATTTTTCATCATCCCCCTTCACCATAGAATAAAGAGACTGCGCCAACTACTAGGCCTTGTCTCGACGGCGCAACTGTTGAGGGAATTAGGTGCAACTGCAGCGAGTTTGTTGCACCAACCGAAATTCCCTATCTCGACGCGCACGCATGTGTTCCTGGAACTTTTAGGCGGGAATATTTGAACAACATTAATATTTTTAGGTTAAATGATGTCAATTGAGGTAACTGAACTGACAATTATGAACGGGAGGTGAATATTTTGCGTTATTTCGACCAGGTATAAAACAAAAAACAATAACATAACACAGATTTGGATAAAAAGAAAATATATTCGATAAAATTTTATTTTCTTGCTGTAGTGATATGCTATAAACGAAAATATAAAATTAATACTGAAATGTATACAAATATTTCTAAGAAATAACCGCTCCGGAATAAAACACCCGTAATAAACTCCCGCTTCACGTGTAACCAGCGTTTATCAATTCAAAATACTAAGAAGGTAAACAACTGTTGAGGTTCCAGGTTTCTGACCTTGAAAGTTTCTCTTATAAGTGAAACATTTTTGAGACACTTCCTTCCTTCAACAGTTGCGCCAGCTTCCCTCAACAGTTGCGCCGTCGAGACAAGGCCCTAGAGACTACGAGGCGTAGCCTTATTATTCTATGCCTTCACCTCATTTCCTAAGCCCAGATCACACGGAGGCGAAATTGAGTTGAAAATGGCACATCGGTGCTTTTGTTGAGTGTTGATGCCAGAATCTAGATTCAGTTGTGTTCACACGTCCGACTGCGAAAATGACGTGAAAATGGCGGAAAGCGGAAAGCGTGTAAACAAACAAAACATTTTTTTATTATAGTGAATTTCGTCGCGCTTATTTCTAGCTTTTTTTATATGTAAGTTGTTAATTCAAATTACAAATAAGTAATGGATGATATTCTTACGTTCACTTTACTTGCTTGGACTTGCTTCCCGACCTCATCGATGATCGTGAAAATAGCGCGGGCCGCGCTATTTTCAGTGATCAACAATCATCAGCGGAATCGATGAGTCATTTTCACGAAATCGGCTGTCATGTGATCTGGGCTCTACTCTTTAACAGCTCAGTTTTCACGAAATCGATGGCCAAATTTCGAAACCAAGCATCTTCGTTGCAGTGTTTCAAAACCTCCGCTCCTGCATTATGTTTTTGAAGGGCAGCAAGCCAAGTAGCTCGAAGTTTGAACTAGGGTACCTTTATAGACAGAGTATGGCCATTTGTATCTTTTTACTACAGGAAAACTGTTCCGCTTTTTGATTGGTCAACGAGTTTTTAGGCTTCATGATGCTCTTACGGCCGTAAATAAACAAAACAAGATGGCGGCTCACTGTAACATCGATAAGAAGCTAAATTTGACAGAAATTTCAATTATGCGGCAGTAACAATTTAAACTAGCATATCTACGAAAAACATACGAAAAATACACATGAAAACATTGTTAAATCGCCTTTCACCTTTATCACAGGAGGATGTAAGATGTGCATAACCTCAATCTTGCTTGCTGATAACAGCCATCTTGTTTGTTTATTTACGGCCGTGAGAACATCGTATCAGCCTATTTTCACGCGACCAATGAAAAACCGGAACAGAAATGGCCATACTCTGTCTATAAAGGTACTCTAGTTTGAACAGAATATTAACAGATATTTATTAGTTAACGAAGAGGAAAAATTAAGTTTTCAAGAAATTATGTTGACTACTTATTCCAAAGTAAAATCAAGTATGACGGAAAGTCTGCAACGTCGCAAACGGAGATACGTGGTTTCGCACTTCGGTCGTCCACGTTTTTCCTACGCAAGTAGCAAAATAGAATTTTTTTCTAGAACAAAAATATTAAGAAAATTTCTAGAAAGAACAAAGAAAATGAGAGGTATCCAGAAAATAGAAAGAAAAAACGTTGCGAGTCAAAAGTCTGACCAAAGAAAATAGATCAATTTCATAGGTCTACTTACTGTCAACTTTCCATTTGGAAAAAAAGAAAGAAAATTTATTGAAAGTAGAATTATTTTCTAGCAAAGAGCCGTATGCAAAAACGACATTTTTCGCCCCCCCCACTAAAATTTATTCAAACTTCATCTATCAGTTACTAATACTGGAGCGCTTCTTTCCCCAAATTTTCAGACCCCCAACAAATTTTGGGGGCGCGCTAGGGGGGTGGAAGTCAAAACATGTGACCCTCAATATCTTTCGAACGAAACAAGATATTGAGACCCGGTTTGGACGAAAAATCGTCTAAAATTGCATACTTTAAGATTCGAAAGGTCAAAATCCCAAAATTAAATTTTTAACTTAACTTATGTGTTTTTTTTCAGTTTTTGAGGAAAAACAATTTCTTTTAAACAGATTAAACTGAAATTTCACATTTTTTGATTTGAACCAAAACCAGTTTTTTAAATTCGTCTTTTTCCGCATCCAACGAGTGGTCGTATAAGCTGGAGAACCGAACGGTTCCGGAGTTATGATCGATTGAAGTTTCCGCTCTACGCGCGCAGACCGATTTTCGCGCACAAAAAAGTCGGATTTGACTGATATTAAATCAGATTTAATGTTCAAACTTAGCAAAATGCACTATTAGGGACTCTAGAGGGTCGCTGAGTCCAGTAATTATAGATACTTCCAAAAAATTCACGTTTTTAAAATTACAGCTCCAGCGTACAGGACCACTGAGCGGCCTGTCGGCGCTCAGTGGGCCTCTAAAATAGCGCTACGGAGCTGTAATTTTAAAAACGTGAATTTTTTGGAAGTATCTGTAATTACTGGACTCAGCGACCCTCAAGAGTTCCTAATAGTGCATTTTGCTCAGTTTGAACATTAAATCTGATTTAATAACAGTCAAATCCGACTTTTTTGCGCGCGAAAATCGGTCGGCGCGCGTTGAGCGGAAACTTCAATCGATCATAACTCCGGAACCGTTTGGTTCCCCAGCTTACACGACCACTCGTTGGATGCGGAAAAAGACGAACAATTTAAAAAACTGGTTTTGGTTCAAATCAAAAAATGTGAAATTTCAGTTTAATCTGTTTAAAAGAAATTGTTTTTCCTCAAAAACTGAAAAAAAGCACCTAAGTTAAGTTAAAAATTTAATTTTGGGATTTTGACCTATAGAATCTTAAAGTATGCAATTTTAGACGATTTTTCGTCCAAACCGGGTCTCAATGTCTTGTTTCGTTCGAAAGATATCGAGGGTCACAGGTTTTGACTTCCACCCCCCGTAGCGCGCCCCAAAAATTTGTTGGGGGTCTGATAATTTGGGGAAAGAAGCGCTCCAGTATTAGTAACTGATAGACGAAGTTTGAATAAGTTTTAGTGGGGGGGCGAAAAATGTCGTTTTCGCATACGGCTCTTTCTTAATGTTTTCTTTTAAGAAAATGCAAGGAAAAAATGTATTTCTTTCTATGTTCTTGTGTCAATTTTCTAGATCTACTTTATACCTATTTTCTTTCAAGAAAATTGTTCTATCTAGAAAGTAGACATTTTCTTGATGAGCGCCACCTAGAAAGTAGATGACAATGCTACTTGGGTAGTTATTCATAATTCATTGACACTACGGCTCCTCCGCAGGAGAAATTTATGTAAGTTCCAGCGATGGAAGTATTTATGCGCAGGAAATATTATCGAGGACTCAATCACTCATCATCTTCTACACCTTAGACACTCACCCAAGTAGCATCGATTGCAATACATTGCATTTACGAAGTAAAATCAGAGTGTTGTGTTTGTTGCCAATTTACAGACTGAAGGCGCACAACTTATTGAAATTCAGTGCAAAATGATTGAAATAAGTTGCAAGTTTTCGTTGCTAAAGTAACAAGAGTAACAAATCAAATTTTGTAAAATTTATTCGAGCCTTTTGAAAGTTTTCTCACCGTCTCTGCGTTATACCAACCCTATTCTTCTCTGGATCATAGTCCGGGTGCAAGCTTTAATGTTTAGGGTCCCGGGTGCCTACTAATGATTGAAGTGTAGGAGATGTCTTAATCTCCTCGTCTTGATGTCTAGAAACTGAATTCCGATGTTGTCATTCTCAATATGCGAAAAGACGTCCCCTATCAAAGATGGCAGCCAAACAACCCCCGTTGGGATGAAAATTAAGGGAACAACTCTTTTGGTCGACTGAGGGGTCAATTTAGATGTACTTTTGGTTGTAGAATTTAAATCTGCTGTCCAAGTATAACTTCGACCTTCTTTGAGATCCAAAATACAACATGGCGGTCAAATGTGGGCCAAAGTCGGGGTAAGGGACGTGTGCTCCTCACAGTGCTGAATGTAGCTTGAATGTGGAAGTCATCGATCCGATGCCTTTTTGCGCGATTCAAAATTCAGCAACGAGGCTCAGCGACCATCGGATAATGTCGGATTTGTCTAAAATATTCGAATAAATTTGATACAAATCTGGATGAAATTAACTCGAATTTGTAAACTTTCAGCAGTTTAGAGCTGACTGTTGACTTCCATATTCAGCTGCCAAATTCAGCGTGCGATTCCAGCATCACTCTAAAGAGAGACACTAGAGTTAACGACAACCAAGATAAGTTTTCTCGAATATAATACACGATTAGCCGTTAAGACTATGAATATAAACGTCGTAATAATGCATTCGAGTAATTAGTTCTCGTTGCGATATGCAAAAAAACTATACCTACATTCTCAGCCATTTTGTATTTACATTTACTTACATCGTGCGCCATTTTTGGATCCCAAGATCTCCATACAGCCAAAGACGGCGGAGCCAATCAAAACTCATATCCATCAATATCCATTTGGCGATAGTCTCGCTATCAAGGTAAGTACTTACTCTAGCTTTTCAGCTTTAATATCGAAATTTTGAATTTTTTTAACCACACCACCAGTTTTCCCATGAAAGAGGTATATGCATCTCCCATAAGAATTCGGCCCCTACTGTAATGATTGTCTTGTAGGTACTGATAATTGTCTTTTGTTCTGGTACCCAAAATCTGATGCTCAGAATTCTTTTTTTTCATTAAAAAGTGATAATATCCATACTAGGTACCAAATCACAGAAGCCACTCAAGATGAAAGTAACAAGCATGCCAATCCCTAGTAAAAATGATCACCTAAAAATATGGTGACATCACCTCACCAAACTTAGGTGAGGTGATTTTTGGAACAGGTGATGTCACCTAAAATTATAGGTGATGTCACCCAAAACTACGTGTAGGTGATGTCACCTAGCATTGTGTGGCCGTGAAAAAAGCCCCCCCCCCCCCCGAAAAAAAAATGGGTTATATGTACGGGGATTCTTTCAAAAACTGTGATAAATGGCACCCATGTGACACCATTAGGCACTTGCGTTGGAATTTCGATACAGACTTTTTTGCCTGCTCCGGGGATTGAACCTCGGACCTCCGTAACACTGAACGAAGACCGTACCTACTATAGTCAGGGGGCATACGTATTCCCGTGTGCAGATTCGTGAAGGCATATTGTGTGATACATCAATCTCTTCGTTTTGATGTCTAGAAAAAGAAAATCGATGATGGCCATCTCAAACTTCATACAAACCCCCCCAAATTCAAGATGGCGGCCAAAATGCCGGTTTGGGGTAAGTTGAAAGTTGAGAAGTTTGCAAATACGTTACTTGAAGTTTGCAAATACGTCGTGTCGGGTGTCGATTCTGCAGTAAGGCTATGTGGCATCATAGCCTTACTCAATAGGGTGTGTGCCCGACCTGGCAACGGGGCACCCACAGACAGACTGGCCACTAGCCAGAGCCAGCCCCTTCCTGTTCAAGTCGTGATTTCGTTATAATCGTTATAATAAACATCTTTGAGTGATCATCAGCGTCTCATTTATTTCGGCTACCGACCCACATCATGGCGACGAGGATAACGTGACGGAAATCAGCGAATTCACCTGATCAGCTAAGAACTGGGAACTGGCCATGCACCTGTTAGGCCACCATGCTCACTGCCGCAGATCATCAGAAGAAAATGGGTAAATAGATTGTTTTAACTCATCCCCCGACACGACGCTCAAGCAGAATCCACAGCTACAGTGATTTCAGTGAATTTTATCCTATCGATTTAGTTCGAATTGTTTTTAATTTTTATAATGTCTTAGTCTCCATGCTCTTCAAGGTTATGACTGATAACAGTACCAGATGAGGCACCTATCATTATTATAGGCTAAGCAATTATTGCATTCAAGAATCTCTCATACTCGCAATTAAAACAATGGAATTGCGAACTCCCGATCCCCTTTCTCTCAGTGGAAACGTCCATGAAAACCTGAAACGTTTCAAAAAACAGTGGTCCAATTACAGTATAGGCTACGAATTAGACAAGAAAGATGAGAAAGTCCAAGTCGCTATCTTTCTCAATATATTGGGCACTGACGCAGAAGAAATTCTTAACACCCTCATCATTACTGACGCTCAAAAGAAAACAGTAGATGGTCTTCTAAAAGTTCTAACTGAATTTGCCAAGCCTAAACTAAACATAGCTTACTGTAGATACTTGTTCAATACGAGAGATCAACAAGAAGGGGAATCATTCGATCAATTTTATATGGCAATTAGAAAATTAGCCGAAGATTGTGGATTCGAAAAGCTGAGAGATTCACTTATCAGAGACCGAATCATCATAGGCATCCATAATGTTCAACTGAGAGAACGTCTCCTCGGCGAGGAACTGCCGCTAGAGAAAGTAGTTTCCTTGTGCCTCTCCGTCGAAGCAGGAAAGAAAAGGTCGAATGAAGTCAATCAACCCAAAGCATCAAGTGTTGATCTAGTCAATAGTGGAAGATTTCAAGGCAACCCCTCAAATCAAGGCAACAACTTCGCTGGACGAGCTCGAAACAACAACTCTGGACAAGGACGAAACAACAACTTCGGACAAGGATACAACCATCAAAGCAGGTACAACTCGCCCAATCAACAGCAGCCGTCAAGAATCATTGATTGTCGTTCCTGCGGTCTACAACATCCTGTGCGACAGTGTCCTGCTTATCGGCAGCAATGTAAAAAATGCTTGGGTCGAAATCATTTTGAAAAAATGTGCCGTATTAACGAAGTGATTTGTCCTGAAAATTCAGCACCTTCAGTGCACCTTGATGAAGTCGAAGCTTCAGATTATGTTTATATCTCAGAAATTAGTTGCATTCCACATAATTTTCCAAAGTCCTTTTCAAATCCCCCTATTACTGATTATAATCTGAGCAAGTGCGGTAAAAGCTCTGAAAGTGAAGCGAGTGCGGGTCGCAATCAAAAAGCAAGCTATCAAACGCATCATGCTAATCAATCAAATCATGTAAATGTAAATGTAGTTTCTTCCGCTGAGACAAATGAGTTCTGGATGCAACAATTGCTGGTTAATAATTCTTTCATTGATTTCAAAATCGACACCGGTGCCGAAATAAATATTTTACCGTGGCATCTTTATCAAAAAGTTAAGACTTTAAGTGATGATTTAGTTCCCAATACAACAAGGGTTCTGGGATATGGCGGAGCTCCTATCGAAACTTTTGGTAACGTAACCTTAAAATGTCAATTACCCAATACTAGTGTTCCTTATACAATTAAGTTCACTGTAACCAAAACAGGCTCTACCCCTCTGTTAAGCCTACAAACATCAGTACAACTTGGCCTAATTTTTAAAAAACAAATAGATTATGTGTCTGCCTTCACTGATGAAGCTGCAGTTCTTGCAAAATTTCCCAAACAGTTTTCCGGCGTTGGAGAATTTCCAGACGTAGTTGACTTATTTGTTTCACCTAATGCAATCCCATCAAATGATCCACCGAGAAGATTGCCGCATAAAATTAGAACTCCCCTGCGAGATAAATTAAATGCATTACAATCTTTGAACATAATCTCAAATGATGTCAAGAATGTAATATGGTTCAGTAACCTAGTCGTTGTGGAAAAAGATGATGGATCCATCAGGGTGTGCTTAGATCCTAATCGATTGAATAAACATATTAAAAGAGAACTTTTTCTCATACCATCCTTTGAAGAAATTAAACTTAAACTCACAAACAAAAAGTTGTTCACTGTTCTAGATATTAAGGATGGATTTTGGCATTGTAAATTGTCTCCAGAATCAACAAAGTACGTTGGGTTTCACACACCGTTTGGAAGTTTCAAATTTTTGAGACTACCGTTTGGAATAATTTGTGCCCCAGAAATTTTTCAAAAAGTATTAACCAAATACTTCGGTGATATTCCGAATGTAATCATCTATTTTGACGATATACTAATTTGCGGTGAAACTGAAGAAGAGCATGACAGAGCTTTTGCAGAGGTAATGCGAAGAGCAGAGGAACTGAATATTAAGTTTAATAAATCTAAATTTCAATTTAAAAAGACATCTATTAATTACATGGGGCACGTTCTCAATCAGGAAGGAATTAGCCCAAATCCAGAATACTTGGAGGCCATTTTACAATTAACAAATCCAAATAATCGTAAGGAATTACAAAGTTTTTTGGGGAGTGTGAATTATGTCCGTGAATATATTCCTCATCTTGCGGACCTGATTCAGCCTTTTCGAGGACTGCTTAAAAAGAATTCAATGTTCACATGGCAACAGATACATACTGAGAACTTCAATAAAATAAAAGAGGCAGTTTGTGCAATAAGCAGTCTAGCTAATTTTAACCCAGCAAAAAAGATAACTCTGCAATGTGACGCGTCTCAATTTGGTCTGGGAGCTTGTCTCTTGCAAGAAAAAAGACCTATAGCTTTTGCGTCTCGTAACTTATCTGATGCGGAATGTCGCTACGCACAGATCGAAAAGAACTTCTCAGTATTGTATTTGGAACCAAACGTTTTCATAACATTGTATATGGTTATAAAATTTATGTTGAAAATGATCATAAACCCTTAGAGCCTAGTTTTCAGAAAAATATTTCTCAAATTATGTCAAATCGCCTACAGAGACTACTACTCAAACTGCTACCGTATGACCTAGAAGTAAAATATATTCCAGGAAAAAATATGTATCTAGCCGATCTGCTCTCAAGAAACTTTTTAAATGGTAAGCCAGAGGATTTTATCCCATTAAATGAGGTGGTTCACTGTATTGAGACCAACTTTGAATTATCACCCCAAAATTCCTAGAACTGCAAAAAGCTACATGTAGTGACCCAATGTTAGAACGTGTGAAGCAAATGCATTTACAAGACTGGAACAGTTGTAACGATGAGGCCCCTAAACCTTTCTATAAGATCAGGCATGAAATTGCAATGAATAACGATATTATATATTTTAAAAACCGATTAATCATTCCAACTGAATTAAAAACAGTTTACCTAAAATTACTGCATGGAGACTCGCATTTAGGGATCAGCAAAACAATAGAAAAGGCTAAATTAATTGTCTACTGGCCTACTTATATCAAAGACATAGAAAATTATATAAAAGCGTGTCCCACGTGTAGTAAATTTCTACCAAAAAATGTAAAGGAGCCTTTGATTTCTCACACCATTCCTAACTTGCCGTTTCACAAGGTAGGATCTGATATAGCAGAGTTTGCAGGAAAATCTTTCTTAATTCTAACTGATTACTACTCGAAATGGCTTGAGGTGAGACCCATGAGAAATAAAACGTCTTTAGAAGTAATCAGACTTTTTAAAGAGATTTTCAAAATTCACGGTATTCCAGCGCTTGTCATTGCAGATAACCAGCCATTTGGTTCTTTTGAGTTAAGTCAATTCGCTAAACAGTTCAATTTCAAAATCCAAACATCGAGTCCTAAATACCCACAATCCAATGGCATGGCAGAAAACGGGGTGAAAAGAGCCAAAATGCTGCTAAGAAAAGTCACAGAAAGCAAAGGCGACTTGGATCTCGCTATTTTGGAATATAACAATTCTCCTATCCCAGCTCTTGGAGCGTCTCCTGCTCAACTGCTAATGAATCGAGTCCTCCGAACAAATGTACCAGTGTCTCAAAAAGTTTTGGTCCCTCAGATCATCAATGTCTCAGAAAAAATGAGGGAACATCAGAGAAAAACAGAGAGTCACTATAACCAAAGTAGTAAACCTAAACAAGAGTTTCTAGAGAATGAAAAGATCTTCATTAGAGAACAAGATGACCGCTGGTATCCAGGGAGAATAATTAAAAAGTTGGAAGCTCCAAGATCATATCTAGTATCTAAGGAAGACGGGGGAACCATTGTACGAAACTCAAAATTTCTAAGGAAAAATTATTGTAATTCTAGGACAGAAAACGATGTTAACCCCTACTTGTTTTATTTACCACAAGGGAACACTGATAATGAACATAACATAAATGCTGCTAATCAGGTTGCTCCAATTCAAACTTTCAATCTGGCTCCTCCGATTAAAAATCCAACTGAAAATTCCCTTAACTCTGTCTCATCAGATGACTCTAGTGAAATCACTGTAATTGAACCTAATGTGCCAAAAGAAAAAGTCACAAATGAGGAGACAGAAAGTACAGATGAAGAAGATTTTTTGGGATTTGAGACAGAACCAAGCACTTCAACACCTAAGGAGGTCATATTCAATCAAAAATTAAGACATGGTGGACGAGGTATTCCCAAAAAACTCGGAAATGACTTTGTAAGGAAGTGAATTAATTAGAGTGCTACCTGATGTAAGTACTAATATGAAAAAACTGTGTATCAAAGCAAGTGACTACTCATTTCTTCCTGTGTATTTGCCTCGTGAACAATGTTCAATCTATTTAATTGTGATATTGATTTTAATTAATGTATAAAATGAAACTAGTCAAATGAAATACCAATTTAAAAGTACCTATGACTGGGGTTCCCACCCCTAACCTTTGTATTGTAATTATCTCAAGTAAATTAGTGGTAACATAAGTTACTCAATACGCCCAATAGCGACATTAAGTGTATCTAAGCCAATGGCTACATTAATAATTCATTACGCCCAATGGCTACATTAGTAGTTTCTCAGCCCAATGGCTACATTAATAATTCATTACGTCCAATGGCGACATTATTAGTTTCTCAGCCCAATGGCTACATAAATAATTCATTACGCCCAATGGCGACATTATCAGTTTCTAAGCCCAATGGCTACATAAATAATTCATTACGCCCAATGGCGACATTATTATTTTCTCAGCCCAATGGCTACATTACTAAGCTCCATACAGCTTTATTTTGCTCAGAAAGCAACATGAATGTGGAAATATCCCACACATAATCACGCACCAAGTGCTTTCTTTAAAAAAAAAAAAAAAAAAAAAAAAAAAAAAAAAAAATCGGGAGGTGCAGTAAGGCTATGTGGCATCATAGCCTTACTCAATAGGGTGTGTGCCCGACCTGGCAACGGGGCACCTACAGACAGACTGGCCACTAGCCAGAGCCAGCCCCTTCCTGTTCAAGTCGTGATTTCGTTATAATCGTTATAATAAACATCTTTGAGTGATCATCAGCGTCTCATTTATTTCGGCTACCGACCCACATCAGGTTCTTATGTATTTTTGATCGTAGAATCCGAATTTTCAGTCAAAAGTTAGCCTAAAGATTATTTTTAGGCCAAAATCCAAGATGGCGTCCAAAAATACCTCTTACGGGTACTAATTTGCCTATTCGGGTCTACATGCATTGTGAGGTATCAATTATTAGGTTTTCAGGGTCGTAGAGTTCGAAAATGAGGTCAATTTTCCGCTGCGACTCTCAAGAAGCCCTAAAATCAAAGATGGCGCCCAAAATGGCCGCCGGTCTTACGGATGAAACTGCCATTTAGGGCAGCTGTAACAAACAATACGTTCAAAATTTAGTTTCTTGGGTCAAGAAGTTCGAATAGGAGATCAGATGTTTACTCCTACAAAAATTAAGCCCCGAATCGAAAATGGCTGCCGACATTGTTGCCAGTTAGAGGCGCAGACCGGTAAATGACTGATATTAAGGGATTTGCCAAAGGAGGGGTTTCGATAAGGGCCGTTGTTGGGCCCATACCCTGAAATTCTTCAAGTCTACGATTGTTCGTTCATTTAAAGTCTAAAGTTTGCGGAATGGATCATGATTTGGTCATTTTCGATTTATGTAGGGGTCTAATACTGGCCAAAACATGAGACTAAAGGCCGATTTTGGCGAAAAATGCGGGGTTTTTGACTTTCGACGCGCTGTTCCATAACGATCCCATCATTGGAAGAGCAAACTTTCCTTCAAGTACGTTCACTAAGGATGTAAGATAGTCACTTTGGCCAATTTTCGTTAACGGCAAACCTTGCGCTCAGAGTTAAAACGATTTTCTAAGAATTTTCTTGTTTTTCATCATTATTTAAAATGGCATAAAACGGGCGACTCCATCTTAAACCAGAAATACATTCCTTGGCCGAAAATGTACGCAGCTGGTCAAGACCTTCCTCCAAAAAATTTATGGATCAAGGCCTCCCCCCCCCCCAAAAAAAAGAAAAACCTGTGTTGCCACATTTTATTGCTTAACATCACAGAAAACCGCGTAATTATTTCAGTATTTGGAGGCTGTTCTTCGTCGAGCACATTCAGCAAAGTTCAAAACCCTCGATTTTTCATACGTTACGATCGCATGATTAGTGATTATATAAATGCATTTATCCATCATTATTTTGTTTATTACATGTATGTGAATATATCACATATCTTGAATTTGGGGGGGGGGGGTTTGTATGAAATTTGAGATGGCCATAATCGATTTTCTTTTTCTAGACATCACAACGAAGAGATTGATGTATCTCACAATATGCCTTCACGAATCTGCACACGGGACATATCGACGGTGCAAGTCGGCAATCACATAACTCGTTTGCGGTGTCTGAAAATCTCCGCAACTATGTTATTTTTTGAAAGGAGAACAAATGGACATGATTCCTTGAAGTTTGTGCAGAATTTTCCTCGCACATAGAAGAAAAATCACGGCAGTTTTAAAGAATTACCGTTGAGTAGTTTTCCGTTTAAAAAATAAAGTATGACAGGAAGTCTGCGACGTCGCAAACCGAGTTATGTGATTGCCGACTTTCACCGTCGATATGTTTTTTTACGTATGCCCCCTGACTACTAAGCTATGCAGGCGGCCTGAAAACATTGACGAAAAACCTGCATTTAGCTTCGAATTAAACGTGCACTGTACAGCCATCAGGATATCTCGACCAGTTTTTATTGGTTTGTTCTTTTTTTATTTTAAGTAATTCATTTCAGTTTATTACTTTACTTCGTTTTATTTGTTTATCATTTTTTTCTTTATTGCATTTTATACTATTTTTTATTAATTTTACTGCATCCTATACTATTTTTTATTAATTTTACTCTACTTTATTATTTTACTCTATTTTATTATTTTCCCTACTTATTTTATTTTTTTACTATATTTTACTTTCTGAATTGACTTTACTTTTTTTACTTTTTTTATTTTTTCACGCTGTGTTATTTTACTTCGTTTTTTTCTCTATTTCATTTTATTTACTATGTTTCTTTTTCAGACTGCATTTTATTTTTCACTTCATTTTGTTTTTTCACTTTTTTCATTTTCTAACGTCCACTTCTAACGTATATTTTTTTTTTACGACATTTCATGTCTTTACTCTATTTTATTTTTACTTCATTCTTGTTTTTATTTTACTTAATGTTCTAAATTTCCTTTTTTTACATATATTTATTCTTTTAGTATTTTCCACTGTATAAAAATGTTTCGCACAAAGCAAATGTTCTATTCTGTACCCATGAAATTATCCAATAATTAGCTAATATTTAATTTTCCCTTACTTAATCCTGAAACTCAAATGCGACCTGTGTGATGTCACCTACCTTCTAGGTGATGTCACCTACCTTCCAGGTGAGGTCACCTACTTTCCAGGTGATGTCACCTTTTTTTCAGGTGATATCACCTATTTTTTAGGTGATCATTTTTACCAGGGATCCAGTGGCTTACAGGGAGGGGGACATGGTGGCAGCCCCCCCCCCCCCGTCCAAAAAACATTTTATTGCTTAACATCACAGAAAACCGCGTAATTATTTCAGTATTTGGAGGCTGTTCTTCGTCGAGCACATTCAGCAAAGTTCAAAACCCTCGATTTTTCATACGTTACGATCGCATGATTAGTGATTATATAAATGCATTTATCCATCATTATTTTGTTTATTACATGTATGTGAATATATCACATATCTTGAATTTGGGGGGGGGGGGTTTGTATGAAATTTGAGATGGCCATAATCGATTTTCTTTTTCTAGACATCACAACGAAGAGATTGATGTATCTCACAATATGCCTTCACGAATCTGCACACGGGACATATCGACGGTGCAAGTCGGCAATCACATAACTCGTTTGCGGTGTCTGAAAATCTCCGCAACTATGTTATTTTTTGAAAGGAGAACAAATGGACATGATTCCTTGAAGTTTGTGCAGAATTTTCCTCGCACATAGAAGAAAAATCACGGCAGTTTTAAAGAATTACCGTTGAGTAGTTTTCCGTTTAAAAAATAAAGTATGACAGGAAGTCTGCGACGTCGCAAACCGAGTTATGTGATTGCCGACTTTCACCGTCGATATGTTTTTTTACGTATGCCCCCTGACTACTAAGCTATGCAGGCGGCCTGAAAACATTGACGAAAAACCTGCATTTAGCTTCGAATTAAACGTGCACTGTACAGCCATCAGGATATCTCGACCAGTTTTTATTGGTTTGTTCTTTTTTTATTTTAAGTAATTCATTTCAGTTTATTACTTTACTTCGTTTTATTTGTTTATCATTTTTTTCTTTATTGCATTTTATACTATTTTTTATTAATTTTACTGCATCCTATACTATTTTTTATTAATTTTACTCTACTTTATTATTTTACTCTATTTTATTATTTTCCCTACTTATTTTATTTTTTTACTATATTTTACTTTCTGAATTGACTTTACTTTTTTTACTTTTTTTATTTTTTCACGCTGTGTTATTTTACTTCGTTTTTTTCTCTATTTCATTTTATTTACTATGTTTCTTTTTCAGACTGCATTTTATTTTTCACTTCATTTTGTTTTTTCACTTTTTTCATTTTCTAACGTCCACTTCTAACGTATATTTTTTTTTTACGACATTTCATGTCTTTACTCTATTTTATTTTTACTTCATTCTTGTTTTTATTTTACTTAATGTTCTAAATTTCCTTTTTTTACATATATTTATTCTTTTAGTATTTTCCACTGTATAAAAATGTTTCGCACAAAGCAAATGTTCTATTCTGTACCCATGAAATTATCCAATAATTAGCTAATATTTAATTTTCCCTTACTTAATCCTGAAACTCAAATGCGACCTGTGTGATGTCACCTACCTTCTAGGTGATGTCACCTACCTTCCAGGTGAGGTCACCTACTTTCCAGGTGATGTCACCTTTTTTTCAGGTGATATCACCTATTTTTTAGGTGATCATTTTTACCAGGGATCCAGTGGCTTACAGGGAGGGGGACATGGTGGCAGCCCCCCCCCCCCCGGTCCAAAAAAGGGGGAAAAGGATGGGAAAAGGAGGAAAGGGGAAAGAAGAAGGAGAGAAAGAAAGTGCTCCTAAAAATCTCCTGGTATAATATCAAGACAGAACTTCAGAACTATTTAACAAAGTTCACTAAACCAAAGGTTACTCAACACCGCAGAAGTAGATACTAGAATAAAATTTCTCTAAAAGAGGTAGTACTTATTCTTCAATTTTTGGCTTTCAAATAATGCGCAGATTGTATGCTGAAACTGCTTAAAATTCAATCTGGGAGGGAGGGGGGGCTATTTTTTTGAAAATTTTCCGGGGAAGATCCCCCTAGGGTGGACCATTTTTCAACATTTTTCGAAATTCCAAGATGGCTAGTGCTAAAAAGTTGCGTTTTGGCATAAAAATAAAGCTTAATTTTTTACAGAATTTTTAGGATGATGTCCTGAGTGCGTCCTGACGCCATCTTTGTTGCCAAATTTTTGATTTTTTCGAGAAATTGTCAGGACTCTATTTAAGGCCCGGGAAACGCGTAGAATTAATCAACATGCAATTTAAAATACTTTTAATATCATTTTAAGCTATACAGGTCAGAACAGGACAACCCAAACAAGCAGGGAATATGCCTTAAGGGACGCAATCTTGGCTGATGGCTTTATTCAGATTTCTTGGATCTAGACAAAGGCGGATGGACTTGTTATCTTTGCGATGAACAGTTACAGTGGAATTAGTGCAAGGAGTATGGCCTTTGATAAGTTCAATAATGTTGAGATCCTGAAGTTCTTTGAGATGTTTTTTTAGCGCTTAGTTAGATTTAAGAGGGATTCGTCTTGGAGGGTCGTTGACAGGCTTGATGTTAGGATCTGTTTCAAGTTTGAGTTCTTTGTTGCCAATACAGCCAATAATGTTCTTGGTGTCAAAAACACTTCTAAATTCTTTAAGAGTTGATTCACAAGTTTCTTCGGATTCATTGATTTCATTAGGGTCAGTTGGGGTGATTCCGGACGATTTTGACGCTTGAAACCTAATTTGTACCTACTTTAACCTTTGGTTTGGACCAGTCAAACTGATTGAATTCGAGATTTTTTTGAATCAGCCAGCTCCTCATATTGTGGAGAGCTAGTTAAGCTAGTTTTTGTTGAAAAAAATGTTGTCAAAATTGTTTGGTGAATTGTTTTGTAGCGTCCGGAATTACCCCATTGCATACGGAGTTACCCCACCCGCAATGGGGTAGTTCCGGATGTGCATCATGGAGGTCCTATAATATTGAGGTTAGAGAATTTTCTCGCTAGTACGGGGTGTCTCACGAAAAAGGAGCCACCTTGAATATCTGCCGAACGCGTCGGAATTTAGAAAAATGTTAAAGGACTGTTCGTTTATATCGAGGGGGACACCTTTTGGCGAATTTGACATTTTCCTAAGCCGCGGGAGGGGCGCGGGGCGGGGGGTGCCCCACCCGTAAGTCGAACTTTTCAAATGGCACCCCTACGTTTTATTTCAGAAATCGATTCTACGCAAAGAAAACAAGCCCCTGCTACATCATATGGCCTATAACATATCAAAAAACCAGCCGATTTAACCGAGTCCAATTTTTCCATAAGACTGGTCCGTCGTCCTTCATGATTTTAAAGGTCAAAATCCCAAAATCACATTTTCAAATTAACATACGTGCTTCTTTCAGTTTTTGAGTCGAGAAAATTTCTTTTAAACAATAAGTTTACAAGTACTCAATTTTTTATTTGAACCAAAACCAGTTTTTTAAATGGTTCGTCTTTGCTCGCATCCAACGAGTGGTCCAGTAAGCTGAGCAACCGAAGGCATCGAGAGTTATGGACGATTGAAGTTTCCGCTCAACGCAAGCCGACCGATTTTCGCGCGCCAAAATATATGATTCCAAAGCGGACTTTGGGTTTAATAAATCAGATTAAATGTTCAAACCGTACAAAATACATTTAAAGGGACTCTTGAGGGTCGCTGAGTTCAAAAATTACAGATATACTTCCAAAACTTCACTTATTTCTGAAGCGCTACTTTAGAGACCCACTGAACGGCTGGTCAGTCGGCACTCGTTGGATGGAACTTTAATGGACCAATTGGACCACTCGTTGGATGCGGAAAAGGACGAACAATTTTAAAAAAAAACTTGGCAAAGCTGTATTCAATCATTCCAGGAAGTTTGGAAAATTATGATATGCATATAAGTACTTAGGTATAAGTAGGTACACGATAAATACGTCATCTTGTAAAAATTTCAACAGATTTCACGCATTAGTTCGCCAGATTTGAATTGTTACCGGTCCGCCTGAAGCATTAGCGACTCTTAGTTATGCATTACCTATGCCTCATCACAAAACATTACACGGTGCGCGCTACGGAGGATGTACTTCTTAATTACAACGACAATAACAACTATTTACTAAGAGTTTTTTAGTAGCTGTTTATAAAGTTTTACATTAATAAATGCTACTTGGGGTTGTTTTCCGCTGTTTCTAAAGTTCTCCTTTCCGTATTCGATTCTTTGACAACTCCCCTAGTAGCAGCGTTATATACAAATTACATAAAATTAATGTAAAGAATGTATAAAGTGTTTAATTATATAAAAAAAACAAAATATTTATATACCTAAGAATGTGTTGAAGAATTATTGACTCTAAAAAAACCGTAAATGTTATTTAAAAAAAAACATACAAAAAAGGAATAATTTATGTAAGCAAAAAGATATAAATTTTAAAGTTTTTTTATATAATATTCATAATATTTTTAAATCAATATTAATTGAAACATTAGCGTAAGGATTACTTAATTTGCATATAATTTTTAGATAATGAAAATAGGAAAAAAAAAAGAAATTTATGTAAGGAATTACTTTTAAATTTTTAAAAAAATTTACGTAATATTCATACACATTTTAAATCAATATTAATTGAAATTTTAGCGTAAAAATTACGCAATTTCCAAATGAATTTCATGTAAATATGACCTGAAAAAATGAAAAAATTTATCCGGGTGAAAAGATATAAAGTTTAAGAATTTTTTTAATGTTCATATATTTTTTAGATGGATGTCAATTGAAATATCAGCAAAAAATTACGTCTTTTCCGAATAACTTCTAGGTGAATAAAACATGAAAAAAATAATTTATGACATTAACTCTTCCTATTCTTTTCCTTTTTATTTATTCATTACAAATTTTTTACCTACACAAGAAATTATGAAGAAGATGAAAATGGAAACTAGGCCTAAAATATTATCAAAATAATACTTACCATTTAGGTACGTATTATTTAGTTACGTATGTCGGCCTCCTATGGTGTAGTGGTTGTAGCGCTTGCTCTATGATCGGGAGGTCCCGGGTTCGATTCCCGGCCAGGCGACCCGAGTTTGATGGTCTCAAGCAATGGTTGCCTGGGCCTGGTTCAGTAGGGACGGAGGGGGGATGGGACTTAAAGCGTGGGATTAGCCCTTGTGGGCTATTTGAAGTAGTAAAAAAAAAAAAAAAAATTTAATATTTAAGTAATTTTTATGTACTTTTTACAAAAATTTTATTTATCTATCATAACGAAATTATGACATTCACTCCTCCTGTTTTCTTCCTTTTTACTTAATTATTACCTATTTTTTACGTAAAGAGGATTTAATCAAGCAGATAAAAATGGAAACTAGGCCTTAAATTTTATGTGAACATCATTTAATTTTTATTTACAGGTTATTTACAACTTACTTAATGACGATTTTTTTTTTTTTTTCTTAAATAATTTTTATATAACGCTGCTACTAGGGTCCTAATCCAATCTTCGGTTTCTCTTTGTTTCTGGTTTCAATAATGTTGACATCCTTTTCTGGTTTGAGTTGATCCTTCGTAAACCGAGTTATGAGGTCAAGAGTCCAGGCAGGCTGGTCCGCTGGACACAAATGTCCGCTGTTTCTAATAAGAGCCTCGGTTAACCTGCCAGATGACTTTATGTAGCCCGCAATGTTGCTTCCATAGTACCAGGTCCACCTCGAAGCTTTCTCATACTTTTCCTTCTCTCCAAACTTGAGCGTCTTGAAGAGGTTTACTGACAGAGGGTAAGCACAAATAATGTCCATTTGTCCGGAATAGAGGAGAACCTTGTAGTTTTCCATGACCTGTGGAATGAAAAAGCATAGCCTGGTGAATAGTTCAATAAAATTAGATCGAATATTCCGGATTATGGGAAGCAATTCTGACGAAATAATGAAAAAAACTACCAGGAGTTGGAGACATTATTCACTCATTCACTCATCCCATCCCATCCCAACCCACCTATAATAGTTACCCGACCTCCGTCGTCCCATCCCACCTATAATAGTTACCTACCCGATCTCCGTCGTCAATTCATTCGTTCACGATAACACTACCCTAGTAGCAGTGATCGCGATAAATAGCGATTTTATCGGTTGATTATCGCGATTATATCGGTGGAAATTTATTGCAATATTATCGAATAAAAAATTGCGATTTATGGCGATTAAATCGCTGTGCATCGCAATTTTTTGTTTAATAAAATTGCGATCAATTTTGGTCGATAAAATCGAGATTAAATCGCCATATATCGCGATAGATTGCCGGGCGAAAAAATCGCGATTTTATCGCGATAAGATCGAAGATAATCGCTCAGATGTTGATGATCCTAGCGATTTTATTGCCGATAAAATCGCAACATATCGCAATTTTTCAGTTGAAAAATGCTACTTGGGTATTGTTAGATTTGCGGTAGCTGATTCAAATTTTGTAATTTTATCCATTTTGGTCTTATAAGGAACTTTATAGATTTTTGGTTAAATCGCATTTACCGTTTACTTATAAACGATAATTAACGTAAGTGCCCCATTTACGCTGTTTTCTACTAAATTGTTTTTTATGAAAGTTCTATTCCTTGGTTTCCTTGGTAGCCTTTGTTTGCTATCAGCTGATGTTTTATTTCAAATTGAGTTTCCAGAGCCAGTATCAGACGATCGAAGTACCTAGAGCTATCAAAGTTAATTTCTCAGCCAGTTCTGCATGATTTTCCTTGATGCATCTCCCATAAGAATTGGGCCCAGAACGGAATCTTGTCATACCTTCACCTTTTGTAATGGAAGGTTACAGAAGTTCAAAAATGGCGGAGTTTTTGATCCAGCTCCCCGTGGGGCGGGGGGCGGGGGGTCAAAGAAAAATCAACTTTTGCTCATAACTTTTGAACGGTTGCAGGTATCGAGTTGAACTTTTTTTAAATGAAAGAGCATAAAAAGACCTTTCTATTAAGTATAGGAAATTGATAATCGGTTAATTTTTGGCAAAGGTATGGCTCATCAAATTTTTTGAAAAATTGTAATTTTGGATTTTTCAATTTTTCAACGTGAGGGGTCGCACGAAAGGTTATAAATATGCGTGCAAAAGATAGTCCTTGTTTTTCTCTTTAAAATGAGCTAAAGGAGGTGTTGGGGAAATGATTAGTTTCAGAGTTATGCTTTTTCAAAGTTGACGCGACAGGGTCCGTATATGGGCCTCGGGCCAGAGTCCCGTAGCTGCGCCCGGGAGCACCCTGTTTCACGCTGATCTCCGTAATGTTTTAACATTTTACAGCTTTTTGGCCATTTAGTAAGCATGCATATAAGGATGAATATGCCATACATAATTTCTCTTCCCCCTTTTTTATTTCATTTAAAGTTTAAATACATGTCTCAAAAGAATGGGAGAAGGAGAAGAGGGGATTTGACATTACTTTTATACAGGGTGATCCAAAAGTCCCTTCCACCCCCTCTAACTTTTTACCTAATTGAGGTAAAGATTTGAAACTTGGGGGATATTCCTAGGTCAAAGGGAGCTACTTTTTGGCCCCCCTAAAATGTTCAGGGGGCCCCCTTAGGGGGGCAACGGCCCCCAACTTTTAATTTTCAAATGGGAAGACCCCCTTTGTGATAGCTCGTTCGAAAGAGCATAAATAAAGAAAACTTTTCGCGCAAATCCGAAGTCAATATCTCAAACCGTCTCAAAATGGCGGCCGGTTAAAGTTCAAAATGGCCGAAAATTCACACCGGTTATTTGTCGATGGATTTGCGCGAAAATCGGTATGTCGGGGTATTTTGACACGAGAAAAACGAATTTGACGTTAGATTTTCAAAAAAACCAAAATTTCCAAAATGGCCGCCAGTTAAAGTTCAAAATGACAAAAAATTGATTTTTTTAGAAATTTAAGTTCAAATTTGTTTATCTTATGATAAACTACTCTCAAATTCCAAGTCTTAGGCAAATCCATCAGGAAAAAACCGAGGTGACAATTTTCGGCCATTTTAAACTTTAACCATCGGCCATTTTGGAAATTTTGGTTATTTTGAAAATCTAACGTCAAATTCGTTTTTCTCGTGTCAAAATACCCCTACAAACCGATATTCGCTTAAATCCATCAACAAATAACCGGTGTGAATTTTCGGCCATTTTGAACTTTAATCGGCCGCCATTTTGAAACGGTTTGAGATATTGACTTCGGATTTGCGCGAAAAGTTTTCTTTATTTATGCTCTTTCGAACGAGCTATCACAAAGGGGGTCTTCCCATTTGAAAATTAAAAGTTGGGGGCCGTTGCCCCCCTAAGGGGGGCCCCCTGAACATTTTAGGGGGGCCAAAAAGTAGCTCCCTTTGACCTAGGAATAACCCCCAAGTTTCAAATCTTTACCTCAATTAGGTAAAAAGTTAGAGGGGGTGGAAGGGACTTTTGGATCACCCTGTATTTTACTGTCATGATTGTCTTTTACTGATTATTTCCTTCTGTTCTGGTACCCAAAATCAATGCTTAGAATTATTTTTTGTCCTTAAATAGTGATCACATGCATACTACCAGATCACAGGAAACACTCAAAACAAAAGTAAAAAGCATACCAATTCAGCGGCAAATGCAGGGGGGACGGAGGGGCATGGTGGCAGCCAACCCTTCTTCTCCCCCCGCGGGCCAAAAAAAGGGGGAAAGAAAGAAAAAAGGAGGAACGGGGAACGGAGAGGGAGAGAAAGAAAGTGCTCCCAAATATTTACTGAAATGGTGTCAAGACAGAACTCTAGAAGTATTTTACAAAGATTACTAAACCAAATAAGGTTACTCAACACCGCAGAAAAAGATAGGCCATATACTAAAATAAGATTTCTCTAAATGAGGTATTACTTATTCGTCAATTTTCAACTTTCAAATAATGCACAGATTCTGTGCTGAAACTGCTTAAAATTCAATCTGCTAGGGGCTATTTTTGCAATCATTTTTCGGGGGAGACTCCCCTTCCTCCAGGGGTATCCCTCAGACCCCCCATTTAACGTCAGCAAATGTCCCTCCCCCCCCCCCCCCCACCCTCCAACTCACTCTGGATCCACCGCTGTGCCAATCGCAAGTGCGACGTTTCTAAATTCCAGAGTGGTTTAGATGAAATAAAAAAAGGGGGAAGAGAAATTATGTATGGCATATTCATCCTTATATGTATGCTTATTAAATGGCCAAAAAGCTGTAAAATGTTAAAACATTACGGAGATCAGCGTGAAACAGGGTGCTCCCGGGCGCAGCTACGGGACTCTAGCCCGAGGCCCATATACGGACCCTGTCGCGTCAACTTTGAAAAAGCATTACTCTGAAACTAATCATTTCTCCAACATCTCCTTTAGCTCATTTTAAAGAGAAAAACAAGGACTATCTTTTGCACGCATATTTATAACCTTTCGTGCGACCCCTCACGTTGAAAAATTGAAAAATCCAAAATTAAAATTTTTCAAAAAATTTGATGAACCATAACTTTGCCAAAAATTAACCGATTATCAATTTCCTATACTTAATAGAAAGGTCTTTTTATGCTCTTTCATTTAAAAAAAGTTCAATTCGATACCTGCAACCGTTCAAAAGTTATGAGCAAAAGTTGATTTTTCTTTGACCCCCCGCCCCCCTCCCCACGGGGAGCTGGATCAAAAACTCCGCCATTTTTGAACTTCTGTAACCTTCCATTACAAAAGGTGAAGGTATGGCAAGATTCCGTTCTGGGCCCAATTCTTATGGGAGATGCATATCGACGGTGCAAGTCGGCAATCACATAACTCATTTGCGGTGTCTGAAAATCTCCGCAACTATGTTATTTTTTTAAAGGAGAATAAATGGACGTTATTCCTTGAAGTTTTTGCAGAATTTTCCTCGCACATAGAAGAAAAATCACGGAAGTTTTAAAGAATTACCGTTGAGTAGTTTTCCGTTTAAAAAATAAAGTATGACAGGAAGTCTGCGACGTCGCAAACCGAGTTATGTGATTGCCGACTTTCGATGAAAAAAAAAACAAAAAACATTTTACACGTCGAATGTTGTTTTTTTTTCATAACGGCTCACCTTAAATTTCCAAACGACTGCAATAATTCTGAGATTTTAAAAGGGGAAAAATCTTGCATAAACTAATCTGAATAAGTGCGAAAATAGCATGAAATCACTCAGATTGGAGGCAAAAGGACTACGTGCAAAACGGGCCATTTGGGGCTCGGGGAGGATACCTTTGAGACTTGCCCTATTCATTCACCTAAAAATGCCTCATCTTTTCCCAAAGTTTCAAGCCCCCCAAAAATTTTGGTGAGGCGCGGCGGGGGGTCAAAGTTAAAAACCGTCAAAATTTTCACGAATTTATTTCTTGAAAACCAAGAAGTTTTGGAAAATGCGGTTTATACGAGCGTATTCAGCGTGACGAGAGCTTTCAGAAAATGTATAACATCATAGGGTTTTGTCAACTTCAGCTCGAGTTTTCGCCTCCGAAGCGCCGGAACAATAAAAAAAGACCCCTTATTTTTTCACGTTTGGGCCGATTTAAATAAAGCTATTTGATGAAAAACTGATATGTTGTTCCTGACTCTCTATAGCCCCTCTAGCTCTTTACCGCATGCTGGGGAAATGTATTGGTCGGAGGTTATAAGAGCGGAAAGGAGTGAAGGTCGGGAAAATCGGCTATTTTAAACTCCGCGTGAGGCGTTGATCGGAAGGAAAACGTCCCCTCCCATTCAGTTCGGCGAATCACACTCCTCTGCCGACCTCGCATTGTTGCCACATGTCTCCTGATCCATCGCCACGCGCAGTTTAAAATAGCCGATTTTCCCGACCTTCGCTCCTTTCCGCTCTTATAACTCGCGACCAATACATTTCCCCAGCATGCGGTAAAGAGCTAGAGGGGCTACAGAGAGTCAGGAACAACATATCAGTTTTTCATCAAAATAAAAGAATGGCTTTTTTTAAATCGGCCCAAACGTGAAAAAATAAGGGGTCTTTTAGTGTATTTTCCGAAGGAAATACACTATTGCGTTCTCCCCTGATGTCAGACCTGGACCATAGACCATGTAATGAGCATCGATCATGGGTCGTAGATTACGAATATGCATGCCGTTTGAATTCATGTTTTTATATATATATATTTGTATACCTGTTTATTTATGTTTGTATTTCCGACTCATCGTGGTTTTTCCGATTTTTGCTTGGTTATATTTCCCTCATTTTAAAAAATTTCCGAGTGAAACTTTTTCCGATGTAAAGAAGAGGAACAGGACTACCATTCTGCGAAAAAAAACGGAGATCGAAGTATTACATTTCGAATGGTGGGGGCGAGAAGTGGGGGGAGGTTCAATTTTGTGGGCGCGATAACTCGCCCAAATTAAAAGCTTTCCCCCCGAAATTTTTACAGAAGGAAGATCTTACTTAGTTCTAGGCTGGTATTGAATTTGAGCGAAATCGGTCGAGCCGTTTAAAAATGGCGAGCTTTGAAAGTTTTAGGCGGGAGGTGTGCTGCAAAAGCGGAGGGAAGCCGCACAGTGGGTCACGACCTAAAAATTGGTGGACAAGACGGCAATGTTGTCGCACAGTGGGTCACGAACTGAAAGTTGGTGGACAAGTTGGCAATGTTGTCGCACAGTGGGTCACGAACTGAAAGTTGGTGGACAAGACGGCAATGTTGTCGTACAATGGGTCACGAACTGATGAACTGATAATTGGTGGACACGATTGCTATATTGCCGCACAGTGGGTTACAGACTGATAATTGGTGGACAAGACGGCAATGTTGTCGCACAGTGGGTTATAGAGATTCATCCATCGTCATTCAAGCCTGTCACAGCGTTTGTTGACATTTTTTCATATCAGACATTACATGAGGATTGTTGTTGCAATCTGGCGACATGAAGTCCTTATTCGAATAATCAATGCCTCCATAAGTGTAAACGTAAATCCAACCTCCAAAGATTGATAACTCCCCGCCCCCGCCCCACCCTTCGGAAAATACACTCTTCCCGCGGTGGACGCGCGGGTCACTTAAAAGACAGAACAACTGAGGCCGGACACTGAAACTAAAAAACGCGCGCGAAGCGTGCGTCCTGGGGGGGCCTGGGGGGGGGCGAAGCCCCCCCCAAAAACTGGCGCGGAGCGAAGCGGAGCGCCGGTTTTTTTAAGTGTTCCGGCGCTTCGGAGGCGATAACTCGAGCTGAAGTTGACAAAACCCTATGATGTTATACATTTTCTGAAAACTCTCGTCACGCTGAATACGCTCGTATAAACCGCGTTTTCCAAAACTTCTTGGTTTTCGAGTAATAAATTCGCGAAAATTTTGCCGGTTTTTAACTTTGACACCCCGCCGCGCCTCCCCAAAATTTTTGGGGGGCTTGAAACTTTGGGAAAAGATAGGTCATTTTTAGGTGAATGAATTGGGCAAGTCTCAAAGGTATCCTCCCCGAGCCCCAAATGACCCGTTTTGCACGTAGTCCTTTTAAAAAATCGGGGAGTAGGCCCCCGAACTCCCCAGACCCCCCTTAGATACTTTATTAAGAAGGGGCCGGCTAACTGATCCGCCCCTGGGCCCACCGATGGATGTGGGGGGCCCGGTCGAAGCTGCGCTTCTTAGGGAGGCTGGAGACATGGATCACTGAAATATTTTTGCTCTGTGCATAGGTATCCCTTGGATTAGGAGACTGAATTCATAATTGTAATCCTCACTTCCTCTAGATAAGGTTTCCCACTCTTCATGAAGTCTCCCAAAAGGTTCCAATAGACGGGACCAATGCTCTTGAATTCTGTGTCGCCCACATGAAGCGCTTGGCGCACCTCCGGTAACTGCACATACTCGGCGAAATCAGAGTCAAACGGTCCAGCATTGTCTTCTTTCTCCTTTAAGTAGTTGTAAGGGGTCTTGAAGCCTGAGACCGTGTAAAAAATCTTCATGATGGAAGAGAATCCCTGCAAAACCAAAATGTAGGTTATTATCACATTATCATTAATGTAAACTTCGAAGGATTTCGCCAAATATGCTGCATTTCCAGTACTTTCCGCCTATCACACCTATGTAAAATATTCACATTATCGCACAATTTGCCATCGCCGGGCTGGAATGAAAGATGGAATTAATGAAAAAGTGGTAGAGAAAGCTATAGACTAAATTATAGCAAAAGGATCAGACAAAGCTATAGATTCCGTTTTAGACAAAGTTGGAGACAAACGAGGACCAATTATGATCATCAAAGTGATAGACAATGC
The DNA here is from genome assembly GCF_918797505.1 of Bemisia tabaci. Taxonomy (NCBI): domain Eukaryota; kingdom Metazoa; phylum Arthropoda; class Insecta; order Hemiptera; family Aleyrodidae; genus Bemisia; species Bemisia tabaci. Next base: position 85,969,932 of record NC_092793.1, read on the forward strand.
TACAGACAAACTTACCTAATGATAAAGCTATGGACCAGGCGATGGACAGTCTTAGACAAAGCCACAAATGAAGCTATAGACGAGGCTATAGACAATGTTTTAGACAAATCGATAGTCAAAGTTATAGTTAAGGTTACAGACAGAGTTATGGACAAAGTTATGGACAAAGCAATGGAGTACCTAAGTGATAGAGAAAAATCATAGACAAAGTTATGGACCAAGTTGTAGACGAGGCCATTATTAATGATGAAGAGAAAGTTGTAGACGAAGCTATCTTTATGTCGACGGTCAATAGTCAAAAGCGGCATTTAGTAAAATGCCAAGGCAAATAGTCAAAAGACAATGAATAAGATGATTTTTCAATTAGCCTAGTCATTTTATCCAATGGCTTGATGTTTTGTCAAATGCCTAGGCGTTTTGTCATATGCCTAGGCCCTAGGCATTTCATAAAATACCTAAAACGGATGAGCAAATAGAAAAACGACTTTTCCGGTACGCAAAGAGCCAACGAGGGTTATTCAAAATCGGCGATTTGCCCCCCTCATGAATTTTTCCCGGAGTTGGATATGTTTTTACCTATCATAGGACACGCCTTTTTCCCGTAATGGCAAGTTCGCAAAAGATTCTCCCAGCGCGCTACAGCGTTGCCAAGTCGGAAACGTGAAAAGTCCGTAGGTGATATTAAAATTGAGCGATGAGGTCGCGGTTTGGACGAAAATTTTCTAAAAATACGCAATTCAAAGATATTTGCATGACTCAAATGTCTCATCAATTTTAACACGCGTTGTTGCCAATTTTTCGATTTTTAAATTGATCAATATTTACAAATCTGCAATTATCAAAATATCAAATACAGAAATTGAAAACGAGAAGTGAATAAAGAACATAGGGTAGGTACCGTCAAAACCAGCAACGAGTCAAGTATTATTTTTAATCTTGGCAACATTGGAATCAGTGAAGTTTCATTTTATTGTTCATTATCATTAAATTCTGCTCATGTTGTGTATTAGTTTAGTCAACCCTGGTAAAAATGGCAAGTGTTAGGTCAGTGAATTTTCCACTGAGGTCAGTGCAATTTGCTCTGAGGTCAGTTCAGTTTTCTCTGACGTAAGTGTTAAAGCACTTACCCAAGAAGTCAGCACTGAGGTAAGAGGCACTGACGTCGGGAGAAAGACTTACCTAAGTGCAGAGATGTCTCTGAGGTAAGCGGGACTGAGGTCAGGACTTGGTTCAGAGGGTAAGTCTCTGACATCAATCTTAATCGAACCGCACTCACTCCCAAAAAGTAGAGATGGCTCCCCCTTCCCCCATCCTATTTCATTTTCGTGGGGGAATATTTCTTCGGGACACGGGGACCACAAACTTTATCTTTCAGAGAGGCATATTTTGTAGAAGGTGGGATTTTCTAAGAGGGAAGGAAAACTAGTTTAAGTAGCCACACTCTTGAATAATTTGTTTTACCCTCTTCGTTTAAGATGGCACTTAAATAATTAAAACACAACAAAAAATGAGATCGATAAAAATATTATCACCGCTAAAATATGTATTCAGATATATTTATTTAAGCATTATTATTTTTTTATAAAAAAAATAGTTTTAAATTTGGTTTTAATTTTTTTCAGTTTTAACTGTTTTTAAAATGTTTCAGTCTCAATTTTTTTTAAAATTTTCCTACTTTATTTTCAATTCTTTTCTAACTTTTTTACTCCTTTACTTTCAATTTTTGTATCTGCTAATTTATATTTTTTGTATAATTTCAACTTTCATTATTTTTTTTGCATCATTAGCTTTAATTTTGAATTTTAGTGCGATCCATTTTTTTTTCAAAGAAACATAACTTACAAAACTTCATTTACATGTTGATTGATTAAAAAAGAATAATAGAAAAATTAAGTATCGGATTCACATTCAAAGACAAAATCATCATTTGCTGGCAAAATTACCCCAATGGGGGCCCTGAAATAGTAAAATTACGCCCCTAACACGTACACGCGCAGGTAGTGTAGTGGTTCAATCGCTAGGACGATCACCGAAGTTAAGTTACGTCGGGCGTAGTTAGTACTTAGATTGGAGACCGCATGGGAACGAGCGATGTCCCCTGAAGATTGTGATACTTGCTTGGGATTGAAAACTCACAGCAGCCCTCCCTGATCGTCAAATAGTGACTTAACGTACCTGGCAGAACGGTAATTAACGAAATTTTTGCCTGTACAGTATTTCTGGGAGTTTCCACTCCGCTTACGTCTGAGACACTTAGGTCAGTGCCACTTACATCAGAGGCACTTGCCTTTGGAACAGACCTAACACTGAGGTAGCAGATCAGCGCCCGGCAGCACTGACATCAGTGCTTAGGTCTGTTCCAAAGGCAAGTGCTACTGATCTGAGCACTTGCCATTTTTACCAGGGAAGAAGCATTCCCTTAGTCGGAAAACGAGAAACGTCGGACAAAAACCGCAAAAAGCGCCGATTTTGGTGCCTTTATTTGCCGCTAATCGCGCGTCTAATTTTGCCGTGTGTCAATATGGCAACTATGTGCGCCTAGCCGCCCAGGCTCTGTCGAAGCGGCCCTTTCAATATACTACTGTCATGGCGTCTATCTGAATCGTCTCGTCTCTTCTTGAAGTCTTTTCCCACCAACTTAACATGGTGCCAGGTGCGCAGCCCTTAATTCTGTCATAATGTTTTTATAATGTTCTTAGCCTTATTTCGTTTTCGTTTATTTCAACATGTTTTTTAACTATTTTACCGATGAATCGCGACTCGCACCCTCGCGCCGCGTCACCTGCTCGAAGGCCTATTTTCGGTCACCGTTAAGTCCGTCAAATCAATCCTTTGTCCTGTCGTATCAACTGACTAATGGTTTTTGTACATCGTCAGTGCAATTTCGTCAAGTCATCATGGTCGAACCAATCTGCCAACGCCAAGTCTATGATTGTCTAATGTCAATGTCTTATCTAACCTCAAAGTCTGTCTAACGTCAAGTCATCATGGTCAAGCCAATCTGCCAACGCCGAGTCAATGTCTGTCTAATCTGTCCAGTCTAAGTCATGTCAAGTCTGTCTCCGTCAAGTCAATCGTCACGTCACATCCAGTCAGGTCAGTCAATGTGAAGTCTAGTCGTCCGCTTATCTCAATGTCTGTCTGACGTCAAGTCTGAATCCGTCACGTCAAACTGATTCTGTCCAGTCTAAGTCATGTCAAGTCTGTCTCCGTCAAGTCAATCGTCTCATCCAGTCAAGTCAGTCAATGTAAAGTCTCGTCCGCTTATCTCAATGTCTGTCTGATGTCAAGTCTGAATCCGTCACGTCAAACTGATTCTGTCCAGTCTGAGTCATGTCAAGTCTGTCTCCGTTAAGTCAATCCTCTCATCCAGTCAGGTCAGTCAATGTAAAGTCTAGTCGTCCGCTTATCTCAATGTCTGTCTGATGTCAAGTCTGAATCCGTCACGTCAAACTGATTCTGTCCAGTCTGAGTCATGTCAAGTCTGTCTCCGTCAAGTCAATCGTCTCATCCAGTCAGGTCAGTCAATGTAAAGTCTCGTCCGCTTATCTCAATGTCTGTCTGATGTCAAGTCTGAATCCGTCACGTCAAACTGATTCTGTCCAGTCTAAGTCATGTCAAGTCTGTCTCCGTCAAGTCAATCGTCTCATCCAGTCAGGTCAGTCAATGTAAAGTCTCGTCCGCTTATCTCAATGTCTGTCTGATGTCAAGTCTGAATCCGTCACGTCAAACTGATTCTGTCCAGTCTAAGTCATGTCAAGTCTGTCTTCATCAAGTCAATCGTCTCATCCAGTCAGGTCAGTCAATGTAAAGTCTCGTCCGCTTATCTCAATGTCTGTCTGATGTCAAGTCTGAATCCGTCACGTCAAACTGATTCTGTCCAGTCTGAGTCATGTCAAGTCTGTCTCCGTTAATAAGTCAATCGTCTCATCCAATCAGGTCAGTCAATGTAAAGTCTAGTCGTCCGCTTATCTCAATGTCTGTCTGATGTCAAGTCTGAATCCGTCACGTCAAACTGATTCTGTCCAGTCTGAGTCATGTCAAGTCTGTCTCCGTTAATAAGTCAATCGTCCCATCCAGTCAGGTCAGTCAATGTAAAGTCTAGTCGTCCGCTTATCTCAATGTCTGTCTGATGTCAAGTCTGAATCCGTCACGTCAAACTGATTCTGTCCAGTCTGAGTCATGTCAAGTCTGTCTCCGTCAAGTCAATCGTCTCATCCAGTCAGGTCAGTCAATGTATAGTCTAGTCGTCCGCTTATCTCTGTCTGTCTGATGTCAAGTCTGAATCCGTCACGTCAAACTGATTTTGTCCAGTCGAAGTCATTCCAAGTCTCTCTGTCAAGTCAATCGTCACACTCTCAGGTCAGTCAATGTGAAATCTAATCGTCCGTTAACGTCAAAATATACAGGGTGATCCAAAAGTCCCTTCCACCCCCTCTAACTTTTTACCTAATTGAGGTAAAGATTTGAAACTTGGGGGATATTCCTAGGTCAAAGGAAGCTACTTTTTGGCCCCTCTAAAATTTTCAGGGGGGCTCCCCTTGGGGGGGGGGGGGCAACGGCCCCCAACTTTTAATTTTCAAATGGGAAGACCCCCTTTGTGATAGCTCGTTCGAAAGCGCATAAAAAGAGAAAACTTTTCGCGCAAACCCGAAGTCAATATCTCAAACCGTTTCAAAATGGCGGCCGGTTAAAGTTCAAAATGGCCGAAAATTCACACCGGTTATTTGTCGATGGATTCGCGCGAAAATCGGTATGTAGGGGTATTTTGACACGAGAAAAACGAATTTGACGTTAGATTTTCAAAAAAACCGAAATTTCTAAAATGGCCGCCGGTTAAAGTTTAAAATGGTCGAAAATTGTCACCTCGGTTTTTTGCTGATGGATTTGCCTAAAACCTGGAATTTGAGAGTATTTTGGCATAAGATAAACAAATTTGAAATTAAATTTCTAAAAAAAAATCAATTTTTGGTCATTTTGAACTTTAACCGGCGGCCATTTTGGAAATTTCGGTTTTTTTGAAAATCTAACGTCAAATTCGTTTTTCTTGTGTCAAAATACCCCTACATACCGATTTTCGCGCGAATCCATCGACAAATAACCGGTGTGAATTTTCGGCCATTTTGAACTTTAACCGGCCGCCATTTTGAAACGGTTTGAGATATTGACTTCGGGTTTGCGCGAAAAGTTTTCTCTTTTTATGCTCTTTCGAACGAGCTATTACAAAGGGGGTCTTCCCATTTGAAAATTAAAAGTCGGGGGCCGTTGCCCCCCAAGGGGGGCCCCCTGAAAATTTTAGGGGGGCCAAAAAGTAGCTTCCTTTGACCTAGGAATATCTCCCAAGTTTCAAATCTTTACCTCAATTAGGTAAAAAGTTAGAGGGGGTGGAAGGGACTTTTGGATCACCCTGTATTATATTTAATATCCTAAGGCCTTTTTTGGCCTCCTACAGTTTGTGCTAATTCGATCTCGGAAACTACTGGACCGATTTTCCTCGGGTTTGTTTTAAATGAAAGCTCTTAGGCTGTAAATGTGTCAGCATCCCTTGGTTTTTCGATTTGCGCGACCGATGTTGCAAAATTTACCTCGATTTGATAACGAAATAGTTGCATCTTTGCCGCTGGAGGAGTCAAATGGTTGGGGGACCTCCCACCCTCTGATTTTCCGTTTCCCTCTCCACGTAAACCCATCCCTATCTGCCGTTAACACGTGTCACCCTTCTACTCTGGCACGGGTCCTGTGGCAGTATACCTCCTTTCCTTATGCCTCGGAACACCTGTTACACATTTCCTCCGTCGCATTGCTCATAATCAGTTCTCGGTTTGTCCAGGTTTCTTATTAGTGCGTCTAGAGTTTTGCTTTCTTGATTTTGTCTTTAGTTTTTTTTTTACATGAAAATTACGTAATTTTGATGTGCATTTTTCAGAAGATAATTTTCCTTTTTACGGCACAGGTTTTATTAATAATTCACTTTTGTCAGCAGCTCATGTGTTCTTCCAAGAGAATCGGTAATTAATCTTCACCCTTTCGCACCGTTTTTCACAAAGTGTTTTGATTTTTTTCTCTAGGAGTGTTTTTTTATTTTTCAAGGATGTTTCTTTTTCTAGAAGTAGGTGGTTATCATTATTAGTTTCTTATTCTTTGTTTTTGAATTTATCAATTTGCCTCCAGAAAGTCCACTAATGGACCACTAGACAAGGTACGAATTTAAGCAATCTGTTACATGTTTCTTAACCAGAATTTCACGTAGAACACGATTCAAACTACGAAAATTACCGAAATCAACTTCTAACGAAGATATTAACGTTTTTATTTCGCACTGATTACGAGGAATTTGAACTGCCCGCTCACAAGAAACTCAAAGCTCTACGTGAGTCAAATCGCGCACTACAACGGTTTCAGCAAGCTTCTCAATCGAGCAATGTTCATTTTCCACCATGTGTTGTTCAAACTATTGGTAATTAGCTATAGCTGAGCCAAAGTGTCAAGATTGAAGTTGAAGATTTTTACATCGCAGAGACTGTCATGATAAACATTTAGCGCGCGATGTGAATCACGTAGAGCATTGAGTTTTCATGAGCGGGTGGTTTGAATTCACGCATCAAGAATCATTAAATATCTTCGTCAGGAGTTGATTTTGGTAATTTCCGTTGTGCGTATCGTGTTCTACGTGAAATTTTGGTTGAGAAACATGTATCAGAATGCTGAAATTCGTACCTTGTCTATGGTTCATTATTCGTCGTAGCAATATTTGGCTTGCGAAGCGAGCCACTGGTGGCCCAGGGGGCGAAGCCACCGGCTAGTGGCGCAAGCGAGCGTAGCGAGCTGAAGCAGCAGCTAGTTGTCTGTTAATCTTCAATATTGTCTAAGCTCAAAAATTTAGCATCGCCAAATCGTCAACATGTCTCAAGACGAGAACATCCAATCATGCCTCAACGTCAACCTCTGAACGTAACATTCACAGAGCCAGTTTTGATGTTATGCCTCATGTCCTCCAATGGTTTTTAAAGGAGACCTCTCCGCCCAATGAAAACATGGAAAATAGATTTTGACTCGTTTATGCTCTCAGCGAACCTCACCCAGGAAGGCGATCCCAGAAAAAATGCACTTCTAGTTAGATGCATGCGTAAGCCAGCGCTAAACATTTTCAAATCCTTTGATGTTGATGTTAATTCGGTCAAACATACACCGAACTTGTAGCCGCAAATGACGCTCATTTCTCACCTAAGGTCAATGTTACTTCTTCAGTTTTGGACTTGATGAGTCAGTTTTAGAGCAACTATGATATACTGGCCAGGATTGTTCTTTTTGGTTTTTTATTGATGATTTGATAGGACTGTTTCCCAAGTTAAAGAGGTTGTTCCAAAAACGCCGATTTTGGCCCCCCCCCTGGATTCGGCCCAAACGTTGCTCAGATGTTGTACTAAGTGTCCCCGATGCTTGGGCAAAATTTCAGCCCCCTCGGATAATTAGGGGGGAGGGGGCAGGGAGGCAAAGTTGCAATTTTTTTAAAACTTTAAAAATCGATATCTCGCGAACGGTTTGAGTGTAAGTGTTGCGGTTTGAGCTAAAAAACGTTAAAAAATATTCTCTACAAGAATATTAATGCTGTTTGCAAGGTTGCGTAATTTATCGCAGTCATAAATCGATTTTTTCGATTTTGAAGGTTCGACTTTTTTTCGTTTTTCGTCTCTCCTCTCCAGGCGATCGTTGCTACGTGAATGAAAACCGGTTGAGGTGATTCTCCATGAAATTCTGCATCTGCTACACTTTGTTGGACCTTGGGGAAACGATTCGTTCGTGAGTTATAGCGATTTTTCTGCGCGTTACCGGTTACGCGCGGGCGGCATATCGGCGGCGCTCCATCCCGCACGGGCGAGGCAGAGGTTGTTTCACCGCTAGGGCCTTATATTCATGCTGTAGGCTGTAACTATCGATATTTTCTCCTCCCCCCACCCTTCCCCTCCAATAAATATTGTTTTAATACTTCGTTATACAGGGTGTCCCAGACCATCCGTAACAGGTCTTTTTCTCGGTTGGTTTAGGTAGTACGAAGTGGGGGACCGCGGGGTTATATTGGGAATTGACCCCAAGGAATCCGAATTTCACGGTCCCGAAACCCCCCATGCCCCCCCTTGGGAGGTAGGTGCCCCCCTTGGGGTCATGATTCCAAAAGTCGGGAGACATTGTGCCTCCCCCTTTTACGCCCCGAGGGTGGCTAGGGGGGCCTCGGGACCATAAAAATCGGATTCCTTGGGGTCAATAACCTGGGAAATCATCTTTTTCCGGAGGGTCTACGTCAATTTGCGCCCAAAAATGATCTCTTCAAAACGGGGACATCGGCCTCCTTCATAGTTTCCCTTTGGTCAAAAATTGACGTAGATTCTCCGGAAAAAGATGATTTCCCGGTTAATCGACCCCAGGGAATCCGATTTTTATGGTCCCGAGGCCCCCCTAGCCACCCTCGGGGCGTAAAAGGGGGAGGCACAATGTCTCCTGACTTTTGGAATCATGACACCAAGGGGGGCACCTACCTCCCAAGGGGGGGCATGGGGGGTTTCGGGACCGTGAAATTCGGATTCCTTGGGGTCAATTCCCAGTATAACCCCGCGGTCCCCCACTTCGTACTACCTAAACCAACCGAGAAAAAGACCTGTTACGGATGGTCTGGGACACCCTGTATAACGAAGTATTAAAACAATATTTATTGGAGGGGAAGGGTGGGGGGAGGAGAAAATATCGATAGTTACAGCCTACAGCATGAATATAAGGCCCTAGCGGTGAAACAACCTCTGCCTCGCCCGTGCGGGATGGAGCGCCGCCGATATGCCGCCCGCGCGTAACCGGTAACGCGCAGAAAAATCGCTATAACTCACGAACGAATCGTTTCCCCAAGGTCCAACAAAGTGTAGCAGATGCAGAATTTCATGGAGAATCACCTCAACCGGTTTTCATTCACGTAGCAACGATCGCCTGGAGAGGAGAGACGAAAAACGAAAAAAAGTCGAACCTTCAAAATCGAAAAAATCGATTTATGACTGCGATAAATTACGCAACCTTGCAAACAGCATTAATATTCTTGTAGAGAATATTTTTTAACGTTTTTTAGCTCAAACCGCAACACTTACACTCAAACCGTTCGCGAGATATCGATTTTTAAAGTTTTAAAAAAATTGCAACTTTGCCTCCCTGCCCCCTCCCCCCTAATTATCCGAGGGGGCTGAAATTTTGCCCAAGCATCGGGGACACTTAGTACAACATCTGAGCAACGTTTGGGCCGAATCCAGGGGGGGGGCCAAAATCGGCGTTTTTGGAACAACCTCTTTATCATGATTAGCTCTTCTTGCGAATTTTGGCTGACAATTTTCTCAAGCATAATTTCAGTGGGTTTATTTTCTGTATAATGTTAATTAGAATCAGTTGGATAGCATTTTGCAATTCGGAACTATAGGCAGTACGGTAGGTTTTCAGGAGAGCAACTTTTGCAAAAACCATCGGCGTTTTTCCTCAAAAAGATCAATGTTGCGGTTTGATGGTTCATTTTATAGCTATGGAGTTCCTTTAACACCCTGTGTTGATAGATTCTTCGAAAACATCACACTGTTGCCAAAAATTACAAAAAAAGGCTATAGTTCCTTATTGCAAAATGAAGAATCCGCGAAAGCTCATTTTGCAATTAGGAACTATAGATTGTTTCAGCACTGACTGCATAGGGGAGACGACCCCGGTGTCACTATTACACACTGGAGGGTTAACCCCAACAGAGAAAACACCCCTTCCTCCCATCATACGAGGAAGGGGGGAGCGGTTCATTATCCCTGCGGAAAGATATTCTACCAAATATACAGGGTGTGCCAAAAATATGGATACCGACCGACTTGCTAATATTTCGAGAATGGTGGCAAACATTAACATGCAATTTGGACGGGAGGGTTTATGGATTCGATTGACATGAATCGATCGAAAAATGAAAGCGTGAATCGATCGACACCGACTCGATCGACAAATAATTGAAAAACCGGTGTCATGAATCCGACGTAACCGACATGAATCGATCGAAAAGTTGGAACGTGAACCGAATATGGACATGATTTGATCGGCACAAATTCGATTGACGACCGTGAATCGATCAAAAACCTGCGAATCCATCGAAAAATCCGTGAATCGATTGACAACCCCGTGATTCGTTCGAAAAATCCGTGAATTGATCAATAAACCCTTGAATAGGTCAACAAACCCGTGAATCGTGAAATTTTGAAAATTCGAAAATCCTAGATTGGGGATGTGGCCTAAAATGTTATCTCGGCTCCTGTTCGATCGATCTTGCTGATTTTTGGTACGAGCGGGTATTTTAGGACGGGAAACTCGAATTTCCGGTCAAGTTTTGAAAATTCAAAAATCCAAGATGGCGGAAATGGCCTAAAATGCTATCTGGGCTCCTGTTCGATCAATCTTGCTGATTATTGGTGCCGGATGGTATTTTTCGGTGTGAAACTCGAATTTCTGGTCAAATTTTGAAAATTCGATAATCCAAGATGGTGGATGTGGCCGAAAATGACCTTACTCAAGTAAGTGAAACGCCAATGGTTTTTGCAAAAGTTGCTCTCCTGAAAACCTACCGTGCTGCCTATAGTTCCGAATTGCAAAATGCTATCCAACTGATTCTAATCAATATAATACAGAAAATAAACCCGCACTGAAATTATGCTTGAGAAAATTGTCAAGCAAAATTCGCCGGAAGCTAATCATGATAAATTTAACTCAGGAAACAGTCCTATCAAATCATCAATAAAAAACCAAAAAAGAACAATCCTGGCCAGTATATAATAGTTGCTCTAAGACTGACTCATCAAGTCCAAATTGGCGTATCCGAAAAACAACTGCCAGTCAATTTGAAGTATTTCCTTGTGAAAATTGTGGGCAAGAATATCATAAAATTAGATGTCCTGCATTTAGCATTATCTGTTACAATTGTAGGTAATCAACCTAATCATTTTTCAGCATTTTGTAAAGTAAAAAATTTCGAGCAGGTTACACACAATTCCACTAATGTAAAGCATACCTACTGATTTATTCTCTTCTCACAATATCAAGCACTTAAATCGTAGAATCAATTACAGAGATCCTATCGGGTCAAAATTCAAACATAAAATCCACAAATGTTCCAACGACCCGTCCTGTTATGTATCCGCAGCGACCAAAGACTCTAATCCAGGGAACGTTTTTAATCAAATTCATGTCAGAAGCTTCATCAAAGAAACGGTAAAACAGGTCTTAAATTCAATTATTGCCTGTTAACTTAATAATTACTATTGTGTTCTTTTATCTTCATGTATACTGGCATGAGCCAGTTTATCAAATTTCAAATCCAAAATCCAAATGTTTATCTTTTTGCAATTTTAACATTTATGTCATGTAACAAAGACAAAAAATTTCTCAGTCTTATTTCTAAGAAAAAAAAAAAAAAAACATGTCAATATGGCAACTATGTGCGCCCAGCCGCCCAGGCTCTGTGGAAGCGTCTCTTCTTGTCGTCCTTTCCCACCAACTTAACACCGTGAGCAGAAAGCATTGGATCCAGCTTGTAGAAAATTTTTAGTAGTACCTAACGTAGCAACGAATTTTAACTGTGGAAATTAAAATTTTGTCGTCAGATCAACCCCTGGCTAATCATAGGCCATTATCAGCAGAAAAGATCGATTTTAAGCCACTTTTGCCAAATTTGGCAACTTTCGGGCAAAAATGTCTCGATGACACGTTAAAATTCGGCTTCAGCGTCAAAAAGTATACAGGTGTCCATGGACTTTAATGCTACCTGGTGTTTCTAAAGGCGAAAATTCCTATCTGCCTAGACTCAACCAGCGTCGTCGCTCCAAAAATCTGTTTACAAAAATAATAATGACCGTTTCTCGCGAACGAAACATTACCAGACAAGGTATGATATACAGGGTTATTCAAAAGTTACGCACCACTGGCCATAACTTTAGTTCTAATTATGATATCGATTTGCGGTTTGTGGCGTCCTTCCTCATATCGAGGGGGAAACTTTTTGAGGTACTTCCCACTTCTTCACCCCCCCCAGGGGGAGGGGGGCGGGGGGCAACTCAAAAATTTCAAATGGCAACCCCCATCATGTGATACATCGTTAGAAAGAGCATGAAAAAAGAAAATTTTTGGCGCAAACCGGAAGTCGATCTGACCCCCCTATCAAAAGTTAGGGGGGTCCAAAGGTTATTTAGGGGGTCCGTACCTTCATTTTTTAGAGTGGCTTCGGCGGCTCTTGGACATACCGTTTCTCTTTTCAAAGAGTCCTGGAATACTCCAGGTCTGATACCGAAGTCTTCATATTGCCCCCGGGCCACCACAGCCCCCCCGTAGGGGGAGGGGGGCCTGTTACAATGAAACATTGCATTAAAATGCGGAAAGTCACAGAAGAGCTTCAAACTTAGCATCAAATCCGAGTGGAACTTCTTGCCAATGTTAACGCAAACGCAGCCTGCGACTTTAAAGTGAGTTTTCAAAACTCTTAGCCCCCTGCCCCCCTCATTTTTGGTTGCAGAGAGGGTAAAAACCGGGAAATTCACTACAAATAAGCCCGAAACTAATGTCCAACTTGAGAAGGACCCTTGAAACGTTGCGATCAGTCGGAGCATTGAAATACAGGGACTGCCGCCCCCTTAAAGTACGGAAACATCCATAAAACCCCCGCTGCCCCCCTCATTTTTTGTTGCGGAGCGGGTCAAAACCGGGAAAATCGCCAGAAATGATGCCCGAAACTACTGTCCAACTTGACGCGGATCCTTGAAACGTTGCGCCCAGTCGAAGAACTGCAATATAGGGACTGCCTCCCACTTTAGGGACGGAAACATCCATAAAACCCCCGCTGCCCCCCTCTTTTTTCGTTGCAGAGCTGGTAAGAACCGGGAAATTCGCCAGAAATGATGCCGGAAACTACTGTCCAACTTGACGCGGACCCTTGAAACGTTGCGCCCAGTCGGAGAACTGCAACACAGGAACTGCCGCGCACTTTAAGGATGGAATCATCCATAAAACCCTTCGTTGCCCCCCTCATTTTTCATTACGGGGCTGTTATAGGAACCGGGGCATCATTTCTGGCGAATTTCCCGGTTCTTACCAGCTCTGCAACGAAAAAAGAGGGGGGCAGCGGGGGTTTTATGGATGTTTCCGTCCCTAAAGTGGGAGGCAGTCCCTATATTGCAGTTCTTCGACTGGGCGCAACGTTTCAAGGATCCGCGTCAAGTTGGACAGTAGTTTCGGGCATCATTTCTGGCGATTTTCCCGGTTTTGACCCGCTCCGCAACAAAAAATGAGGGGGGCAGCGGGGGTTTTATGGATGTTTCCGTACTTTAAGGGGGCGGCAGTCCCTGTATTTCAATGCTCCGACTGATCGCAACGTTTCAAGGGTCCTTCTCAAGTTGGACATTAGTTTCGGGCTTATTTGTAGTGAATTTCCCGGTTTTTACCCTCTCTGCAACCAAAAATGAGGGGGGCAGGGGGCTAAGAGTTTTGAAAACTCACTTTAAAGTCGCAGGCTGCGTTTGCGTTAACATTGGCAAGAAGTTCCACTCGGATTTGATGCTAAGTTTGAAGCTCTTCTGTGACTTTCCGCATTTTAATGCAATGTTTCATTGTAACAGGCCCCCCTCCCCCTACGGGGGGGCTGTGGTGGCCCGGGGGCAATATGAAGACTTCGGTATCAGACCTGGAGTATTCCAGGACTCTTTGAAAAGAGAAACGGTATGTCCAAGAGCCGCCGAAGCCACTCTAAAAAATGAAGGTACGGACCCCCTAAATAACCTTTGGACCCCCCTAACTTTTGATAGGGGGGTCAGATCGACTTCCGGTTTGCGCCAAAAATTTTCTTTTTTCATGCTCTTTCTAACGATGTATCACATGATGGGGGTTGCCATTTGAAATTTTTGAGTTGCCCCCCGCCCCCCCTCCCCCTGGGGGGGTGAAGAAGTGGGAAGTACCTCAAAAAGTTTCCCCCTCGATATGAGGAAGGACGCCACAAACCGCAAATCGATATCATAATTAGAACTAAAGTTATGGCCAGTGGTGCGTAACTTTTGAATAACCCTGTATCTGTTACACCCCGTTGGTGTAATTGCCCAGTCCGCGGACTGGGCAGAAAAGTTGCTCAGTTCGCGGACTGGCCACCCCCGTTGCCCAGTCCGCAAACTGGCCATTTGATTTGCCCAGTCCGCGAACTAGCTGCCCAGTCCGCGAACTGGCCGGTGGAAATTTGAAAAATTACGCCAACGGGCTATCCCTAATTTTAAAGACGCTTATGATGACTAACCGGAAGATAAACATCACAACAATTTCACCTTCACACTTTTGTACAGGCTTAGCACTGTCAGCCTATGAGGAAAAATTTCTAATTTATTGAACAAAACGAAAAAGAAACTTCTTCTTAATTTTTATTTGATTTTCGTACTTCTAGACCAGAAAAAAAATTTTCCTCCTCGGTCGGCGTGTTTAAAATTGTTGATGATGCAGCAGTGTGAAACTTTTGCTTCGTTGTTGCAGCGAGTGTGAGAAAATCGAGTTTTAAATCTTGGGTGTAAAATGCCCGTGTCAAGCAATTAAAAATATTAGGAAATTAATTAAAAATTAAAAAAGAAAAAAATCAATCATGATTTTCACAGCTGATGCCCGGATGACAAGCTGAATTGCACTTCATTTTTGCTTTTAAGCAGCGGCACCTTCCTGTTTTGCAGCTTGATTTCTTACAGTTGCGCTTATACCCCTGCCCAGTTCCTACGGATTGTTATCGTACGGCTTCCCGAATACTTAGTGTTACATCAGGGATGTCAGTTGCGGCCAGCCCTCGAAAATTTTTTTCACCTTTGTGGTTTAGGGACGTGTGGATATCTTCTATTATTTGATAGGCTCTGGGTTTCGTGACCATTAGCAGACTAACTTTTTTACGGGCTACTCTTTTCACACCCAAAAACTCGGTGATTGAGTAATTTTCTCTTGCGTGGTAGTAGGTTCTGGACCGTTTCTTCCCTCCAGCCGCCTGACAGCTCAGATGAGCCAGAACATCAGCTTCGTACGTCTCGTCCCAAAGCATTTCTCAATGGCTGTCAACGCTGCAGTGTTCATGTTCAGTCAAAACAGGTCAAAAGGAAAACAAAAAGTTGAACTGTCAGCTCAAATTTGAAAAACCTGAAAAACTGATATATTTGGTGGACTCGAAACGGGAAGACAAAAAAGATGAGACAAACGAATGTAGGGATGACGAACCAAGTGAGATTTATTCAGACGACATTGCTTAAAACGGTTCGGCCGGTGTGGCGGGCAATTCAAACATAACACCCACTCCCTGGTCAATTGAAAAAAACAAGAAACAGATTTTTCACAAAATTTCGCTTAATTTATAAATTTAGTCGCATAGGTGGTTTGGATTCCCTACTTGATTTCCTCGGCGGAGGTGCAGGTGGGGTGACAGGTGGTTCAGGGGTTTATGTGCGTGAAGAGGAGGGTTGCTCTGAATTACTTTCATTCTGCCATTCAGGAGAATTTGAGTTTTGAGGTACTGAGGGTCTTTTTCTTGAGTTATGGGGTTGTGGGGTACCGCTTTGCCTTAAAGTTTGTCGGGAGTTACTGGTTCCTGGTAGTATAGCATTTGTCTCGTTGAAGGAGAGTGCTCTACGAGTATTTCCTGTATGAGGAACAGGTTGTTGCTTTTTCACAGGAGAGCTTGGACTAATGACATTAGTTATTTTCGGTGCAAGCTGTATTTGCGGCTTAGATGTGCTTGCGCTTGATTGCATCATTGCTAGGTTTAATGGGTCTACGGTTGGATAAGGGGGGGGGGGGGTTTGCTTTAAATCTAGGTCGGAGAGCGTTGTGAGCTTGATTTGATTTAAGTGACAAAGTTTTATTTCTCCATTGACTTTAATTAGATACGTTGTGGGGCTTATTTGCTTATGAATTACACCTTTTTGCACTTGGTGCTGTTTGGACATTCTTACTAGGAATGTTTCGTTAACGCTAAGGTTTGGCAATTTAGGGGCTTTGGGTTGCTTTTTGGGGTGTATTAAGTTAAGGGTTGTTCGAGGGGTTTGTTTAAGTACAAGATCGCAGGGGCTGACATCTTTTCCAGTTATGGGGGTGTTTCTATATGCAAATAAAAATTTACATAATTTCTTAAGTAGATCTTTTTTTGAAATGTTACAATTTTCTAATTTGATTTTCTCTAAAGCTTTTTTGACAGTTTGGACTGCTCTTTCGGCTAGGCCGTTACTAGTTGGGTGGTAAGGTGGTGACTTCGTGACAATAATAGAATGTTTAGTACAAAAGTCTTTGAATTCTTGTGATTGAAATGGCGGACCATTGTCCGTCACTACTTGCAGCATAGGGCCATATGTAGCAAAGTGCATTAATAATTTTTCTTCTAGAGATTCAAAATTTGTAGACGATACCGGCCAGACTTCGATCCATTTACTATATGCATCATCGAGTACTACATACACTTCATTATTAAAAAAAAAATGGTCTAAATGTACTCGTTGCCAGGGTTGATTAGTTTCTGGCCATGAAGTTTTGGCGGATGATACAGGTTTGAAATTGACTGTTTGACAAGCTGCACAGTTTTTTATTTTGTTTTCAATATCGTTATTCAATGTTGGCCACCATACATTTTTCCTGGCGAGCGATTTCATCCTTACAATCCCGGGATGAGAATCATGCAAATTTTCAAGGACCTTAGTTTGCAATTTTTTTGGGATAACAACTCTATCTCCAAAAAGTATGACATTATCATGCAACGATAGACTTTCCCTTACTAGAAAATAAGGTCTAATGTTAACATCTTTGACATTTCTAGGCCATCCTTGCAACACATAATTGAAGACAGTGCTAAGGGTGTTTTCATTTCTAGTTTCTAGAGCAATTAATTCAGGGGTTAAAGGAATATCGGGTAACAATTCAATGGTTTCAGAAATTTCTTTTATCGTTACATTGTCAGCGGGGAGTCTGGATAGTGCATCAGCTGGTTTTAGTAAGGATGCTTTGCGATAAATGGTTTTAAAGTTGTAAGCGCTAAGCGTTACGAACCATCTTTGGAAGCGAGGTGACGCAATAGTTGGCACACCTTTATTTAACAGACTTTTTAGGGGTTGATTATCAGTAACCACCGTAAATGGTAGTCCATAAAGGTATTTGTGAAATTTCTTAGCTGCAAAGACTACAGCAAGAGCTTCTCTGTCCAGCTGTGCATATTTTTGTTGACAAGGAGTTAAGGATGCAGATGCATACATGACTGGTTTATCAAAATTCGCAATGAGGTGACATAGGACTGTGCCTACTCCATAAGGTGAGGCATCGGTGTAGACAAAAATAGGTTTCTGAGGGTCATAGATAGTTAGCACTGGTTTTTCAACTAACTTTTGTTTAGTGTACGAAAAGGCTTCGTCACACCGAGAGTTCCAATCAAATTTAGTGTTTTTTTCTAGCAATTTGTGCAAGGGTTTCAAGTGCGTGCTCAAATTAGGGATGAAACGTGCATAAAATTGAACTAAACCTAGATAAGATCTGAGTTCGGATACATTCTTCGGTGGACGAGCGTTTAGTATAGCTGAGATTTTATCTAATGTTGGGCGGATACCTTCGCAGTTTACAATATGGCCAAATAATTCTATTTCCGGTGCATAAAATATACTTTTGACCAAGTTGACTTGGACTCTGTGAAAATATAATTTACCTAATACAATATGTGTTTTCTGTTTGACTCCATCAATAGTTTTGTCGCCAAATACAATGTCATCTATACAGACTCCACACCAGGGGAGATTACTTAATATGCGGTCAATTACAGATTGAAAAATTGATGATCCGCTGTTGATACCGTAAATTAGTCTGTTAAATTGAAACAATCCCCAGGGTGTGTTGATCGTGAGAATTTCTTTACTATCATCGGTAACTTTCAGTTGCAAATATGCTTCTGTGAGATCAATTTTGGTGAAGAAGTTACAATTTGCTAGTTTGGACCAAATGTCCTCTAATCTAGGTAACGGGTAATGATCTAATCTGAGACAAGGGTTGACTGTTTTGCGGAAGTCGACAACTACTCGAATTCCGCCCGTTTTCTTTTTGACTGGCCAAATGGGTGAAGCCCATTCAGAGTGGGTGACGGGTTCAAGTCTTTGAGATTTTACTAAATTCATGATTATTTGATGCACTTCTTCCGATTGACTAAATGGGATTTCATAAAATTTGTGGAAAACAGGTCGGACATCATCTTTTAATACAAGTTGAGCTTTATAGCCCCGAATACTGGTTGACTTATCTGTGCTACAAGCATGGGGAAATTGAAGTTTGATTTCATCAATATGTTTTTCTTGGGTGTGTTTGACTGAAATGTTACTGCAGTTTTGGCTTATGGCCTTATCATTAAGTAGGGGACCTAGCAATCCCATATAGAACCTAGCCTTACGGCAACGTTGTCATGAACCTTGCCGCATACCATCCGCGATAGCGTTGCCGCAAATAGGTTGACGAAACCTTTCCGCAACGTTCTCGCGAAATGTGTGGAAGACCCACCATTCCGCGACAAGCTTACAGAATGGTTTCCTTAACCTTGACGCAGAAGTAATTGCTGAAGAGCTTTTAAGGAAACGTTACCGTAACCTTTCCGCGAAATTAAATTAGCAAACCTTTCCGTCATAGGGTTATGGAAGCCTTACCATGAACACCTTATTACAAGCATTTCCAATTTAACGTTGATGTAAGCGTTCCATGACAGTGTTTCCGCTAACCCTTTGCTACCTTACCTTACGGCAACCTTGACGCGCCAAGGGCAAAGGGCAACCATTGTATGGAACATCCTTCGGAAACGTCGACGCAACGTTACCGGCTAAATGCTCGCCGCTGCCTTTCTGGAGAAAGGGTTCTGCAACGATTCACCGGTAAGCATTCCCGTCTTGCTTTCCGTCAAAAGGTTACGGTAAAGTTACTGCGGAGTCCCTTTTGAAGTGTTTCTCCAATCAAGGCTAACGTAAGGTTACCGTGGCAAAGTTTCTCAGAACCCTTTTATATCTAACGTTACGGCAACCTTTACGCGCCAGGGGCAAAGGGCAATCGATGCATCGGCATTTTCGTGGAAACGTCCGCGCAACGTTACCGGCTAAAGTCATTGGCGCGATAATGGCACTCGCGGCAAGGCTACCTCAAAGTTATAGTGGCACTCATGCGGAAACCACTGGAAAAAAAAATGAAATCTTAAAATAAGATTTTGTGCACTCTTGGAAATTTTTCTCTTGATCCAAGCGGATTTTGCATTGAACCAAGAGACTTGACACTTGAGTTAAGAAAACGGACTCTTGGATTAAGATGCCAGCACCCGGGCTCTAAATGCAAGAAACTTGGTTTCTTAAAAGAAGAGTTCTGAATCTTAACTCAAGATTAACTCTTAACTCCTTCCAAGAGCCTCAGGGTTCTTGAATGAAGTTTTCAGGTTTCTTGAATCAAGCTTTCAGATTTCTTGAATCAACCCTTTACGTTTCGTAAATAATCACTTGGAGGGGAGGAGGGTTCGGTTTAATAGTTCAGCTTTTCTTAACTTAAGATGTATGAGTCCACATTTAAAGAATTACTGTGAGAACGAAGTGATGAATAGTGGCGAAAATGTTATCTTTGGCCACGGCCGCCATCTTGGATTTTGAAATTTTGAAAATCTGACCTGAAATTCGAGTTCCCCTTTGAAAAATACCCCCGAATACCGAGTTACACGAAAATCGAGCGAACAGGAGCTGACTTAGCATTTTAGGCCACGGCCGCCATTTTGGATTTTGAAATTTTGAAAATCTGACCAAAAATACGAGTTTCCCGTCGTAAAGTACCCACGGATACCGAGTTTCACGAAAATCGAGCGAACAGGAGCCGACTTAGCATTTTAGGCCACGGCCGCCATCTTGGATTTTGAAATTTTGAAAATCTGACCAAAAATACGAGTTTCCCGTCGAAAAGTACCCCGGAAACCGAGTTTCACGAAAATCGAGCGAACAGGAGCCGACTTAGCATTTTAGGCCACGGCCGCCATCATGGATTTTGAAATTTTGAAAAGCTGACCAAAAATTCGAGTTTCCCGTCGAAAAGTACCCCCGGTCAGAAAGTTTCAAGAAAATTCGTCGATAAATGCCCCCTAAAACCTGAAATTTCATCTATAATGCTGTGACGTCACGCGACAGGATTGAACCTGTTGAAATCTCGGTACAGTAGCTTTATATAATTCATACTTTCTAGGTATTTTAAAGGACAAAATACGAGGGCTGAAAAATAACTTTACGGATGAAACTTAGAAAGTTTTAGTTTCGAAAAGGTTTAAGTGCTCTGAATGAAGTAGTAAGGACGAAGAACAAGCTGCATAACTACTAGTCGCTCCTAGAAGGGTTTGTAGGGATATTTCGACCTCACTCTTCATCAGCAGCTATAGCTCAGTTGGTAGAGCGCTCGGCTGTGAATCCAGTCGCCGCGCGCCGTGGGTTCGAATCTCCACAGGTCCGCTCGAGATTTTACGCCGCAACATCTCTCCATTGGTAAGTCAAGTTGTCTAATATATGTCTCCTTGTCTCTCTAATTAACTTGTGTAATACTTGTATGTACTGAATAAATCACTAAATAGTTGATGATGTGTGAACAGAAAACATGTACTCTTCACAAGTAGAGTGCGCTCCTGATCAATTTTTGGAAATCCTGATCTAAGAAAACAGAAATCTTGATCCAAGAAACGATGGAATTTTAAATTAAGAAACCAGGTTTCTTGGTTCAACAACTTTCGGATGCTAGATCCAAGAAGCATGTTTCTTGTCGCCGCTTTTAAGCAACCAGGACTCTTAAGTCAATGCACCATTGCATTGGTCTAAGAAGGTTTTTTTTCCAGTAACTTCTTAGGAAAGGGGTCGGCAACGTTGCCGAGGAAATGGTTGCTCGAACGGCAAGGTTACCAATACCTTGCCGTCAGGTTGCCGATCTCGTGCCGTACCGTTACGGCAACGCTGCCGACGCGTAAGCATCCAGGATTGCCGGAAACGTTGCCGCGGTAACATTTCCGGTAGCCTTACCTCATTTCCACGGCAAGGTTACAGTAATGTTACGCTAGGGTTTTTTTTCTATATGGGCAGGTTGTGTCGCCAGTTCGGGGATATGGTGTCAAGCCATTCTCTCCCGACCAGCATTTTAGTTGGTTTAGCAAATTTGACAACAATCAGCCTGAGGGTGTATCTATTGGGTTGAACGAAAACTGTTACCTTAATTTCTCCTATAGTGTTTAAGGGCTGTCCGTCAACATTCCATAAGCGAGATGTGCACTTTTCTACTTTAGAATCTGGGAATTTGTCAGAAAATTCACCGAGAGACATTAGTGACACTGCTGATCCCGAGTCAAATTCGCACTCAACACTTTTATCATTTATAACTATATTTCCCAGTAATGGGTTGTTGGTTACACAGTACACATAGAGGTTAGATTGTGACTTAGAAGAAGTCGGTGCTAAGGTTAATTGCGCGGAGGGAATGTTGCGGACTTGGAGGTCGCTTGTTGACTTGGTGATTGGTAGGTGAGCATTGGATATCCTTCCCACGATGATTTCTTCGATTTCCTCATCGGTGGATTCTTCCAACACTGCTTTGGCTTGGTTGCAGGCGGTGGACGTGTGACCTTGGATTCCACAATTGAGGCATTTCCAATACCGGGCAGGGCAGTAGTTAGGATTGTGCAGTCTTGTACATCTATAACATTGAGTGGTAGTTTGCGGGTTGACTCTGCGGTTGGGTTGTTGACGTGATTGTTGACCGTTGTTTGGTTGACGTGCGTTGAAATTCCGTTGATTGTTTGATTGACGATAGTTGGTGCGCTGATTTGAGTTCGTGGCTGGAAATTGGTTGCTAGATTGAGGTTGAGGTGGTGAGCTTTGATTAAATGAACGATTAACAGGTCGAAATGAGTTAGACTTGTTATTACACGGAAAAAAAAGACCTGTCATTTTAACAGTCGCATTGAATGTTAAATTTGTTTGACGTTTCTCTGTTCTTTTAGTTGTCGTGACTGTTAATTGAACATTTTAAGTATGTTGAAACAAAAGTGTGCAAATCTGTTAGCTCAACATCTTATTAATGCTTTTGAAATAACATTCTGTATGTTATTCCATCATCACACGACTGCTGAGTTAACATCAGTGCGGTTCATTAAATCAACAGTTCCTGAAGCTTTTGGAATGACTGTCATTGACTTTTGATTTTACAGTCCACACGTTATTTTGACATTCGTTTGGATTTTAAATTTACATTCGTGTAGGTGTTGGTCTAATGTTTTGAAGGCCGTTAAATTCGCAGAAATAATCTGCTAAAGCAACAGCGAGGGTGTCGAAATAGCAGCCCTTTCGAATGCTCATTTAACAGCGGGTTGACGGTAAAATCCTGACCTTTGCACGGAGCATCCCATCCCAGCCAGTCCCGCGCGATCGGCGCAGCGCGCATGCGCAGTTATGAACAGTCGTCGATCGCCCCGCTGCGAGTGGTGACGCAGAAAACCTGTCCTTACCCTCCAGTCTCCACTGTCCACCCTCCTTCTCGAGGGTTGCGCTTGCGCGCCGATCTGACAAAGGGCCCGGTCAGGGAAATTCTCAGAACTCTAACGGCTGTTTCTTCCCTCGGCGTTGTTTGCGCATTCCAGTCCAGTCCAGTCCTGGTCCAGTCTGTTCGCTGAGGCGGCCATATCACTGTTTAAAGGGATTTCGTTTGCTCAACAGTCAGTGGTTTTGAGTCGGAGAAGTCTTGCGTTTGCGTTTCGAAATCGTGCTCAAATTGTGTGTGCGAGTGAATTTTGGCGAAGAAAGTGATTAGTTTTGATACTCAGTGCGCGATCTGCAAAATTAGTAGCTCCGTAGGAAAGTAACTCTTACGATATAATCAAATTTGGGCACACTGGAATCAGTTGCGGGCAGACGTCATTTTGTAAGGCATCATTATGAATCCACTCAACTCGGAATTTCTTCTGCTATATATTTGCGTTTTTTGGTTTCAATTTCACCTTTGACGTTACACGCACTCTCAAATCAATTAGGTTTGCGTCCAGTGCATCCAATTATTATTTTTAGCGTGCCTTACATATTTATATGCAGGCACGCTTTTGATTTCGTTTCCTGTAGATTATACCATCAGCCCTGTCTTCGATACTTTCCGATGGGTTTTTGCAGAATCCTAATTCCATTGTGTGATTTTTTCCTTTTTTTGGTTCAAAGAAATTCAGGCTGTTTTGAAATGAAATGAAATGATAATTTAGCAAATCATAATCTTGGTAGAATTTTTTGAACTCTTTTATAATACATTTTTGGTGTTTTTAATTCATGAGCACGATCGGCTGTTTGGTTCTTACGTTGTTTTTTATTGATGACGCCAACGTGACACCGTTACATTGTCTTAATGACGTAAAGTGTTTCAATGTGTAATACAGTGTATGTGCAATATCTGTCCAGGCCGCGAGTGATAAGTTGGGTTATTTGGAAAAAAGAAAATAATCGGTGGAGAGGAAGGGTTTAAAATGTACCTCACATAATTTGTTGCCGACCCCTAGGCCATGATCAATTCTGCCCAACCGAGAACTGCAAAGATGTATACTTAATGTAGTGTTTTTGTGCATTTAAACTGTTAAAATGTTTGTGAAATTAACTCATTGTGAAACTGATTTAGTCTGTAAATGTTACTTTGACCGGAATATTATCTACGGTTTTTGTATCATTTACTTGAAACCAGTTAAGCAATTATCAGCTATTTACATAAGCATGTAAGTATGACCATGGTTTTTTACAGCTGCGTGGCATCGTGTCTGCCACATTAACAGCAGTGTGAATGAAAATTCAAAAGCTAATTTGCGTTTACATGAGCAGCAGCGCTGCTACATCGACAGCAACGTGGATTTAAATTCAAAGACGAACCGGCTGTCATGAAAACAGCGACGCTGCTTTTTCGACAGCAGCGGTCGCTGTTAAATCGAAAGCAGCGTGAACGTCAATCTGATGGGGAACCGGCGTTTACGCCAGCAGCTGCGCTGTCAGTGTAACATACTATTTGATGTAGGTTGAGCAGATTTTGCTGTCATTGTTACATCTATGTACTGTCAATGTGACAGCAAAGCGCCTGTTATAATAACAGACAAAGGTAATGTTATTTTAATAACCAGGATGCTGTGCCGTTTTTTAACAGCCAAGGGCTGTTCCCTTAACAGTCGCGACGATTAAAATGACAGTCCTTTTTTCTCCGTGTAGTTCTGCGGTTGACTTGGTTATTGACTTTGTTGACTGAGGCGGGTTTAAGTTCGCTGGCAATTGTCTCGAAGTTGCGAACAAACTTGATGGCATCCTCCAGGGTTAAGTCGCTTTTCTCCCACAACTTTTTCTTGAGGTTGACGGAGTTGAGCCCATTTACAAATTTGACTAGGAGCCTGTTCTTGAGGTTGTCTCCAAAGTTGCATTTGTCTGCAAGAAGTCTAAGAGAGGTTAGATACACTGCAGCAGTTTCGCCTTCTGCTTGAACTCTAGATTCAAACTTTAGAATATCGGAAAAAGGATCTTGTTTGGTTCGTAGGTTTCTTGGAGGAGTGTGACAAGTTGGTCAAATGATTTGCTTGATGGTTTCTCAGGCAACAATTGAGTTCTTAGTTCTGAGTAAACGTCAAAGGATAGGTAGTTCAGAAGTACCTTGCGTTTGCTGGATGCCTCGGTGATTTCATTGAGGTCGCAGAAGTTCTCAAGCATTTCTAGCCATGTTGACAGGGAGACTTTGGCTTCAAAGGGTTTCAGGGTTCCCACATACGTTGCTGTGGTTGCAGGAAGCGTCCGGTTGGGTAGCTCTTGATTTCGATCGTTCATTTTTCGTACCTAAGGATAAGGTTTTCGACTTTGACGGGTTGCACGGTAGCCACGGCCACGCGGTTCACTAGGTTGGCTTCGCTTGACACGGTTATTTCGGTTTCTACAAGTACTTTGGTTCAGCCGGTCATGGCCGGCGCGGCGCGGTTGGTTGACAATAAGTAAAACGATTTTTTAATCCTCGTCGCCAATGCTATATTTGGTGGACTCGAAACGGGAAGACAAAAAAGATGAGATAAACGAATGTAGGGATGACGAACCAAGTGAGATTTATTCAGACGACATTGCTTAAAACGGTTCGACCGGTGTGGGGGGCAATTCGAACATAACAAAAACAAAAAAAAACTTGGACTTTCCTCCCCACAAAGATGACAGTCCTAAGCCTGTACAAAGTGTGAAGGTGAAATTGTTGTGATGTTTATCTTCCAGTTGGTCACCATAAGCGTCTTAAAATTAAGGGTAGCCCGTTGGCGTAATTTTTCAAATTTCTACCAGCCAGTTCGCGGACTGGGCAAATCAAATGGCCAGTTCGCGGACTGGGCAACGGGGGTGGCCAGTCCGCGAACTGAGCAACTTTTCTGCCCAGTCCGCGGACTGCGGGCAATAACACCAACGGGGTGTGTCTTATCGATGGATGTAGAATCAAACGAACTATCGATTAAAATACTTTTTATTCAAATCAAAATAGAGCCCTATTTTAATAATTGCGGATTTGTAAAAATTGATCAATTTAAAAATCAAAAAATTGGCAACATCGCGTGTTAAAATTGATGAGACATTTGAGTCATGCAAATATCTTTGAATTGCGTATTTTTAGAAAATTTTCGTCCAAACCGCGACCTCATCGCTCAATTTTAATATCACCTACGGACTTTTCACGTTTCCGACTTGGCAACGCTGTAGCGCGCCGGGAGAATCTTTTGCGAACTTGCCGTTACGGGAAAAAGGCGTGTCCTATGATAGGTAAAAACATATCCAACTCCGGGAAAAATTCATGAGGGGGGCAAATCGCCGATTTTGAATAACCCTCGTTGGCTATTTGCGTACCGGAAACGTCGTTTTTCTATTTGCTCATCCGTGTTAGGTATTTTATGAAATGCCTAGGGCCTAGGCATATGACAAAACGCCTAGGCATTTGACAAAACATCAAGCCATTGGATAAAATGACTAGGCTAATTGAAAAATCATCTTATTCATTGTCTTTTGACTATTTGCCTTGGCATTTTACTAAATTCCGCTTTTGACTATTGACCGTCGACATAAAGATAGCTTCATCTACAACTTTCTCTTCATCATTAATAATGGCCTCGTCTACAACTTGGTCCATAACTTTGTCTATGATTTTCTCTATCACTTAGGTACTCCATTGCTTTGTCCATAACTTTGTCCATAACTCTGTCTGTAACCTTAACTATAACTTTGACTATCGATTTGTCTAAAACATTGTCTATAGCCTCGTCTATACCTTCATTTGTGGCTTTGTCTAAGACTGTCCATCGCCTGGTCCATAGCTTTATCATTAGGTAAGTTTGTCTGTAGCATTGTCTATCACTTTGATGATCATAATTGGTCCTCGTTTGTCTCCAACTTTGTCTAAAACGGAGTCTATAGCTTTGTCTGATCCTTTTGCTATAATTTAGTCTATAGCTTTTTCTACAACTTTGTCCTCTTCCTATAGGGCCCGAGATGCTGTATCACCCCGGCAAACCTCGTCAGTCCGGCCCTAATTTTATTTATATAAATAGGTAGATGTGAACTCACACTAAAAGCTAATATGTACTGTTTACTTTCAATAAGGCTTTTTGTGTATTCCTCAATTTTTTCCATTGTTGTCCTTGCATTTATGTCAATTAGCCCCAGCTGGAATAAGTATTTACTGTAGTAAAGCATTGATGACGGATCCGTGAAGCCGTTCCCAACTGCAATACCTGCAAACCCAAATCAAAAGTTTATAATCACGGTAAAAAAACAATGTCTCCGGGGCAAAAAGACATTAAAAAATGCTCTACTTTAGAGATCCCATGTAACATTTTTTTAAAGGGCAATAATTAATAAAGGCGCAATTTTCTCATGTAAGGTTGTTAAATATTTGCAGGTCTAGGACGCCCCCTATTCTCAAGAAGAAAACCAATGAAAAGTCTCGATGAACCTCAAGATAAATAGCAAAAATTGACGGAAAAATTCGAAAATTCGGTAAATGTTGAGATTTTAAGGGCTTTTCGGAACCTCAAAACGATGACAGAAATCAAAATCGTTTTACAGATTTTGTTTTTAGATAGATTGGAATGATTTAAGTTGTAAGATGCTGTATTTGTTTGGAAATATGTCGTTTTAATTGATTTAAGCTGCATCTTATGGACACAGGTGTATACCTACTCAGGTCTTTCTCCCAGGAGGACCTGGCTCCCCTACCACCGGGGAGTACTGAGCGGGCCTCCCCCGGAAAAATTTTGAAATTTCAACTCTATTTGGACGCATTTTGAGGCTCCCAAGACGCAGATTTTTCATCAATTTCTGCTGAAAAATTACGCTTACTTTTTTGACTTTTAGCAAAGAATACTTTCGAATTGTTTTATTCAATAGAACCTGAAACTTGTTAAAATTTTAACTCAAAGTTGACGCATCTTGAGGCTTCAATTATGAAAATTTTAGAAAATGCAAGTGTATGAACAAGGTGTTTTCATTTCAGACTCTACATTTATAGAGATAATAATCCTCGACTAAGGTCTTTTCTAACCATCCAGAATTTTTTTGCAAGGGGGAGGGCAAGATGATACTTTTTTAATTCTAGGGGGGCAAAGGACCCTCTGGACCCTCCCCCCTTTCGTGCGCCAATGCTTACGAACCTATGTGATGCTTTAATATTCATAAGAAATTTCAATTGGTATTCCGTTTTGTACCTTGTAGATTAATTTTTGGTCCTCCTTCAACGTTCATTTGGTGTATTTTGGATGCAAGAGCTGGCACGAACTTTCCTACAATTGGACATAATTACATCACTCAGTTATTAATTTACCAAATTAAATTACCTATTTTGGATATGGATGGATATCACTACCCATCATGTCATTGCCATTATATCAAAGAATGTATCGACAGTGTGACCATACTTAAAATGAGAAACTTCATAAAAATAGCAGCACTTGAACTTCAACGACTAACTGTAGTACCTCGGTTGGCGGTAGGTAATACGGCGATAATGGAGCCTCGAGCACAGCTGTTGTCAGAAACCAAAATTGGTGCGACTTGGCAACACCGAAGTGCGTTGTTGTCAAGTAACCTAACTTAAGTCTGGTTGTGTCAAGTAGGTAACCTAAAAAGAGACAAACCCAAGTAGCATTTTTCAACGGAAAAATGGCGATTTTTGTACGATTTCATCGGCGACAAAATCGCTAGGATCATCAACATCTGAGCAATTATCCTCGATCTTTCCGCGATTTTATCGCCCGAAAAAATTGCGATTTTATCACGATAAGATCGAGTATAATCGCTCAGATACTGATGGTCCTAGCGATTTTATCGCCAATAAAATCGCCAAAGAAAATGGGGTTTGCGTTGTTTCTCGCCGCGAGCCATATGACCTACGCGGTGGACTCACGCGTCTTCAGCCGATTTCCGTCAGGTTCAGTCGTCAGGTCCTTTGACGAAGACGAGCGTAAAATCCTCGGAGCCTCCGCGGGAATTCGAACCCGAGTCGCTGAGGTGGTAGGCCAGCACATTGCCACTCGGCTGTGGCCACTAAATGGCTAATGAGTGCGAATTCAAGCCTCTTAGATGGATCGGCGCTTCGCAACCTCAGTCACAACTTTTGTCATTGCGTAGACTGACACCGAGTTTTCATCGGACTTTTTTTTTTATTTTCTCTCCTCTGTATTTTATTTCATATCTTGAAATACGGTTGGTAAAATAAGGGTCTATTGGTAATCTTATCATTCTGTCTCGGTAAAATTACCAATAATGGTGAGATGGCAAAGTTACCGATGGAGCTTGGTAAAAATGCCAATATTTTTTGTCGACTGTGGTAGAATTACCGAGATAAAATGGTGAAGTTACTGGAATTGATTACAAATAAAAGTGGTATTCTTACCTGAAAAAATCAGTAAAAATACCGGTTTTTAGGTAAGCTCACCAATCTGTCTTTGGTAACATTACCAATAATTGGTAAAAAAAAGTGAGATGGTAAAGTTACCAACGGACTTAGGTAAAAACGCCGAGAATTTTTTCTCAGTGTGGGCTTACCTCCCACCATCCAAGCCCCACGCCTAACCCCGTATCGAATCGTTCTTACACCTCCGCTAATTGCAATTTAACCCCTCAAAACAAACTCCGCGTCACCCCACTCCTCCTCTCCTCTCTCTCAACCCCACCTCATACCATTTCCCTTATGACCACACAGAGGCGATTTTAGAAGTTGGAAAATTTTCATCTTAATTGGGGGGGGGGGGGGGGTGGCGCGGCGGTATGCGATCTCCCTCTACAGGCTGTCACAGGTCAATGGAGACGGAGGCAGCATCTCTCAACGCGCGTTCGGTCCTCTGAATCGGGTGAACCTTATCATGAGGCTTTTCAAAGAATTCGATAAACTTTAACAGTGGCTCAGTTAATAGTCTGTTCCATTATTATACCTGCGAAAGCGGGGTTCAAATATCGAACAGTCCAATTTTTAGTGTATTTTCCGAAGGAAATACACTATTGCATTCTCCCATGATGTCGGACCCAGACCCGAGACCTTGTGAAGAGCACCGATCACGGGTCGTAGATCACGAAAATATATGCCATTCAAATTTTATATATATATATATATATGGGTATGTATGTATATATGTATGTATGTATGTATGTATGTATGTATGTATGTATGTATGTATGTATGTAAGTAAGGGTGTACGTATGTATGTATGTATATATGTATGTACTAGTCGTGATTAGCTCGCTTTGCGAGCTGACACGTCTAGCCGGGGAGTGCCCTGGACCCCAGTTCTACGCTTCGCGTTGAACTTGCGACTCGCTCCGCGAGCCGCCACCGCCCCTCACAGTTTTTAACATTGATGAGGAAACAACATCTATGTCTTAATCTTCTTTTTCACCAAGTTTTACAGAAATTGATGTTCTAGGAGTCCGGACCGCGTTTTCGTATGGGGCCGCCATCTTGGATTTAGAAATGTTGAAAATCTGACCAAAAATGCTAGTTTTCCGTCGAAATACACCTGCTAATACCGAATTTCACAAAAATCGATGGATCGGAAGCCGAGATAACAATTTAGACCACGTTCGCCATTTTTGATTTTTGAATTTTGAAAATCGGACCTAAAATTCTAATTTCCCGTCGAAATACACCTCCTAATACCGAATTTAAAAAAAATCGATGGATCGGAAGCCAGATAGCAATTTAGACCACGTTCGCCATTTTTGATTTTTGAATTTTGAAAATCGGACCTTAAATTCTAATTTCCCGTTGAAATATACCCCCTAATACCGAATTTCACAAAAATCGATCGATATCAGGAAGCGATATAGCATTTTAGGCCACGGCCGCCATCTTGGATTTTGAAATTTTGAAAATCTAACCAAAAAATTCGAGTTTCCCGTCGAAAAGTACCCTGGATCTCCGAGTTTCACGAAAATCGATAGAACAGGAGCCGACTTAGCATTTTAGGCCACGGCCGCCATCTTGGATTTTGAGATTTTGAAAATCCGACCAAAAATTTGAGATCCCCGTTGAAAAATACCCCCGCGTACCGATTTCCACAAACATTCGTCGAAAAATACCTCCTAAAACCTTACATTTCGTCTATAAGGCCAGTGACGTCACGCAACAGGCTTGAACCTGTTCGGCGCGATGCGCGTAAACAACCGCGTATCTTCAATGTATTACTATATGGAGAAATAACTTTTCGCTCTTGCGGGCATCCGAGGCAGCGGATTTGAATGGGAATAATTTTAATCAACTCCTCATTACAATAGGTAAGCGTGTACCAATTTTAAAGGAAATCGCTTCGGCCAATTTTTATCTAGGGGGCGGGGGGGGGGGCAGAGTGAGTGGGAACAGCAGCTTTATATAGAGTAAGATAATATAGTATGTATGTATATACAATGTATGTATGTATGTATGTATTTCCGCCTTTTTAAGATTTTTCGATTTTTGAGTAGTTATATCTTTCTTACGTTGAAAGATATTTTGACCAATTTTTTTGCATTTAGTAGAGACTCATTAGAACTACTATTCTGCGAAAAAAAATTGAAATTTGATGCAATATGTAGATTTTGAGGGGTGCGGCTCGAAAGTGGGGGGAGGTTAAATCTTGTCCACTTGATAACTCGAGCGAAAATGAATATTTTGAACTGAAATTTTTATGGGTGGTATTTCTCCCCTAGGACTGGTTTGGTATTGAATTTGAGCTAAATCGGCTGAGCCGTTTAAAAATGGCGAGCTTTGAAAGTTTTAGGCGGGGGGTGCGCGGCATGAGGGGAGCCGGCCGGAGCAGGGCCGCACAGTGGGTGGGGGGAAAAAGTTTTTGGACAAGCTGGACAAGCCGGTTTCTCAAATTCTATGTTATCTCTTTTCTTATTTCCCATTATCTATACTGTCATGGAGGGGATACAGGGTTCTCTCGAAACGAAAAGTTGCATCGTTCTCTTAACAAGTTTCTTGTATGATTTGAAACTAATTGAAAACTGAGAAATAATATCAATTTGCCTTATAGCAATAATTATTAATACGTGCTTCATTCCTTCACTACCCAATGGTACAGGTTGGAACAAATTTTAGGGTGGCAAAGAATTCAAACACAGTAGGTAGGTATTGGAGAATGTTGCGACATTACGAACAACAAAGTTCACATTTCTTTGAATGGCCATTTGAGAAATTCGCCATTTTGAAAGGGGAATGCATAAGATAAGGACATCCTCCTGGACGTATTTTGGATGGAAAAACACAATTTAACTAATTTTCGGGGTTGATTGGATCACATATGGCGCCTAAAAATTAGTTAAAATTTTACATGAACTGAACAGGATATTTAGATAGCTGCCATTTTGATTTTGATGGCTAAGTTTTGAAATTTTAGGTGGACCTTCTTCAAGCTCCTACTAATGTTTATGCTGAATTTGGCGGCTATCTGACCAAATTTGGAGACGTGAAGAGGTTTTGAGCAACTAGATTTGGATTTTGACACATTTTGCAGCGGTGCTCGCTTCTGATTTGTGCCGGATGGCATCATTCTGTTTTGCGCGAAATTGGGGCGTTTAAAATTTTCAGAAAAGTTGCGTTTTAAAACATAAATGTTGCATTTTCGGAACTGCGTCTTTCTCGGTTTGTGAGTTACTTTTTCGCATTTTTAATTTGCGCGTCGTGTTCTAGGCGTAATTTTATATTTGGAATGATTTATTCACAAGTCAAAATTACTTCACAGTTTAGTGGCCCATTCATTAATTATACATACAGTTTATTCTAAGTCGGTAGTTACCTGCATATGATTCACCAGTGATGTAAAACGGGTTCTCCTCGTAGTCCCCATGAATAGCGAAGAATTGAGTCAATGCATCGTACAGCTGATCAGAGCTCATTGTCAAATTTTTAGCGTACCCATCTGAATTATCCGTGAAACTGAAACCTGAAGAACCAGTCCAGATTTTTACGTTTTCCTCCTTAGAAATTATCGCAAGCCTACGTTGAGATCCATATCTCACATAGCACAGAATCTTATATCAATACAGATACATACTGTTAGATGTTAACATAATATCACAAATACTAATGCAGTATTACCTATGTTAAGATTTTTAGCTGAAAAGTTTACCTACCGCGTCAGCATTATATTATAATATTGTCGGAGAAACGGTTCGCACCCAAGATACACTCTACTACAGGTATGGACAAACGGGGTGCCGAAGTGGCAGCGCTGAGAAAATCGGCGATCGAGTGACGTATGAAGTCGTACCGTCCATTTGCCGCACATGCCATTCGCAGTCGTACTCTCGACGCTGTCAAATCTACGCGTTTTGACGACTTTCTAAAATTCCATTTGTCCATACCTGTAGTAGAGTGTACCTTGGTTCGCACCGCGTCAGCATAATATTAATACAACACTGACACCTTATTCTTCTTCTATATTCACAACTTCCTTTCCAAGTATTGATCTTCTTTTTTATTAGATATTTATGTATCTTTGAAACTGTAAACGGAGAAAAAAATTTCGTACGTGGGATCCGAAGTTTAGGTCATATGGATCTCTGAAGTTTTCGGATCAGAAATCGCGTCTAAGTATAAAAAATTTACTTACTTACCTTCATATTTTTTTTCAAGCCATTTACCCATGCCCCAACAGTACCATGAAGGTCACTGCAATACTGCATCAATATTATGAAAGACATAATAGTAGGTACTGAATATGTATTGTCAGTGTCCTGCAGCCCGATTGTTGTTTATGTCATCAGCACGACAAGAATCAAAAATCGATATGTTACGCGGCGCAGATAGGGCTATGTCTTATCTTATCTTGCTGACATAGCCAGTTATAGTTACAACAATCGGGTTACAGCAGTGTTCATGATGACCTTGTCATAACCCTAATTTCCACATGAAATTAACCTTTATGGCCAGTACCGTGACAATATTTTGACAGCTTCATTTCGGTAGGCAGAGATGGAATAAAGTTAAGTAAAACAAAAGGCTCGAATAAAGGAGGGGTATCGATAAGGGCCTTTTTTGCCCCCCCCCCCCCCCCCCCAATAATCTGGAGATTTATACGGAGTTTCCAAGTTGACTCAATATATTTTACGGAAATAATCATGATTTAGTCCATAGGCCACTGGATACGTGTTAAACGGTTGCCCAAACATAGGTCTGCAGGCGTATTTCAGCGAAAAATCGTGTTTTTCTACCACTCCGCGGCTTTTTTGACACCGAGCGCATCGTCTAACTAAAACGAGCTTTTAATATGTTATTAAGGAGCAGTGATGCCAGGCGTACGGATTTATCCGTGCCGCGCGGACATTCCCTATACCGACACGGACCGCGTACGGACAAAAACCTTATGGGAAAAACGCTTCCCTATCTTAAAATATCCGTACGCGTGACGTCACAGAATGACGCTCAGCCAATAGCAGCACGGAGAGCGGTAGCGCGTACGGATCTCGCACACGGAGCACCCGGGAACACTGTTAAGGAGGCTTTAGGACACATTTTAACCCCGGTTTGGTTTTAGTTAGAGGATGCGCTCATAGTTAAAAAAAACTTTTTCAAAAATCGACTTTTAAGGAACATCCGCAAAAATCATAGGAAAACACGTCTATCGAAGTGGATACACGCCACGTATATTATCGAGGGCAGTTATCAAGCCTTGTTAGACTCTTACGAGGAGATTTCCTTCAATTGCGTCCAAAAAAAATTCAATTTTCCATACAAACAGCTGTGAAAATAACGGATTTTAAAGTAGTGGAGGCATATTTTCACTAAACGCATAACATCAACATAAATCTGGAAATGTATGGGGGTTTTCCAAGTTGACTTAGTGCAGTTTACGGAAATAATCATGATTTAGCCCTTAGGCCACTGGATATGTATTGAACGGTTGCCTGAACATAGGTCTGCAGGCGTATTTTAGCGAAAATTCGTGTTTTTCTATCACTCCGAGGCTTTTTTGACACCGAGCGCATCGTCTAACTAAAACGAGCTTTTGATATGTTATTAAGAAGGCTTTAGGACACATTTTAACCCTGGTTTGGTTTTAGTTAGATGATGCGCTCATAGTTAAAAAAAAAACTTTCTTCAAAATCGACGTTTAAGGGACATCCGCAAAAATCTTAGGTAACACGTCTCTCGAACTGTATCCACGCTACGTATATTCTTCAAAAAAATCTTCGGGAATTCCGTTGTTAGGGGTTTTTTTTTTGGCTACAATTAAAGAAAATCTCCTTGTAAGGGTTTAACAAGGCTTGATAACTGCCCTCGATAGTATACGTAGCGTGGATACGGTTCGAGAGACGTGTTACCTAAGATTTTTGCGGATGTCCCTTAAACGTCGATTTTGAAGAAAGTTTTTTTTAACTATGAGCGCATCATCTAACTAAAACCAAACCAGGGTTAAAATGTGTCCTAAAGCCTTCTTGATAACATATCAAAAGCTCGTTTTAGTTAGACGATGCGCTCGGTGTCAAAAAAGCCTCGGAGTGATAGAAAAACACGAATTTTCGCTAAAATACGCCTGCAGACCTATGTTCAGGCAACCGTTCAATACATATCCAGTGGCCTAAGGGCTAAATCATGATTATTTCCGTAAACTGCACTAAGTCAACTTGGAAAACCCCCATACATTTCCAGATTTATGTTGATGTTATGCGTTTAGTGAAAATATGCCTCCACTACTTTAAAATCCGTTATTTTCACAGCTGTTTGTATGGAAAATTGAATTTTTTTTGGACGCAATTGAAGGAAATCTCCTCGTAAGAGTCTAACAAGGCTTAATAACTGCCCTCGATAATATACGTGGCGTGTATCCACTTCGATAGACGTGTTTTCCTATGATTTTTGCGGATGTTCCTTAAAAGTCGATTTTTGAAAAAGTTTTTTTTAACTATGAGCGCATCCTCTAACTAAAACCAAACCGGGGTTAAAATGTGTCCTAAAGCCTCCTTAATAACATATTAAAAGCTCGTTTTAGTTAGACGATGCGCTCGGTGTCAAAAAAGCCGCGGAGTGGTAGAAAAACACGATTTTTCGCTGAAATACGCCTGCAGACCTATGTTTGGGCAACCGTTTAACACGTATCCAGTGGCCTATGGACTAAATCATGATTATTTCCGTAAAATATATTGAGTCAACTTGGAAACCCCGCATAAATTTCCAGATTCTAGGGGGGGGGGGGGGGGGGGGCAAAAATGGCCCTTATCGATACCCCTCCTTTCACAAAAGTTAACATTTATCAATTTTTTTTAGAATTATTGATTAAACATTTGGAGGTCTGAAAGCGTTTCAGATGGTCTTTCAGTTGATGCTGCGGTATCATGCTACTCTACTGATGGTGCCAGACACAAAGAGGGGGCAAAAAGGGGAGTTTAGAGAGAAGAACCCCAACCTAACCTCTAAACTAAACGAAAAAATTTGCAACGCGTGAATTTTTTAGACTTTGGGTGAAAAATTTCAAAATTTAGAATCACTGTTTCTAGGCATTTCTTAGCCTCCTAAAGGTATCCCCAAAAGTTTCAATAAATTTCATGAAATTTCGTGAAATTTTATGAAATATCATGAAATTTCACGTAATTTTATGAAATTTCACGCGTAAAATTTCACTCGAATAGATTTCATGAAATTTTCCATATCTGTCGGTAGGTAACGGATAAATACTCACATAGTCTTGATACCTATCATATTCCATCAGGATACATCAATGTCTCTATACTACACTAGTTGTTCTGGGCACGCTTTGCGCACCCGCGTCGCGGCTAGCCAAGGGGCTGCGCCCCCTGGACGCCAGTCACTCGCTACGCGAATGACATTCGGTTCGCTCCATGAGCCTTTTTTCAAAGTAGTTGGACATTTGATTTAGACATCAACAAGAAGCTTCGCTTATCGTCACCGGCCTGGGTAGTTTTTTCTGAGTGGGGATAAGACCACCCGGGCCGGTGACGATGAGCAAAGCCTCGTGAGCGTCGGAGTCCGAGCCTCGGGTACCTGTGGCGGATTAGCGGAGAGGTGCCGGAATGGACTGGAAGGGAAGGATACGGAAATTTCAAATTTATTCGGCTTCAAAGCATCTTTTGGCTATAACGCACCTTAGAAATATATGAAAATAAATCAATCAATAAATAAAATAGATTGTAAAATAAATAAAATATAAAAATAACCGAGAAGCCGGAAGTACGCCAACCGAACCTTAAAGCTACGGGACGCGCGGGGGCGGATGAGGGATGGGACTGAAGATCCCCAGACTTCCATGGGTGCACAAAGGGACCCCCTGTTCCATCGATGTAATAAAATGAAAAACAAAGAAATACTTTCAGTTTTGGCCGCGAATAACGGTAACAACTAAGACAAATTGTAATCAAAGACAAAATTAAGAAAAATAGGAACTTAAAAATCGATCCTCTAGAAACTTGGAAATATCAGTTTGGAAAACCATCGCCAAAAGCACCTGGTCAGAGACAAGAGACCCTCCACTGGCCTCCTAGCGACAGGTGGAAACTTTTACTTTCGGGGTTTCAACAATTCCTTATGGACAATTATTAGGGAGCAACAGTCATCACCCTAGTTTCGGCTGTTGACTTACCTACATGGTCGATGATGAGCTTCGGATGACGTTATGAGCCAAACAACTTTCCCAAACGTCGGCCATTTTCGGCTTGTTTGCAAAACGAAACTGCCAACACGTTGTTGAACATCAACCATGTAGGTAAGTCAACAGTAGAATGCTGAAGTCCCGAAAGTAAAAGCTTCCACCATGGCCAAGATACTAGTGGAGGGTCTCTTGTCTCTGCACCTGGTGCAGTCACAGTCCTGAGACACTCATGCAGCGCGTTATCGCGTTGATGAAGGAAGAC
This sequence comes from Bemisia tabaci, assembly GCF_918797505.1. Lineage (NCBI taxonomy): Eukaryota > Metazoa > Arthropoda > Insecta > Hemiptera > Aleyrodidae > Bemisia > Bemisia tabaci. Next base: position 86,007,365 of record NC_092793.1, read on the forward strand.
CCACCGATACGCGTATAGGTGATTATTCCATAGACCCACCAACCTGTCTGACCTCACTTCACTAAAATTGGATTCTTGAGCTGAGTAATCAAGGGATCAACTTGATATCACTACCAGTGATACCCAAGAATACAATAGTTCGAACGGACTGATCTCCGGAAAAACCACCTGTACCTACGCGTATAATTGGTTATTCCAGCGTATGCCTCAATTGTGCGAAAGTATCAAAGGGAAGCGGCATTTACATCACAGTTTGCATTCTAATGAGAAACAGCGCATCCAAAAATTTCACTACCATTTGGTGCGTTTTGTAGACAAGCGACATCTTTCTTTTCTTTTTCTACTTTCAAATAGCCCACAAGGGCTAATCCTGCGCTTTAGTCCCGCCCCCTCTCCGTCCAGTCCCAGGAGAGCCGGATTTAAGTTTTTGCCGCCCGGTGCCCGAAAAATTTTGCCCCCCCCCCCTCCCGGACTGTGTAATGTCTTATAGAAACACGCGACGCGCACGAAATATAAGTTTTGAAAACACGACAGAAGAGAAATCTGATTCTCCGATAGTCAGAAAAATGCGCATCTAAGTATATGCAGGAAAGTGTTGCAAACGAATAATTTAGGAGGAGGAAATGATTCTTCAAGGACTAAGGATGTGAGGAACGAAAAAGGCGAACATTGAACATAGTAAAAGATTTAATTAAATTTTGATGCTAAAGTGCAAAATCTCGTATTTCCGTCGCGATGTTTTAGAATTTCCGCTTCTATTTTATTTTTCCAAAGAGAAACAAGCAAACTTTATAGCTTGAGATTCATAATCATACAGAATATTCTGCTTACAAGGAAAAAATTTCAAGAAATTACGTTGACTACTTTTTCATAGAATGAATAAAGTATCACAGGAAGTCTGGAACGTCGCAAATGGAGATTTTTGGTTTCGCACTTTGGTCATCGATGTACCTACCTACCTACTCAAGTTTTCGAAAAACTTACGGATTGATTTGGTTGAGAAGAGAGAGAATTTGAGGGGCATAGAGTTTCACCGAGGCATTGAAAGCTCTGGAAATTTTTCTTTCTCTCTTTGGCATGCGCGAACTTCTCTATTACGTCCTCGAAATCCAGTTGCATAGTGATACCCTGGTAAAAATAAGCCATAAAGGCGATAGAGAAATCTTATGGCCGTCTGTTGGATTTTCTATAGCTTTTATAGCTGGCGATAGGATTTTCTTATCGCCCTTATGGCCGGCGATAAAAAGCTCTATCGCCACGAATGGCCGGCGATAGTAGGCTCAATCGCCGGCTATAGCCACGAATGGCCAGCGATAGAACGTTCAATCGCCGGCTATAGCCACGTATGGCTGGCGAGAGAAAGTTCTACAGCCGGCGATAGAAAGTTCTACAGCCAGTGATAGCCACGAATGGCCGCGATAGAACGTTCTGCAGCCGGCGTTAGCCGTGAATAGTCAGCGATAGGACATTCAATAGCTGGCCACTTGTGGATAACGGCAATAACCATCCGCTGCCAAAACAGCCATCTGTAGCCGGCAACAGAATGTTCAGTATCCGGCGATTGGAAATACGCGTGTGCACGAGGGGCAATTAAAAAAGTAATTTTTTCGAAAATCATCATAAGCGCCAGTGAATCTATCCTGGTTTCTTTTATAAAAATATTTTTCTTCAATTTTTTCTCAATAATTCTTACTTTTCCAAAATTTGATTTGATTTTGATTTTTTTTTATTTGAATCGGCCATATACACTGTTAAAAATCGTTGATTCCGTCCAACGGAAAATCCGGATTGAGAATGAACAGGGGAGTGAGATTCAGCGCACAGGTGTTGAGATGTGTCGCATGCAGAGACAAGAGACCCTCCACTAGTAACTTGGCCATGGTGGAAGCTTTTACTTTCGGGACTTCAGCATTCTACTGTTGACTTACCTACATGGTTGATGTTCAACAACGTGTTGGCAGTTTCGTTTCGCAAACAAGCCGAAAATGGCCGACGTTTGGGAAAGTTGTTTGGCTTATGACGTCATCCGAAGCTCATCATCGACCATGTAGGTAAGTCAACAGCCGAAAATAGGGTGATGACTGTTGCTCGCTCATAATTGTCCATAAGGAATTGTTGAAACCCCGAAAGTAAAAGCTTCCACCTGTCGCTAGGAGGCCAGTGGAGGGTCTCTTGTCTCTGGTCGCATGAGTGCGCAAAGCACTCCGCACCGGAGCTTCAGTTGGGCCCTAAAGCCCCACATACACGGTAAAAGTGGACCTTAATATTGGCTTAATGTGGGAGTCACCGATGCGTTGTTGAGCGGTGACCTTCAAAGTCACTTTAAACAGCAGTTACACGATTAAATCGGCAGGGCCTAGCATTGTTGCCGAGCTAGAGGCCCAATACAAATTTTTCATAAGAGTTCAAATGGGTTAGTGAACATATTTATACAACCCTGACAACAGTGACTTAACTTGTTTGGTTTTTTAAAATTCTGGAAGTGCACGTGAATATTGAAGGTTATGTGTTGATTGTTTTTTGTTATTTCCAACCATGAAAGAAATTCCAACCGAACATATTATGATTATTTTGGGTAGGTGAATTATTGCGTTCATAGATTCAGAAATAACTTTTTTGGGCTGAACCACTACCCTCGTGGATTTGTCATCGTGCACACCAGCTCTACCTGCTAGCAACTCCCTGCATGATTTGCCCGGCTTGGGCATAATTTTAAGTAGGACCGTTCTCTTCACGTTCTTGTTCCTATCGATGAAAGACATTTTAATGACTGAAAATTGCGAAACGCATGCGAAAACGAATAAAAAAACTCCACTAACCACACTACACGACCGGGAGAAAACCAAACACAGAGCAATCCTCCAGAGGATGGCAGAGGATGGTGATCGTTGATTCAGAATACCATCGGTGAGCCTTAATAATCGTCGGCCCGGAGAATATTAAGGTTCACCGCTCAACAACGCATCGGTGACTCCCACATTAAGCCAATATTAAGGTCCACTTTCACCGTGTATGTGGGGCTTACGTCACGCGCACCTAGGCTATCTCTCTCTCGCACTAGCGCTATATACTGTCTCTTCTTCCCTTATGGCCTACCAATCCAATGATGAAAATGAAAAATTTAAAGTTTAAATAAGTAAAATAATAGAATAGAATAGTGGAAATAATAGAGTAGCAGAAATAATAGAATTACAGAGACAATAGAAGAGAAATCAAATAAAGTAAATTAAATATATGATAAAATGAAGTCAAAGACTAAATTGAAGTAAAAAATTAGAGGGAGCAAGGAGATGAAGTAAAAAAAAGAGGTGAAGAAAAAATAAAGTATAAGGGAAGAAACTAAATGAGGTTAAAGAATAGAATGAATTTAAAAAGTAAACATGATGAAGTATTAAAATAAATTACAGTAAAAAATAAAACAAAATAAGGGAATAAGAAGTAAATAATTTAAGAAAAAAAATGAAGTACTTGAAAAAATAAAATAGAGTGAAGAAAAAAATAGAGTCAGCAAGGAAATAAATCAAGTAAAACGATAAAATAAATTTAAAAATAAATATAGTAAAGTAAAAAGTAAAATAAATACACGGACAAATCCAGGCAGATTGAAAATATCCTAGTTTCCCGTTCAAATCGACGTTAAATATCGGCTTTGCGTCACATGAAGGCAGCATCTGGTATAGCTTAATGGTTAGGGTCTTCGGTTTGTGTTAGGCAGGTCCCGGGTTCAATCCCTAAGGTAGGTATAAATGTCTAATCTTCAAAATCGGGTAAATTACGTCCCAGTAGTTTCATTATTATTATTTTTCATGGTTTCAAAATTTATTTCCACAATTAACCCTTTTCCACCATCCCCTAGCTGCGAACCCCTAAATTTTCTATAGCCGGCGATTGAGAATTCCTACAGCCAGCCATAGGAATTCTCAATCGCCGGCTATAGAAAATTCCTATCGCCAAAAGGCCATGTTTCAATTTACCATAGGATTTTTCCTATGGCCGGGCTATAGGTAATTTGTATGGCTTATTTTTACCAGGGATGTCGCATTCCATTGACATCATGGAGAAAAAAAGGAGGTGGTTGAATTTCGGGCATCTTGGACTTTTTTGATGACGGAGGTCGGTGCGACGATTTTTATCATAGATTTTCTCGAAAATGGTGTAGTTTATGGAAAAAAGTAATTCTATATATTGTGTTTGAATTTATTGAGTTAATTTAAGCAAAAAATCGGACATAATGATCAATTTTTCATACTTCGAATTCCGGATTTTTCAGGAGTACCTGTATCGACCTCGACGTCACGGGGTAGACAATCCTCAAGATGCAAACACCTCTTTTTTTTTCTCTATGTATTGACATCATCGCGACATTCACAAGTCTCTAATGCCACTGATGTATCCTTAGATACTTGTGCACTCGCCCCTCAGCGGAGAAAGATCGCTCCGCCGAGCAATTGGTCACCGGTACGGAAAGGTATTATGTATTGCAATGGAAATATTCGGGTACACATCTTGCAAATTTTTCTCGAACAAAATTAGATAGAGTTTTGACAAAGAAAGGTCTGTCAGGCTAAAAATGGAGCCATACGAGGCAATAAAGTCGCTGCACGGGGTGGCCCTCCCCTCATAGTTCATAGAGCATGAACAAATAAAAATCTGTGTAATTTCGCGGAGAGAGTCAAGAAATAATTTCCTATTAAGCGGAAAATTTGCCGCCTCGAAGTTGCCCATGATTTTCAGAGAGGATTGAGATGACTCACCCGGAGCTGCCCAGTAGGTACCTACTTAGTTTTCCCTCATTTTTTCTCTCTCCTTCGAAATTTGCCGCCCGGTACCATGGCATATTGGGCCCCCCCCCCCCCCCCCTAAATCCGGCTCTGAGTCCCAGGCAACCATTGTTTGAGACCATCAAACTCGGGTCATCTGGCCGGGAATCGAACCCGATATCTCCCGACCATAGGGCTAGCGCTACAACCACTACACCATAGGAGGCCGACAAACGCAGAAAAATTGGTGGGAAAAGAAACCAATTAGCAATGTGCAGATAGGTAGGTATCTAGTGTTTAAACTCTTACCAGTGCCCACTGGCTGATCGATGAATAAAAGAGAGAATTCTTTTCCCCACGTGTATTCGTTTTTCCTCACTTTGAAAATTCCGGACTCGTTCCGAACGGACAGCGGCCCTAACTCGAGAAAAAGACCGATCAAAGATGAGGCTCCTGGCCCTCCCTGAAGCCACAACAGCAGCGGAACTTCGTTTTTTAGATCCTCCTGGAATCCACAAGACAGAAAAAAAATTTAAGCAGCGCAGCACAAGATGTTGCGCAACGGAATGGGCCTGTTGCAAACTTTTGCTAGAGCAAAAATAAGAGTTGTTTCCAATAGATAATGCCTTAAAAATCACGATGAGCGCATCGGCAAAGTCTGAAATGCTTCCATAACTTCACAATCTGCGTAAAAAATTTGCGGTTTTTTGAGCTTCCACCTTAAAAAACGATACTACGGCACAAGTGAACATTTTGTTAGAGGAGTCGTTCATTCCAAGATCCATCCATATAGGTCAGTCATTGCGCAGATTTCCCCGCTCGGGGTAAGCCCCTTTCCATTGGCTCGTGACGTCAGCATTACTGCCGCGAAAACCAGAAAAGTCGGAAACAATGCTTTTCTTATGGGAGAGAGCAAATTTTTCTTAATGAATCATTTAAATTTCTTACTTTTAAATCCTTTGAAACTTTCTGTGTGTCGAAAAGAACGTTTAGACATTAGCATTCAGGGTTTCGATTTTGCCGAATTTGTGTTCTTTCATTTTTACAGTTTACTCTGCATCAGCCATTTTTACACGCGAATCTATACCACTAGATGGCTTGTTACATCGCTGACTTCAAAAATCATTTAAAAATATAAAAACGCAAATTCAGCTGAATTGAAACCCTTGACGCTAATTTCTAAACGTTCCTTTCGACACTCAGAAAGCTTCAAAGAATTTAAAAGTAAGAAATTTAAATGATTCATTAAGAAAAATTTGTTCTCTCCCATAAGAAAAGCATTGTTTCCGACATTTCTGGTTTTCGCGGCAGTAATGCTGACGTCATGCGCAGAAGATTCTCATTTGGGTTTCGGGAATGACTGACCTATATGGATGGATCTTGGTTCATTCCATCATCGGCAATATTCATCGTGGCCGACGCCAATCCGCCAAAAGGCCAAAACACGCGTGTTGGGACGAGATAACACCTGAACAGGATAAGACCAGATAACAATCGGCGTGTTTACGTTCATATTTTCCTCGCCCGCCTTGATTGACCTTGAACTCTCCTCGAATTACGCGCGGAACTGCGCAAGCGTCGACCATGATGAATATTGCCGTCGATGGAATGACTCCTCTAACCCCACCTGTTTCATGTTCACCTGTGCCGCAGTATCGTTTTTGAAGCGGGAAGCTCAAAAAAACGCAAATTTCTTACGCAGATTGTGAAGTTATGAGTGCATTTCAGACTTTGCCGACGCGCTCATCGTGATATTTGAGGCATTATCTCTTGGAAACAACTCTTATTTATGCTCTAGCAAAAGTTTCCAACAGGCCCATTAGCGTTATTCACGGATTTGCGAAGGAACCTTCTCGTCCTTCGTTTCAAGGGGTAGACTGGAACAAAGGGATAGGGGACGTCCCCCAAATCCTCTCTATTCTAATAAAATCATTTTTAAGATGCTGGATGGATTGGGTGATGGAAGACGGTCCAAAGGTCAAATTCCAAAGAAGGAATCAAAATTCAGAGTAAGAAGAAAATCTTATTATTTTTTCAGTTTATTTGGCTTCTATTGCAGTTTACGAATCCACAGCCATCTATAGACAAGACTTTCACGTAAGTAAAGATTTTTTTTTTTTTTTTTTATGTCAGTAGACATCAAAGGGATTTTCGCACATCCATGCTCCGGCTTTCAAATTTTCAGGGATTAAGGCCGAGTGGAACCTGTTTCTGCAGATGCACTCGTCAGTTCCGTGAAAATTTGTCGCCACCACCGGGATTCGAACACGAGACCTATTGGTCTAGAGTCAGATGCGCTGACCGCTAGGCCAACCTGGCCGGTTAAAGAGGAGAGTCATTGAGAATATTGTTTGGTGGGAAATTTTTCTTTGAGACATTGTTTTATCATTCAATTAAATTGTTTGCTCATTAACCGTCAACGGGCGATTCCGACGATTTCGCTTGCCGCGGATAGCGTTAAGGCTAATCTTCAGCTGTAGTTCCGAAAAAATCCACCACGTCGCGCTGCTAAAATCCGAATCCGAAATCAGTGATTATTTAAATATCACAATAGGTATCTTAAATTCTAAGACTCATAAGTTCTAGCAGCATACGTCTGGAATCCTTAGAAACAAACGCGAGCTTTGAAAGTCTAATAATAAAAGCTGTAAATTGATCCCAGTTTCTCTTACGGGATATCTGTAAGTGCGAGAGAGACAGCTCATGGTGGGAGAGAGATATCTGCCAACTGCGGAGAGCGATCAAGCGCGATTGGTTGCATCAAGGTCATCATGCTTAACCCTACTTTTTTCTGGGATCAAATTGCAGAGCTTCAGAAATGACTTTTCACGTTGTTTTTAGGGTCAATAGGAAGAAGAATGTTATGGCTAGAACTTATAACTCTTCGATTTAAACAGAAATTCCTTCAACTTTTATAAAAGCTCAAGGACTCACGTGGAGCTGTACGGACTCTAAAACACAGCGGTGGCGCCCCCTGCGCGGAGAAATTTCTTACTTCACGCAGCTGTAGATAAACCTTAAGGGGGCGGAGCCCCTTAGTGACCGATTAAACTTGTGCTTCGATGTTTTTCTCCTCTCAACACAATTAGGTGTGCACTTTCATGCCTAACTTTGCCTCGCAATATTATCTCAGTAAGTTCAAAATTAGTTCGACATTACGTTTTCAAGTCCCTAAATTTCAAGAAAAGTTAAAAAAAAAAGAAAAAACGAAATTTAGATGGTCAAATTTAACCCTGCTAAAAATGATGAATAGGCTATTCAGAATTCGCCGACTCACATGAGTAGAATTTCCTACTTATATGAGTAGAAATCCTACTCATATCACTAGAATAGTATTTTACTCATAAGAGTAGAAAAGTTAAACTCATATGAATTCAATTTTTTTTCATTTTTCAGAAGTGGTGTTTTTTACCAGGAGACACCGACATAATGTGTTAATTTGAAAAATAAGACAATTTTGTTCTAATAATTTTTTAGATGAGGTGACTAGTTTCTGAGATATCGGACACAGCAGATTCAACGCTGAACTCATGTGAGTTGAAATCTCTAGTCATACGAGTTGGAATCTCTAGTCATATGAGTCGGCGAAAAGTGAATAGAGAAATTCTGCTCATATGAGTTGAATTCTATTCATATGAGTTGAAATTCTATTCATATGAATTGAAATTCTATTCATATGACTTTGATTTTCTACTCATTTGTACTCACCATTTTTAGCAGGGAAGCACCTTAAATTTGGTTTTTTTGAACTTTTCCCAGGGGACTTGAAAACTGGAACTTACTGAGATAATGGTGAGGCGAAATTAGGGGAATTTGGGTCATTTCGCGGGAAAATCAACCCCCCCTCCCAAGTAACATTTTGTAACGAAATTATTGAAATAAAAGTGCAACATTGATGCAATAAAGTTTCAATTTTTTTTCTATCGAGTTGCAATTTTCATACATTTTGTCGATTTCTGCCGATTTTCGGCGATAATATCGAAAAAAAAATTACGACTTTATTGCAACAATGTTGCAATTTTAAATTTCAAAATTTTCTGAAAAATCACAAAATTTCGAATTTGTGACGTTGAGAAAATTCGTCAATATTTCCGAATTTTAGCGACATTGCCAAAATTCGTTTAAAAATTCCGAATTTTCAGTACTTAAATTTTGAGAATTCACCAAAATATGCTAACTATTGAAAACTTAAACGGATTCTCTGTAAACTACAAAATTTAAAGAAACTCTTAAATGTTCGTATCCTTGCAATGATTCACAATTTTTATTCCTTTTTAATTTTTTTCTGGTTTAATTATTTGTTTTAATTTTAAGTTTTAAAGGTAAATTAAGTTTAAAGGAATTTTTCTTAGGTCAAGAAGCATAGCCTTTTCAAAAATGTTTAAGAAATAAGGAGAGTACGACTGTGGGATAGAATTACAAAGCAATTTAATAGTTTTAGTCAACCATAAAAAAGGTAAAATGACTTAAACAGTCTTAAAAAGTGCACAAGGAAAAAATGACGGTAGAAAAATAATACAGCAAAAATAAATGCTATTTAGCAAGAACAAACTAAATTTTGACTGATTCCTAGAAGTTAGGTACAGTATAAGAGCTATAAGGTAACCAAAATGGGTAATCAAAATTTAAAAAATATTTAACTTTTAGCACTGTTTGAATCACATTAAGTATTGACTAAATTAAAGTAGAAAATAGACAACAAACTTTAATAAAGCTAAAGGCAAACTGTCAAGTATCACATAGAACTTAAGTTTATTTTGAACTTAATTCAGCCATGATATGTAAATCACAAACTAATGGCATTGCATTATGCACTTACTTGCAAACTACTTTGCGCCTTCCCTCCCGAGCACTAATCACCGTATTAATTTCAAATATTAACTGCATTCATTGCCAGGATAGCAAGGAGTGTTATTAAATAATAGTTTAAAGTGCGTTTTTGAATTCCCAAAAATGGATATTTATTAGAACAACTTGAGTGTAAATATAGGAAGAGCAGAAGTTTGAAAGTGCTCTTTTTTAAGTAAATGATTTTTACAGGACTTATTTTAAAACACATCTATAGCTTTAAAAACACATTATAAGGTCAGTATAGCTTTAAACAGATCTATAAAAATCATCTAAAAAAGAGCACTTTCAAAGTTCTACCTTAGCTACCTGAGTAGTTTTTTTACCCAAGAGGAAAACAAAACTAATGGCGAATACAAAAAAATTTTCAAAGAAGTTAGACACATAATGTCGAAAAACCATCATAAAATTAACGAGATTAAACTAAGTATCTCTTTAGGAACTGATAAATAAGCCTTAGAAATTCTACCAATGATGAGAGCGTAATGTTTACATCATGTGATGAATCACAAAATAGGTAGGTAAATACCTAAGTCAAAAAAGAACAAAAGCGCATCGCTCTTCAGAAACATTTTACCTAGTTCAGTTTTAGTATAGAACATTTTAGTTCGTCTGGGTAGACCGTTCAAGAAAAACAGAAAAAAGGTCATATTTTCATATTTTTTATTTTTATCAGGGGTA